>NC_089521.1:6281654-6599987 GCF_963924715.1 Thunnus thynnus | reverse complement strand
AAAAAAGGTTTGTCCCAAAGAAAAGAAATCAAATTTTTACCTTTTTGTATGTTTTCTTTAAAAAAAAAAGAAAAAAAGAATAGCTTATAAACTTTGGGAAAATGATTATTGATAGTAGCATATAGACTATATTTTAATTCCAGGAACACTATCTGAAATGTATGTTAATAAGGAACTATAAATTAAACAATTCAGGTACCTTTTTGTGCAACAAGTGACTCTTCATTTAGATAAAAATAAATAAGTCAAGACCGTGTTAAAGTTATAATCCTTAAGATTTCAGCCCTGGTTGATTTGGCAACACTGGTGGTTACAGGTGTTAACAGCAAGTACAGTTTAATCTACAAGTCCTAGAATTCTAGGGGCCACAAGCAATCACTTTTTAGTAAATACAATTACAAACTGTAGCGCTGGATTGCACGCTGCATTGTTTCCTGTGAATCTCGTGCATTTGAATCCAATGCGTGAATGGTGGACTCCACCAGTAACAATGAAAGTATGGTATTTAGAGAGGTAATTACTGAATGTAAAAACATTAAATGGCAATTGCAGAAAAAATGCAGACCATGAATAGTATCAAAATGAGCGTTTGATTTCATGTAAATCAAGCTCCAGTGAAACAGAAGTTAGAGTGTCTTTAGCTTCTATACTGTGACGTATTTCCCAGTGAAACAGAATATTTGAGAGGTGTTACAAGAGGGATTTAAATCAAATCCTTCGCATTTGATTGGACTCCTAAAAAAGTGGGCGGGGCTTAGAGTTTAGCACGATATGGAACTGCAGAGAGAAACGGAGCTACAGAGGACTTTTGGCTCCACACACACCTCCCTCACCTGTTGTTAGATCAAGAGGAGGACGAGGGAGAGATGAATGGATTAGTCCTCAGTCTTTTCCTGTCTCTCTCCATATTGCTCTGTTAGCTACTACGACCCACAAATGCTGAAGTGTGGTTTATATATGACCGGTGTGGCTAGCCACTCGCCCAAAGTCACATTTGATTGGATGAACTCTTGTAAACACAGCTGAGTGCAGGATGAGTCATCAAACATTTGAAACTGTTTTACATGAAGAGAAAAGACTTTGATGGGATTTTGGTGTAAAAATACTCTTGATACAGATTTTTTTTTTTTACGTATATTTGGCATATAACAAGAGAGAAATGAACAATTAACACAGGGACATGGGATTAAAACTGGGAAAATGTATTTTTAATTTCATGGGCCTTTAAGGATTGTAACTTTAATTTGCTTTGTATGATCGGTCCATTGGAAAGCACTGTGAATTTTACAAACTATACAACAAAGTCATTCATGGTGTACAAGGGAAAGAAACTGTTAAAATAAACCTACGATACTCCTCCAAATTAAGCATAGCTTAGTTCAGTATTCTTATACCAGCTAACTTGAGCTTTAATATGTCTGTATTCACTGATGTGTTCGAACCTGAAACTCCATTACATTAATACTGTATTTAAAATGAAGATGGCCCTGATCGTTACTGTATGAGAAGCCCTGGCACCTGTTATTCAGTTTGAGCGTGCTCAAAGTCAGGAAAGGTCGTTGAGTGCTCGTTCTGACTCTAGATGACATTTAAATGGTTGAAAACACAGTTCCCTTTATCTTTTTTCTAGTTAGATAATACAGTATACTGTATGTCTGAATAAAAAAGTCATTTATGAAACAGAAACCAAAAACTGTTGATGAAGTGTACTGTAGCAGGTGTCGATCGGTTGTTCGTCCGTGTCATGCTCAGTAGCATGAAGTGCCTTTGGTTGGAAACAGAACTGGACATTTCTGTTCTGTTTCACTGAAGTCCTGATCATTTGAATTGATGATACTGTGTTTATGAAAAGTAAATATAAAGGCATTTTAGAGAAGATGAAGAACTCCTAATTAGGTGTCACATGCCCCAGTAGTCAGTGTCTGAGGGCTCCATATTTAAAGGCTATTCCTGTTGTAAATGAAGAAAGTCAGCACTGGACCATCCGGATTAATTGTTGTTATGTTGCGCACAATGTAAATGAAACACATTTTTATCCACTTGGTATCTGCAGTAATGCAGCATTTACATGTAGCTGCATTTGTGTATTACATGTATGTATGACGGATTCATGTTGAAACAGCTTGCACACTGAATGTTGTCTGGTGCCTCATTCACAACAATGCAACTGCTTGGGCTTGTTGCTACTGTAAGACCATTTCTAACTAAAGTATCTTCAAAGACTGGAAGCAGGGGGAACAGCTAGCCTGGCTCTGTCACTTCTGGGAGTGTTGTTGTCACCATGAGGTTGCCTGTCACTGTGTCCACTCAAGAAATAGTCCGGCCAATCACCTTCTATAAAACCACAACATGTCCCTTTTACTCTTCAGTTTTTGTACGGATTAAACAAACTAGATATGACCTGTTAATTAGCAAGCTTTAGAAGTGTTTGCAGGCAGACTTTTTAACTTTTGGACAGAGCCAGGCTAGCTGTTTGCTGACAGTTTTTATGCTAAGCTAAGCTAACCTACTGCTAGCTGTATTAAGAGTTCTAACTCGTCTAACTCTCAGCAAGAAAGCAAACAAGCGCATTTCCCAAAATGTTTAACTATTCTTTTTAAACTGTGTTAAAAATGATTCCAGCTGCTGTTCAAATTTTACAGTATCTTACAATTAGCATCCTACATTGACAAAAAAAACCAAATACCATCAACACCAGGTCCAAGGAAAAAACTTGGGTTCTGTTCCAACAAGTAGGTTTACTGAGTTATCTGGATAATTTAAGTTAGACAAAGTTAATATATCTGCTTCTTGAACAGATCACTCTCATAACGTAAACTCACAGAGATCAAAATAAATTGCATGCATGTTAATGAATGAAGCCCTCATGTTTTTAAATATATTACTATAGAATACTGGACGTTGATTGACAAAGTGTGAAGACTGACAGGGTTAATAATCCAGTGCGACCAGCTGGGATGCTATGTGGTGTCCAGAAGATCCAGTAATTTGCAGGAAAAACAACAATCTAACTTGTAGCGACTTTTACCATTTTATCAGCCCTAAAAAGAGTCTTCTTCAGTCATTACTGCTCTTGTTGTTAAATATTCAGTCTATCAAGTACTGACTCAGATCTGACTCATATCCAACTGATGAGGACTGTCTTTCTACCTTTGGGCTGATAGTTGTTAAATAGTTGTTCCAAAACGACTGTATTTTGACTGTATTTGCTTTCAGACCCCTTAGAGGGTTGAGTCATGGGGGTTACACCCACCTGTCAAACAACACTCAATCATTTCAGGTCAGTCTGACTCAAACTCCAGCGCAGGAAAACCCTGTTCAAAATCCCCCTGCCTCCACTTTCCCAGAGATTTGTCTGACATCACAGTAGTGTTGTTGTTCACAGAAAGACTACACGGCCTTCACACCAGAGTACCAACATGTAACATGTAAGTGATAACCTGACACACAGCTTCGGAGGGGCAGATTTTGCAATAACAGCACTCTGTCTAGACATTATCTACCACCTGCTTACCAAAGACAGTCATCATGTGACACAAAATACGGAGGAAAAGTGATTTATTACAAGCAAGATCAACTTATCTGCTTCTGCCAAAAAAGAGTTCCAATGAGAAGGAGTAGAAACATCTGTAGTTTGTGAGCTACACTGTAAAACTGTATAGATAAAAAAAAATATTGGAAATTAAGTTTTTGAGAAACTCTTGGCTTTTGTTCTGTTTTTAAAAATATTTAAGTTGATTATCAATCAAAATGTACATCATTGACCTCAAATATGGACACCTCTTATCATCTCGGTTGGCAGACTGCAGAAGCCCTGTGTGATTTACTGATTTCTGAAAAGGCCCTCAATGTGTGTCAAACATTATAAAGACATCGCTGCAGGGTGTTACTGTTGAATATCCATTCGTTATAATCAACTAGAGAGTTTTCTCACACAAATAAAGAAGTTCGTTTGCAAAGTCACTCATAAAGCCGTGTATACATAATGCCTAAAAGTTGTTCAGAAGGTTGCTGAGTTTCCGAATCACCATTGTCTGTGTTGTTAATGTCGTCTCGTATGTGCAAGTTGGATATTTATCTTCTTTTCCGAACCACATGTGGCACAGAAATCCTGTCTGTAATCAATTCCAAAATGGCCTTGAATATTTTTGCCCTGGTGCACGTGCACAATGTCTGTGTGTGCACCGAGGTTTTTTTTGATAAGGTGCTTTGTATAAAGGTGACAATAACGTTTATTACAGATGTTGTGTATATCTTTGATATTCTAATGTTTATCCTATTTTGCGAAGAAGAGAGTACATTTAGGAAAAATCCAAAAGCTAGTAATGTGTGTCTATTGGTACTGCACAGGGTCTGATCTTTGCTTTGTAACTTTTTTCCCCTCATGGCTAAAACATATGTTAGATATTTTCTAGCTTTGTAGAGACTTTGTACGCATATGCTATTCAGTTTAAATAAATGGTCAGTTCCAAATTGTGCTCTTGGGTTGTGTCTTTACTCTTTAGTCCATATTGAAAAATAGTCCAGAGTCTGAACTCTGAATCCACTATGAAAAATAACTTATTAGACTAAATCACATATATTGTACATCCCTTTATCACATCACTAGCTTATTACAGAGCCATCTCCAGGTCATCTGACAGCTCCATTTATTGATGAAGACCATGAGATGCAGTTGACAGAATAGTCTGACAGATACTGGAATTTTGAAGCCAATTCTGATATTAATATTTTAGTGTTTAAAAACTGATAATTGTATCTTCACCAATAGTCATTTGTTCCCCAAAATACATCATAAACAAACACTTTTGACAAGAATCCCATGAATTTGTTAATTATATTGCAACAAAGACATGTATTGATCAGGAGATTTTTCTGTCATAAAGTATATATCTTTGGCATTTCTGTACAATTTGTTGTTCTTTATCGGCTTACATACAGTATTAGTGATAAAGTAATATCTGATAAATTAGCCTAGCCATTTTACTGCTCTAACTGTAGTTGAAAGCACTCAAACACAGCCAGCACGAGGACCTTAGGCAGGGTTCTGTGCAAACAAGCCTCATAAAGAGCTTCAGCAGGTCAATGTGATGTAGTTTCCTTTATGTACACCAGAGGGAGCCGCAATCAAAGAAGTCCACTCAAAGCTCACAGCTCTATATTTTTATTCATGGCATGAAAACTTAAAACACCACTTTCATGCATACATTTGTATAAATAGCTGCAGTCATTCATATTAATCTATTATTGAGATACTGGAATTGTTACCATCTCAGTAAATTTGATGCTTTACACTGACTGGTGTTTTGAAACACCACACACCCAAAATAAATGATAAGTGTGAAAATTCTGGAGCTGATTTTTTTGATTTGTGATGAGCTCCTTCCTCATTTTTAAAATTCTCCCTACATTGCCTGCGCTTGACCGGCACCTGAATCAATTATGCTGCTGTGCAGAAGACTTCTGATTTCCTTACTTATTAGTGTTTTGGCCACTGGTTACAAAGACATTACTTATAATTAGGCTCAGCTGACACTTACATTTACTATCAACCAGTGACTACCATGTGATTTTTGGCAAACCAAGCCTTTGCTGATGCTGACAGCGTATGTTTGGGTTGGTGGAGGGGCAGAGGCTTGGTTTGTGGTCACATCTCACTGGCACAACACCGAAAACACCAAACCCTTTGACAACCAGTAATGAATCTCCAGGTCAGACAGACGTGATGACCTCACAGGAAATTAAATCAAAGATAAGAAAAACATTCTGCGTTATCTCACATCCCAGACGTACCTGTTGTACTGACAATCCTCTTTATTCAAATCTAGTGTGTGTGTGTGTGTGTGTGTGTGTACGTGCACATTGATGCATCAAGTGTAGTGTCCATGTTAGCATTTCCAGATGGTTTCTAAGTAGTTATTTTACCAACAAACGTGGCCTGATGCATCAGTCTGAGCTGAGGTTACAGTACACAAACAGACTAATGGCGGCTAGTGGAGGATGAACAGTTGCCATTAATGTAACACTCACACACACCAAAACACTCTTAATGCAGATAAATCCTTTTATGAGTTTCACCAACCATATTCTAGGCTGAAATAGTTCAAAGAGCAGATGATGGGTTCAGACTCTCTATGAGAACTCTGCAGGGTGTAATAGATGGATTTCTTTCTGCTTTATGGTCAATCCAGCTGAGCTTTATCATCCTGAAAGGATTTCGCTGTGTGGGGATTATGAAGATGAAACTGTATAACAATGTATGCCGCAGTGTAACACTGCTGAGTAAGAGGTTCATCTGTGTTTTAGCTTTAGTCTGTGGTTCTTCTTGGCTCGTAAGTTGGACTCATTAGTTCTGGTTTGTGTGGGACATCAGGAAAAAACACTTATACTGTAAATACAAGTACAGAATGCAGAGCTGTAGCCATGAATGTGATTCACTCTCTAAAAATATAACTAATGTGTGGTGGCTTTATGAAGGTTTATAGACAATTAAACATGCTCTAAGTGCTGAAAAGGCATTCCATGAGTTGCTAGTTTGACACTTTCCATGTGGCAACTTACTGCCCCGCAACCCCCAAACAAGACAAAGGTCAGCTGACTTAACTGCAGTAGTGGAATGAGACTAAGTACATTTACTCAAGTACTGTACTTAAGTTCAATTTTGAGGGTCTTGTACTTCACTTGAATATTTCCATTTTATGCTGATTGGTACTTCTACTCCACTACACTATAGAGGGAAATATTGTACACAGCTTTAGTTACTAGTTACTTTTCAGATTACAGTTTTACATGAAAAAACACATTAAGTTTAAATATTAAAGCAGTGGTTTGCAAAGATTTTAGGTTGTGACCTTTTACAAAATTTCTGTGTGTAGTTGTGTCTCCTTGTCATATCGGTTCTCACATGGTTCCATTTAAATAACTATTCAGGGCCTAAAGAGGTAAAACTCCAATTGTTCACAAAACACATCAAAGATCAGAGAACAGTCTGAAAAATTAATTTAAATTTGTGTATCAGAACTTTGTAATTAATCATCTTACGACCCTTCAGGTTTATCTGGTGACACTGTCGTTAAAACTGGCTCCTTATTTCTTCATATACTGTTGGTTAGATTATATCTATAAAAATGCATCATATTTTATAAATTCATCCTAATATCTGGATGAAAAATCTTAATACCCAGATTAATTTAACTAATAGCCATGACAAGTAGTGACGTATGAAGAAGCATACAAGCAAACACAAGTAGCCTACAAGTACCTCAAAACATGTATTTAAATGACATACTTTCACGTTGAAATTTCATTTTGTATTATATATGTATGGATTTTTATTCATCTTGACACCTAAACACTCAACCTTGACAGAAAAAAATGTGATAAGTGTGCAAATGACAAAGGTTAAAAGCGGAAGCTGGCAGATTTGGGATCTTGAAGTTTGCAAATAATCAATCTCTTTGTAAAATGAAGCAGTTAGTGGGACATGACCTGGTCCTCACATCCACCTCAAACTCACCAAAGGCTAATGCATGTTTGTTGGTGCAGTTTTCCGTGTGTGAGAAGTGAAAAAAAGTGTGTGTGTTACAGAGAGAAAGAGAGAGGGAGAGAGAGAGAGAGAGAGAGAGAGAGAGAGAGAGAGAGAGAGAGAGAGGAGGGGAGGCGTGTCCCAGCCGTTACAGCACCCTCCTGTTTTGTCCCGCACGCAGCAGAGCAGTCTGTCCTGACTCAAGGACGCACCTCTCCTCTCCTCCTCCTCCTCTCCTCCTCCTCCTCTCCTCTCCGGAGCCGTGCTGAGATCAATCTGCCGGGGAGAGAGGGATGAGGTCCCGTCTAGAGAAGACGGCAGTCTTCAGCGAACACTGGAAAAATATGAATGGATGTAATTTGTTTAAAGACAACTGTGTCAGTCCTTCAGCGGTCGACAAGGTTACATGTTGGGACTTCTGAACGCAGTTAAAGTGGGAGCTGATAAGCAGCGACGGGAGTGCAGACGTTAACATTATGTTTTGGATTTGTTTGTTTTTCTTCAACTGATTTCAAATCTTTACATCTTTCACTACAAATGGAGTCAGACATCTGAAGATTAATTTCGTCTCTTTTACCTGCTGAGTCGCCTCAGACAAACACTGAGAGGAGTCGCTGAAGCAACTTTTTCAGAGTTGAGCCGGAGATGGAGCCGGAGGAAGGAAAGATCTCGGTGTGGGTCTGTCGGGAGGAGAAACTAGTCTCTGGGCTGACGAAGCGCACCACCTGCGCCGACGTGGTCAAAGTCCTGCTGGAGGACCAGAACCTGCGGCAGGGCGCCTCTGCCGCGATGCTGTCCGGCTCCCCTCAGTCCTACTGCGTGGTGGAGAAATGGAGGGGCTTCGAGAGGATTTTACCCAACAAGACCAAAATCCTCCGGCTCTGGAGCGCCTGGGGAGACGAGCAGGAGAACGTCCGCTTCGTCCTGGTGAAGAACGAGGCTTCGCTGCCCAACAACGGTCCACGTAGCGCCGAGGCCCGAGTGGTCCAGAGCCGGGACAGCGGAGGTCCGGGCGGGGTGCTCAAGGGTACCGCCAAGACCTGCTGGACCGCCGCGGCCGCTGCCGCCAACCTGTCCCAGGAGAAACAGAGGCGCATAGTCAGGAAGGCATTCAGGAAGTTGGATAAGATGAACAAAAAGAAAGAGCAGGCTGTTTCTAAAGATAAGAGTTCTGTGGAGAAGATGGAGACGCTGGTTCACCTGGTCATTTCCCAGGACCACACGATCCGCCAGCAGATCCAGAGGATCAAGGAGCTGGACCGGGAGATCGAGCGGTACGAGGCCAAAGTGCACTTCGACCGCATCAAGAGACACGGGGTGAACTATGTGCAGGACACATACATGGTGGACTCCTCGGACGCTTCCGCTCCTTCGGACTGTAAGCGCAAAGCGGAGCGGCAGGACGCGCGGTGCACGGCGGAGGCGCTCGCGCAGTTCGAGGAGTACGCGCGCCGGTGCGAGGAGGTGGTACGGCTGCAGGAGGAGCTGACGGAGCGCGAGGCGCTCGTGGAGAGCATCACCGGGGAGATCCAGGAGGAGCTCAACCGGCGGTGGATGAAGCGGCGGCGCGAAGACAGAGGAGCGGAAGCGGCGAAGGACGCAGACAGCGTAGCGGAGGAGGTGTGTCTGGCCGCGTCTGCCGCTCCAGAAGTAGAGCCAGATGTTGAGAGTCTGTCCGACAACGAGCTCGTGCTGGAGGAGGAGAGGATCAAAACGCAGCTGGATACCAGTCTGTACATCGGCCTGCGGCTGAAGACAGACCTGGACGCCATCAGGGGGGACTTGGACCTGAGTCTGGCACTCTGGGAGACCAAGGAGAGTGAACTGCTGGATCTACTGGCCAAAGTGGAAACCATGGAGATAGAGCAGGAGAACAACAAACTGACTGATGATGGGAAGGGAGAGCTGGGTGCAGTGAGTGCTGAGACTGAGCCTGCGTCAGCGTCAGCAGAGAAGAGCAGCGTCTGGGTGGAGAAGGCCAGAGGTCTGTCAAAGGCCTGCAGCACAAATGACGAGGACTCAGACACGGGCCTGAGCTCCATGCACAGCCAAGACTCTGACAACCCGCCTGTGTGTGAGTCGCTAGTATAGACTGACTCACTGTGGATGGAAGCATGTTGGACTTTTATGCAATTCAAAGCCACAAACTCAGGGGCAGAGAAATCAGTGTTGGCAATACTGGGAGATGTTCCTCCCTACCCAAATGCACCTCAGTACGGAAACTGTAATTCTATAGCAATAATTCCTGTATGTAGTCGTTGCACAATAAGCTAGAAGGGACGGCATGCTTAGAGGTTTGATAGGCCATGCTGCTCCATAGCTGACCCAGACTTTTGACCTCCACGAGGTGAGTCAACAAAGTACCATTTAGTAGGAGAAAAAGCCTAGAAGAGTATTAAAATAAGCCACTTATTATCTGTAGTCTTCAATGAGAAACTAACTTTAAGGTATACTTGTCCGCAGGTTTACAAAGAGTTAATAACAGCTTGCTTTTGTCAGGAGACAGTCAGATTTTTTGCTGAAGTGATTGCAAGGCAAGGCTGAGTGTTTGTTTCAAAGGCACTCTGAAAGTAGGCCTAATGGCCGTAAACAGACAGGTTTCCTTTAAAAGGTCAACATCAAGTCTGCTATCCATCGCTACACAGATAGACAGGTCAGCTACAAACATGCTAATAAAGCTCAAACAAATACATAATAATGGTTTGATCAATTTACTTAAGCCACTTCAAAGTAAGATTGGATTTTTGTACAAAATAAAACTGGAATTCAGCACTGCTCAGAGTTCTGAATTTAATCAATTGTTTAAAAACAGAAAACTGGAGACTTTGTGAACTGGAATAGAAACACTGATCCCTGTCCTGCCTGCTAAGCAGAGTTGATATTGTCCTCAGTATAAATGTAATGTCTGTCTCTTAAGCACAAAAAAAATTCATATTTATTTAATCCAGTTTTAGAGCTGGATGGAAGATCAGCTACTGTACTTTGTCCTGTACTTGGTCAACACAGGTTGGATTTGAACATGAAACATGGTTCCTGGTTCTCTTTGTCATCGCAGCTCTTTTGTGACAGTTTCATGGCTGTTTAAAGCAACGGTTCCCAACATTTTTAGCTCGTGACCCTTTAAAATAAGACAAAGTTAACTCACAACCCATCAAACTCATCAAAGGTTACATATTTCTATGAGCTGTGAGCTTTACAAGGAAGCAAAGAGTGATTTTCTTCTGCGCTGATTGTTTGATTTGAGTACTTAAAACTATCCAGTATTTGATGAAAAAAAAAGAATCAAAGATAGATTTTTTTATAGAACAGCAAAAAAACAACAACCCCAAATGGTTTAAAACAGGGAAAGAGTTGATTCATGGTAGTATCTTCATGATGAAACAGCTGTAGAAAAATCAGGTCAGAGCCAAAACAACAGAATTTTTGGCTCTTATTTAAAGGGGTACTCCACTGATTTAGTATTGCACATTCATAAAGTTGGGGGAATCAAGAGACTAAAAAGAGAATTAAAAATAGAATAGTTGAAACTCGACTTTCGGTCCCTAGTATGGATCAAACTCCAAAAACACTACAGCCTACATTTCCCATAATGCAACTGGATAGAATTTGACTCCCCTGCCTCTTAAATGCCCACCTCTTTCAAACCACACACCTTCAGTTTGTAACACTAGCTTTCTCTTGAAAATATCAAAGCCAGAGCTTTAGATAAACATTACCCTGATGACATCATCAGGGTTATTTTTGGTGTGCTCCCTCCAGAAGACATAATACAACTGTTTTCACAAGCTGATTAGTATTTCTCATGAAGAATAAACTGAACTTCATTTGAAGAATCATTGGAGTGACTCTTAAATCTGGGATTTGATAATTGTTGTGGCTGTTGGCTTGTTTCTCTGAGAAGCATCTTACTCAGCCAAAATCAATGTGGACAGACAAGAAAAGCCTCATGTTTATATCATAGCTCAAGCTAAGGAATTATTTCCTCAAATCTCGGATGGCACAAGTAATAATGAGTAAACAAACAAGAGACCACACATTAGATATCTACTGAGTAGAAGTCAATAGTTCAGGATATACTGTATGTTTATTGTCTAATCAACACATGTATACTAACATCCTATGGAAAGATCAAACCTGAAATTTACATTAGAAGTCGTGTTTTTGGCGTCCTTGGCTTTCCATACATAACTGACTTGATAATACAGTGAGTCTCATTTCCAGTGTTGAAGAAATTTGTTTCACTTATTTAGAGGTATGTCCTTCTATCTAGGTCTTTAAAATGTTGCCAGTTCTTTACTCTTGAGTCCATCTGTGAGTACAAACACCTGTAACATTAGATTCGAAGATGCTTTTGAGAGAAACGGCCCCATTCAGTAATCCCACAGTCCCTGCTGTACACTGTGACATTAAGGGGAAGTATTTTAAGCCTCTGTTCACTTTTCACATCCTAGAAATAGTTGCTGCAAAGCACTATTAGCTGTGCTCTCTGCACACTTGCCCAGCAACTGCATAGACAACAGAAAATAAAACAGGAGCTAGTAGAATACATTATTTCCAGATCATCCTTTAACTAAATCACTCATTCTGTATTTTTGTCAGGCTGTTGTGATGTCAAATCATACATGTTTGACTTTGTCCAACTAAAATGGTGAGAAGTAATAACTCTGTAACACCTAGAAGAGACTGATGATACTGTTTCTGTGGAGTTAGCTGTTAACTGTAACCAAATACCAAAATTACCTGTGTGTAGCTAATTTATGTCACTTGATCAGGGACAGTTTGGACGTCTCGGTCCACGACATTTAGCAAGCATTCTCTGGATAGATGGCTCTAGATCAGCAACTCTGAGGCTTAATGTACACTCAGATGCACTGTGGCTGCATCGTAACGCCAGTCTGCACATTATTACACGACTGTTAGTGTTGAAATAAACAGCAAAACCTATTTGGCTTGTAGTGTGACTTTATTCAGTGTGATTGACTGAGAACATTGTTATGTGTGAGCAGCTCATTGTTTTCACACCTCGGTTAAGAGTCGGCATCCCCCCACGGCTAAACATCTTCTCCTCACACAGGTTTGAGGTTTCATGTACGGCTTCTGGATGGAAAGATAGTTTGCATACCTGTGGGTTGCAGTGCTTGACAGTGAAAACTGTGTGTGTGAACATGAGTGTGTTTTTGCATGTGTGCATATTGCCTCCTCTGTCATATTCGTCATGCATAGTTGTGTTTAATTGCTGCTTCCTGATCGCTCTTGCATGAACTTCTGCATTAATTATGACAGGATGAAACAGAGATGGACAGGATGTACAGAGCAAAGCTCCACAGCTCAAGTTACCATCTAGTAACACATACCGTCACACGTCCCTAGGGTGGCGTCAGTTCACCCGAGTTACAAAGAACATATTTTCTCACTTAGCCCTGCTAGTGTCTAACTATGCAGGTAGTTTGGGTTTATTTGTCCGGGTGAGATATCTGTCTCTGAGTTTTCTGCATCCACCCAAATTAATGGAGGTAAATGGAATCTAATTGATGGTGCTAAGAGCAATGATAAATGACAATGACAATGCTGTGGACAGTTTTCGGTTAACTACTTTCTACTGAAGGGACAGCGAGGTCTGTGGATAATCCAGATTAAAAGTGATGCCCCATCCTCCACCTCCATAAACGTATGGTTATCTTCAGACTGACTGCAGTGTATTTAGACCAGCGAAAAGTAAATGAATAAAGAACTGAGACTGGATATTGATATTGGTGGCTATACGATAGCTTATACTGTACTTATAGTATTATTGTTTCATTTAGCAAATGTGTAAATATGTAGTTTGAATTAAAAAATATTATTGATTTAATATCTGATCAAAGAATAAACAGATTAACCAAAGAATCAAGCAAGAGGAGAGAGAGATGGGTATGACATGCAATGAGGATCACCTGCCAGACTCAAACCAGGGATGTTGGGGATATGTGTGGCATGTGCAGTAACCATTCAGCTACCAGATGCTCTGGAAATTATACTTTAAGAAAAGTGTATTGAAATCGATGAAAATTTCAAATAATAAGGGAGTGGATGGTGTGGTGGCATTTTGGAGACTTGGACATGTTACCTCAGTATTTCAAAAATCTTGGGCCCTGCTCAGGTCTGAAAACTGGGGCAGATTAAACCAAAACTATCACTACAGGTAAGTGTATCTAGCCATATGACATAGGTTCTCCAACCTCATGATCAGTGTGAAACATTAACAGTTTTTTTTCATAATTAGTCTTATTACAGCATATTATTCATTTGAAATGGCAGCAGTGCTGATAGCACATAACTCAGATCCTCTCTAGCTGTCTGTATATTTCATAGTAGGCCCTACACACTTTTGTTAACTGCTCAGTTTAGATGCACACTCCTCTTTCATGACGTGAAGGGACGCACAATCCTCTCAGGTGATAAATCACTTCTCTAACTGGCAGCATCACTGACAAGTCAAATGTACTTAAGCTATTGGCTCTTCAGTCTGACAGCTCCAGATATTTCTACTAACAAAGGTTGTGATTTTGTGCATGTTTTCCTTGTTCAGCAGTGCATCTCTCAGATGATAACGCCTCACCCTGTTGTTCTGAACCATGTCTGGCATATATAGCGTTATTACATAGCCTGTGTTTACAGAGTAAGCCTGCCACTGGGGAAAAGCTCTTATAAGTGCAGAGAGTAAAACTCAAATACAGTAAATGTTTACCCAACAGGCCCTGAGCATTATGAGCATCAGTGGGGGAATTCCTGCAAAGTGTGAGTGTGTAAGGAAAAAACAGGAGGATGAGTACACTCCTGGGGCCAGATGCAGAAATGATGCATACACACAAAAACATGCATATGCCATCCCTGCACATAAACTGGTATTTATAAAAGCAGAATGTGCAGTTAGAATATGAGCACTTCACGCATTCTTCAGACCAGACATACACATGTTTTTCTAAAGTGATCTGAGGGTGATGTGATGAGCTGGAGATGAAACAAAAAGTAAGAGATGGAATCTTTTAGTAAAACATTGTTTGTTTAGGTTGAGAACCAGCTGATTGTGTGATTTTTTTTTGTGTTTACACAGAAATTTGTAAAATGCCAATCAAAGGCACATTTACACACGTAACAATCATTTTTGTGTGATTCATTTTATCATCCTTTTAATTTACAGAGGAGTCAACATTGTAATTTCCTGATAATATTCTTTTTTATTTTAGTTGTGACACAGCTTGTAAAGTCTGTTTGATTTGAGAACTACAACTAATCATTGATTAAATTTTTTAGATCACTGCTGATGATGGTTTACAGTCCATGTAATGAATTAATGACATGAACGGTATAAAGAGCTGCACAGCCATGTGTAATGGTCGTGTATAATGACAGCTGTTCTGCTGTTGGAGAACCTGCCGGTGCAACACAATCTGTCAAACTACACTTCTTCTTTCCTGTTTGTTCCATTGACAGGTGTCCAGACTGGTGGAGCAGGTGGCAAATTGATATGAAACCGGCTGGTTCAGGGTGTGTCTTCATCCATTTATGGATAATTGTGGGAGTGGAAATGAGGCTCGTGCACGTGCGCCCAGTTACTCAATGTCTGAGATTTATAAAACAGAAGCATGAGTACGCACAGCTTTATAAATCTGACGAAAAGAATGCGTCTGCATATTTCTGGCTTTGTGTGTACACACAGTTTTAGTCATGAAACTACACAGAATTTTATGCATGTGGCCCCTGGAAGATACAATAAGAATGAGGGAAGACCACATTTGAGCCACTTCAAGTAAAATGTGTATGAACGACTAGAAGTTGTTGTGTTGATGACGTGTTTCACGTGGCTGCAGCAGCAACACAGTGAATCCCTGAGAGTCTACATCCAGCAAAAGCTATCGCAAACTTTCACATCGTCAGTAGCATGTTGTACCCGAGGGAACGTCTGACAGCTCAGTCGACTGTCAGCCTGCTGATCTCTGGCGCATGTAAAAGTGTCACTCAATATACCTGCTGTCATCTGAAACCACCTGTTTCATTCCTACACTGACTGCTTGTTAAAGGATCTAGGATCTCATTCACTAGTTGTTAAATTCATCAGTGGCACTTGAGTTCATCCGTTTTGGACTGACGTAAACATGTAGATGTTTGAGTGATGCACGCTGGCAGTTGATACTCACTTTCTCCTGTGTCTTCAGTGGCAGATTGCGATCCAGTTACAGTAAAGTTCATTTGATATCAATCGTCTCATCCTTCTCCTCTTCGCTTTCTCGCTCTGTCTGCTTTCCTCACTGCTCTTTTGCTCTTATCAGCCTCCTCAGGTGACAGGTACTCTAAAGTCATGATCAGTGCAAAGAGAATGAAGACAAACTCAAGTAATGTTAATACGAGTTAATGTTTGTACACAGATGTATGCTTTAAAGGAATAGTTCAACATTTGGAAAGTTGGTGGGCTTATTTTTCTCTTTGTATAGTACTAACTGCTTCCCCCTGGGTTACGTCTCTATGCTAAGCTAATTCAAAGGATAAGTTCACAATTTTTGAAGTCTGTCTCCATATCAGCTATGAGAAAATTCCTTCTAAATGCAATTTCAATGTAATCTGTGCAAAATTAATTCTTAAATTCAGCTGAAGCTAATATGAGGCTTAAGCAGTCAGAATTAGTCAAATGAAGTGTGCATCTTCCAAAGTTACAACCCTTTTTGGAACAAAATGACTGTGTCTCCCTTGTCAGTATGAGGGATAGTAACTAGTATATTATGTTCCCCATGACCTGCACTGAAATTGCATCACATTCAGTTTGGAAGGAAGGGACATTTATATCAAAAACAGTTTCAATGTATAAATAGACATGTCAGTATTGCTTTGAGACAGACCTGAAAAAATGTGAACCTATCCTTTCATTCACAAACTTGAGAGTGGTATCGATCCTCTTATCACTCTCAAGATGTTGAACTGTTCCTTTAATTCATGCAGTACATTGTTTTTCTTGTCAAGTCTTGGATCTCATACTGTTTTTCATATGGTGCCACACTGCACTTAGATTGCTGCTGCAAAGGTCAAACTCAAAGCACTTTAAAAGGCATAGAAAGTAAAAATAAAATAGACTTGAAAATAGACTTTCAAACACCTTGAAAGGCAGATGTAAAAGGTTTGTAGTTTCATCCTTCACAGTGAACAGAGTCTTTAGTCAGCTTAGATTCATGCCAGTAAGAATGGAGTCAAACAGTTGTCAGTTTCCACAGAAAATAGAGAGACAAAGTATTAAAATGTCCACAGAAGCTTCTCAAACCATGATTCCTGCATCTTCTCTGCTGTAAAAAGAGGTACACTCAGTGTGTTCCAACAACTCTTATTTCCACTGAAATATGGCTAAACACACAGCTTCTGTTTCCATTTGCATGCACATAAATTTTTCCCCCACTGTGTAAACTGATCACCATCAGAATCCACTGTTATTGACATGTATCCAAGTTGACCACAGCTGCCGTTGTGAAGAAATGGAAGTATTCTGTGATGGCTACTAACTACATAGATTTATGTGTGTGTGCATATGTGTTTGACCTCATGGTGCCATGCTTGGCATAGGCAGTGTGAGACCATTTCTTTCTACTCAAAACACTGGAATTTATGTAACTTGACATTAGGCTGCAGGGGATGCTTTGTGTGTGTGTGTCTGTGTATGTGTGTGAGAGATAAATAGAGACAAACAGAGATAAAGAGACAGGATGAGAGAGCAATATGTTCAGGTTATGCAACCTTGTTAGAGTATTTTTTGTAAGCGCGCGTGTGTGTGAGATAGACCCCCTGGTGCTGTGTTTGGCAGAAACACTGTGGAGCAGTATGAGGCCAGTTAGCAGCAGCTGCTCACATCTTTCTACCAAAAACACTGCAGTTTATATAATCAGACCTGGAAACACACGCTGCGTGGGAAACATAGTGTATGTGTGTGTGAGTGTGTGTGTCTGTGTACACATCGGTTGAGTGGTAATATAACTTAGCAGCTTATGTCCTGTATACGCATATTTTGTGTATGTGTGAGTGCATTAATGTGCAAGCGCTTACGGCTGAGTGCACTTCACAATAATGTGTGCATTTTTATGTTTTGAGTTACAAGAAAGGGTTTTAATTTGAAGCTTGTGAATGTCGTCAAACATTGAAATATGGTGTCTCCCTACTTTCAAATCAGTAAGTCAAAAAATGTAATGAATTCTTGACAAACTTAATGTCCAAATTCATTTTAAGGACCTAACGGTCAAAAATAGTCCATCTGTTTTAATTTAGTGGAACACTTCAAAAGGTGTTAAAGGGTTATAATTATTTCTGGTGAAAAAATACATCTACAGTACTGCTTATTGAACACATCTCCCATCACTCACATACGTGTATTCTCTATGTATTTCAGTGTTTCACATTGAATAACTGCCAGCTGTATATCTTAAGTTGAAGGGTTTTGGATTACATCAAATCCTTGCAGGCAACATGTGGTCATGTCTGTAGTGACATCATCAGAAACACATCAGAGCACGTCAACTAAAATGAATGATACAAAGGAAGTGACCTCTTCAATTAAAAAAAAAAATCAACAAATGTTTAATAAGATGTGGCCTGTATGGGTCTTACAGGAGGTTTAGACAATGCTTTGATTTTGATTTTTTCTCCAAGATGTTTGCATGCAGCAAGCACATGATCTACCAGGGACATGTGGATGATTTAAAGGAATAGTTTGATATTTTGGTAAGTAAACCAGCTCTCCTTCTTTCTCAGAGTTTGATGAGAAGATTGATATCATGCTCATGGGTTTCCCAAAAATATGAGGCTACACATTAGACAGTTAGCTTAGCTTAACTTTGCATGCAAGACTGGAAACGGGGAAACAGCTAGCCTAGCTCCTACCAGCACCTCTAAAGCACACTACACTACTTGGACAGAGCCTGGCTAGCTGTTTCCCCCTGTTTCTAGTCTTTATGCTAAGCTAAGCTAACCGGCTGCCGGCTGTAGCTTCATATTTAATGGACAGACATGAGACATCTGACTCTCAAGCAAGAAAACATGTTTCCTAAAATGTTGAACCATTGTTTTAAATATTCCCATTACAAAACATGTGTAATGCATAATACATGACATGTTATGCAAATACATTACTCTGAATGATGTGAAGATGATAAACTCAAGCTAAAGGTCTGTAAAGCTGGCAAAACTTATGGAGCACAGTTAGTGAGTGTACTGTCATTGTTAGTGCAAATAATGCAAATCAAAGTTGCAACTAATGATTATGTTCATTGTTGATTAATTTGTCAATTATATATTTGATTAATTGATTAATTGTCCATAAAATTTCAAAAGTAGTGATGTGTGACATCTTCTGCTCTTTTGTGTGACCAACTGTCCAAAATTCAAAGATATTCAGTTTACAATTATATACAATAGAGAAAAGCAGCAAATCCTCACACTGGAGAAGCTGGAATCAGTGAAGGTTTTCCATTTTTGATTGATAAATGAGGTCACCATTTAATCAAGTATCAAAATTGTTCTACTTATCATCTTAGCACAAATACAAATGCACTTTTTTGCTGTATATTACAACGACAAAATAAGTCTGACTGCTCATATGCACATGTCAGTGTTTTGTGTGTGTGTGTGTGTGTAGAAACACCAGTATTTGTATATGTTAGTCTGGGTGATTACAGGTGCATGGAAGCATATAGAACGATGGAACATTGTTACACAGAATCAAATAATGAAAGAACTGCAAAGAAGCAAAGAACAACACAGCAAACAAAAGCTTACAACCACACAGCAAAACCAATAAATGAGTTTCCCTGAGTGCTTCAAGCTGTCCAGCTTGGACAAAAGAGGATAGTGTGTGAATATGTGTGTGCACGTGCAGTTGTGTGTTGAGTTAATCCCTGGAGAGAGCTGGCCGACAGACAGACAGGACTGGGTAAGTGTGTGTGTGTATGTGTGTGTGTGTACATGATCCGGAGTGAGACGGTCGCACCAAGGTTTGTGTGTCCTTCAAATCACACACACAGCTGGCGTCATTGGCATTATTTTAAAAACAATACAAGCATTTCATCATCGACTGGATTAAAAACTCGAAATAGACAGGTGACATTCTGGTGGCTCGGCCTCTTAGTGCTCCGTCTCTACTCTTCTGTGTTACATAGTGAACTCTCTGTTCATGTCACAACAGATCTGAGGAGATACGTGGGTGGAGGGACGTCTGATGTTGTCTAATGTTGTGAACTCAGACTTCAGACAGTTCATCATCATCAAAAAATTTGAGGTGTAAAGCAAACATGTTTAGTTTAAAGCAAACAGGTAAAACAAGAAGCTAATAGGAAAATTGATGCAATTCGATATAGCTGAGCTTTCATTTGCCCTTTTAAGCAGTGTGTGTGTGTGTGTGTGTGTGTGTGTGTGTGTGTGTGTGTCTGGCTAACACATAGGGACACCAGTCGGTCACACAGTTGGTGACAGATGCAGCTTAATTTCTGTTGTTGGGTATTTAAAACACCTCATCAGCAGACATTAAATGAAGGACTTTGACATGTTATTTTAAATGAAAATATCAGAAAGAGGATGCTCTGTTTATTGTCTGTTGTGTGATTGACATGATGTGTTATGTGTTTCAGCAGCTTTTGCTTGGCAGCGATCAGCTACTGTGATAGGAGTGAAACCCACATCTCATCTTTCTGCTGTGTCCTTAAACGGCCTCTCTCATCTTAAAGAAGTACACCCACGATACTTTCCAGGATTACTTTATAGGTCAGATACCTATAAAGTGATAAAAACACAGACAATAAAATCATCCATGTGTTCTGAATAGATTACTTGATATGAATATGCTTTGCAGATTCTACTATTTTCTGTGGAAGCTCTGGACTGACTAAATTAAACTGAAACCATTCAATTAAATTAAAAAATCAAGTTATAAATGAATGAAAAATATCCAGTTTTCATTTGAAAAAGCATCATTACTGCCAAAATTAAAAAAAAATCTCAACTATAAGAAAAGTACTGACACTACTGTGATTATAATAATAAATGAATTGAATAACTGGAAAATTAAAACTCAAACTGGAGTCTTCACAGAGGAATTTAATTATGTCCTGATTTTAGCGCACATTAAATGAATATAGAAGTTTCCATTTTTATATAAATTATGGCAGGATTCATTTAAACAAACAAAGCATTTCAGATGTCTGTATTATAAGGCTGCAGCGCACAGACAAAGTTAGCGACTTGCTGATGAACATAGTGGAATATTTATAAGCTGAAGAGCGGCTACAAATGAATGAATGCTAATGTTTCTCTGTGTCTCCTGGATGTATAAATAGGTAATAATTCCAAACACATTCACTATAACAACTTTGTAAGAAAATAACATCAATGTTGTATTTTCAGCTTGTTCCACTGCTCCTAAGAGAAAAAAAAACAAGTTTTAATATAAAGACTAAGGAGCCTACAGCTGCACTAGTGATGCTAGCTTTGTGAGGCTGTAATGCTCATTGTACAGGAAACCAAAGTGTGAGGTAGATAAATAAGCTGCAGCCCAAAGTTAGCATTTGTAGTAATATTGAGGTGATACATGAATATTAAATCATTTAAACATTTTGAGTAATGACTAACCTTGTTTGTTTGAGGTGTCCTGTCAAAAGTTTTGCAGGCAACTCTTTGTAATGGTGGTCTATAGAGAAAAGGCTATTTGGGCGGCAAGATTTTTTGTTGCAGTACCGTGACTGGCCACAGAGGCAAATTGGCAGCAAAACTGGCTGCACGTATGCAGCTTTCTTGATAAATCTATAGTATTTGGTCATAAACCAAAGTATTGGATGAACCAGATGATTGTGCTGGATGAAATGTTAAGGGATCACTAAAGTTAATACAGTTCATCCTGTGAGGAACATGAATGTGTGAACCAGATTCATTGGAAATCCATCCGATAGTTGTCAAGACATTTTAGTTTGAGGCAAAACTGGTGGTGCTAACTGAAAAGTCAGGGGATCACCAATGTTATAAGGATTCATCCTCTGTGGACCTTGAATATCTGTAACAAATTTCATGGCCTTCCATCCAACAGATGTCCAGATATTTTACTCTGAACCAAAGTGATGAACTGACTATTCAATCAACTTTGCCATTCGTAGAGCCACGCTGCTTAAGTGGATAAAAAAAATCGGCTTCCAAACAAAAGGTTTCTGCAGGACACCTGTCACATGCTTTGGCAGCATTGTGCAGTGACCAAAGCGTATTAGATCCGCCCTCCAACATTAACCTTTTATCATAGCTTACGTAGAGCACTGACCCCTGTGTAACAAGTCACTTAGCTCATGATTTATAGAGCCTGTCAGTGATATTATTTATTTAGGTAGGTTTTTACCCCAAGGCACAATGTGTCTAAATCCACATCCCCTATAAAATCTACCAACACTGACAACTGAGTAAGAGACTCAGATCATAAATAATGAAGCAGGAACAGCTTGTAGTGCCAGAGCTGCTGTCTGCCATGTCAACCTGCATTAAGACAGGAACTGATGAAACCAGTGAGGATGGAATATAATCATACATTTTACTTAAGAAATCACACTGTGGTGACAACAGTTATAAGCAAGTCAAAGTGCATTAGGGGCATTTGTTTGCCTGAAGTGACAAGCAGACAAAAAGAAAATAAAACAGGGGAGCATTAAATACTTTTGAACAGTAATTTGATCAGAGTGGTGGGGGAACTAAAAGATGAAGGTGTGGGTTCAAACCTCATAAAAAGCAAGCCACCTTCCTGCTGACTCATCTCTGAGAAAGATAATGAATCCTTTGCAGCTGCAGGGCTGCTGCTCAGTTACCATCACTGCCTCTGGTACAGTAGTATGCTTTAAAAAGTGACACGAAAGGAGAAAGAGGATAACATAGGATATAAAATAGATTGGTAGTCAAAATGTTGTGTGCTTAGCACATCATGCAGAAATAATCTTTCTGTGAAGATACGCCTAAATATCTCCTGCAGAGGGCTGTTCTGGATAACTGTAGGTCGCAGAGGAGCCGATGTGCTAACCCTCCAAATATCAATATGTTGTGAGGTTCTGTGCATCTAGCTCATTGTGTGATACAACTTCCTGTCAGGAGGTGGGTTCCAAACAAACACTGGAACTGAACAGGACACATTAATGTTGTATCCAAAATCCAACAAAACAAAACAAAACAATCATGTGAACGTTATTTGAAAGACACCCATACATTTCATTAGCTAAGCATGTTCTTGTTGTCTACACTCAATGCTGCTGAGCTAAGGATGTCCTTTAATGTGCAAATTAACAGTATTTTATATAAACAAGTGAAACCTTTCACATTTATGTTCCTGATGATTGGAAGCTTTGTAGCACAAGATGGGATTATACTTTTTGCAGCAGCAACAGTGGTTGCTGTAAAGAGCTAGCCATAGTAGC
This sequence comes from Thunnus thynnus, assembly GCF_963924715.1. Lineage (NCBI taxonomy): Eukaryota > Metazoa > Chordata > Actinopteri > Scombriformes > Scombridae > Thunnus > Thunnus thynnus. Next base: position 6,577,019 of record NC_089521.1, on the reverse strand, counting down.
CCCATACAAAACCATGCTTTGTGACTGATCTCTTGTTTTATGGTTTCCTATATTTCACATAATTCTTTTTAACAGGACCAAGAGAACAGGTGTGAACTTGGTGCATTTTGTTAATGTTGCCAACTTTCAACTATATTTCTCAAATGCTAGTGGCAAACAAATGCTAGGGGCAACTCTAATAACTTTTCCCAATCAAAACAGTTGGCAATGAACATTTGAACATTTCTCAATTGTTTGAAACACAATTTGTCAAAACTCAGTAGAGATGAAAGAAAAAATAACAGGTTTATTAACAAAAATGGATTTTTACACATTTTTCTAAATTTTTCAAGAACAGTTGTGTCCTACTCTTCTGATTACAGGACAAATACACAAGCCAGCAACGCTACCAAAAACCAGCCCACTGATGCCTTCGGCTTTGGTCAGGTTGTAGCAGTCTGTTAAGATAAAAATACACCTGGCAACACCTCTAAAACATACCAATTAACAAATGAATCTTTTTTGTTCAACCCGTAAACAAAAAGAAACATAAAAACAATGCATGGTTTTGGGGGGATTTCCGACCATTTCTCGGGTGAAAAGCAGTTACTCTCGGAAAGAAAGCAAATAAAAGTATTATCCAGAATGTTGAACTATTCCTTTAAGTTTTGATTTGACACTTCTTGATTGGACAATAAAACCCACTTGTAAACAGTGGGGATAAGACACTTTTACTGCAGTGCCACACTGTAATTCAGGCTGGTAAAATCTGTGTAACTTTTACATAAACAATTTGCCTAGTGCAGCTTTAAATATATACATCCATCCATATCATACTGTATAATTCACAATTGTCTTTGTATTGGATTGTTCCAGTGTGTTGCCCTCAAAATGCCCTGTCAGATTTAGTCTCTCATTACCCAGAAAGCAGAGATGGATGGAGTGAAAACAAAACAAGAGAGAGAGGAGTGTGAGAGCAGACAATAAAGGAGAGGAATGAGACACTGTAATTTATAGAGGAAGGGGGAGGGAGTCAGGCCTTGACGTTTATGAACTTGATGAGCTGGTTCTGTTCTCCTCTCTGTTTATTCGGTCACTTCAATCATAGTTTCTGCACTTGTCTGCCAGTCAATTAAGGTAAACGCCAGCAGAGAGGGTGGAGAGATGATCAATATTTTACAAAAGCAGCCCAACCAGACAGACAGAGAGTGGCAGCGGTGACATCAGAGACAAAAAACTTTCCTTGAGCCGAGAAAAGTGATTTAAAAATCCGTGACGCCGAGCGGGAACTCGGGGGTGGGGCCAACGAGGGAAACACTACTGCGCATATTCAGTGGGCCGCACAACGCGGAAGCAAACCCGAAAGCTAGAAACTTTTTTTGGCGCGTGCGCCAGCTGAGCAATTCCTATATGACTGAATGGGTGCCATTTTTAGTCTGGTATCCAGCTCTTATAATACATCCATGGGCTGCAGCTTGTTTAACGCTAGAGGGCTTTTAATTTGAAACAACAGATACAGGAAGTGGTGACATGTGGCGACCAAGCCCCCAGGAAGTGGGCTTTGACTAAAGCCAATTTGACATAGGGCCTTTCTCAATACCAAGCACACCAAGTTTGGACTAGTGTACTTGCTAGTTCGGACTTGGCAAGTCGGACTTGGGAGTACAAACTTCTGAGGATGGGAAGGACACAGTACAATCATTCTGCCTTCAGCTGCCTTTGGCCGACCAATGGTGTAACTTCATCACTCAGCCAATTAGTCAGTGACAGACAGGAAAAAAAAACAAAACACACGCACAGATACAGATTAAAATGCTCCATAACTAAACAAAAAGCATCTGTTTTACATCAGAGTTTTATCAATCTGTGTGAATCAAAGCAAACTGTTTGAAAATTAGTAGTTACAGGAGATTCATTAGACTTGCTGGTCACTTGAGGTCATTTGAAATCTGAGGAATTGTATCAAAGTTGTCATGTCAGTAGTTGTGACTTGCCCGCTGTTTTTGTGTGTAAGCTTAAAAAATCTGCACTTCAACTCTTAGTTTTAGTAATTTTATTTCCTTCCGCTTCAGGTTCAATGTGTAGATCTTTGTTTAGTGAGTACAGTCATACCTGCATTCATAAAAGTGCCATAAACACTTCATTGATATGAGACATCCAGTGGTGGAAGACGTACTCAGATCCTTTACTTATGTTAAAGTAGAAATACCACAATGTAAAAATACTCCATGACACTACTATTACTGCATTTAAAATGCTTTTTAAGTAAAAGTACTACCAGGTAAATGTACATAAAGTATTAAAAGTAAAAGTACTTGTCTCGCAGAAAATCGGGCTATGACTATATTAAATACATTTAATAAAGTACATTATTAATACTGATGAATAACTGCATAAGCAGCATTTTATTGTTATTATTTGATCATCAGGACTTTATAAGAGTCACAATATGAATATGAGGGACTGTGAGATGATAATTTGTGTAGGAAAGAATAAAAAACAAAGTTCTGATACATACATACAACTCAGTTGGATTAATTTTCCAGAACTTTGCTCTCATCTTTGCGTTTTTGTGAAATATTCTTTGGGTTTTATGTATTGACATGTATTAATGTATAACAAAGTTTAGAGGAGTGAACAACAGATATCTGAAACATGATGAGGAGACACAACTACACACTTTATGTGAGGTTTATGAACCACTGATTTAATATTGAAAAATGCAGTGTAATTTAGAAGCTTGTCTTATTTCATGTAAAATAATAATGTCAGATAAATGTAGTGGAGTAGAAAGTGCAATATTTCCTTCTGAATTGTAGTGGCGTAGAACTATAAAGTAGGAGAAAATTTAAATACTCAAGTAAAGTACGAGTATCTAAACATTGTGCTTATGAACAATACTTGAGTAAATGTATTTAGTTGCTGTACACCGCTGGAGACATCTCTATACTTTGGCTCATTAATATGCGCCCTGTGGTAAAATGACATTAATAGGATGATTATAAAATCTACACAAAATTATATTGATTTTACTTTAAAAGTGATAAAGAACTTCCCTGCTTTGATGATGATCTCTTCTTTTATTTATTTTAATAATTTCTTCTCTTTTAATGACTGAAGTGAACTAACAGTATTAAAGGATGAGGCATTACTATATATTACTCTTGCTGTCCACAAATCCTATAAAAAGACCTAAACTAACAATTTGTTAGTCCGTTTTATAATTTTTGAACTTCCCATACCCTCTTTTGCAAAGAAATCAATATATATACAGTATACAAGCTTGGACTTTTTAAATTGTAATTACCAAAAACAATAAATGTATATTTGTATTTATTTTTCTGCAATGATATTGGTGTTCTTCAGTGAGCATGGAGATTTTGGAACGGACTGTTTGATTTGGGCGATGTCTGTGTGGGTTGGCACTAAAAATAACTCATTACATAACTTTAATGCCAACAGCCGCGCAGGCAGTTTGAGCTATGATAATACAGTATAACATGTATGAAAAGTAAGCAGTGGGAAGCAGTGCTAACGTTAGCATGCTAAGCTAACTAGCTTCAACTTTGCGAGTTGAATACAAACACAACAGCACACTGAGTTTATGTCTTTGGATGTGGATGTAGCTAACACTATGTGGAAAAGTGTTCTGTATCAACTTGCATCCAAGGCTACACGATATGTTTTCCAGTCAAATACGCACAATAGCTTTATTATCATTATACTGTGGTTGATATCTCCTGACATGAAATTGCAGAGAACTTCAGTTCAACTTTAATATATAGTTTCAATTTTAAAAAAGGCTGAGTTGATTCCTAAAACAGCTGGGCACTGTAGCTTATAGCAAATGTTACTCAAAGAGCAGGAAATAGAGCATTTGTTGGGGATTATTTTCAGCGGAGGATTAATACACATTTGGTGCTCAAGTGAGTATTTCCGGCAGCAGGAAAACATATGTGGGTGTGTGTTCATGGTAATGAAAGAACATGTCACCCAGGGCAACAGTGGGGCTCACTGATGTGATTTAAAAGTTTTTTAACAACAATGGAGCTCTACGGCACAGAGGCATAAGATATACCAGGCTTTGGATAAACACACAGCACTTGTTTGTAAGATCAATTCATTGTTGGTTTTGGTCTTTTCATGGGATTTGTTGATGGTAAGACGGAATATCGCCAGCCTTATCCTTCAGCTGTGAAAATGACTTTTTCCTTCCAGCATAAATCACTAGCTTGTAAAATTCCTATTCTTCAATCTGGGTACCACACAAAAACAGAGACAAATGGAAGTGCGGTTCACAAACTGTGTCAATTGAGGACTCACTGATTGAAGACAGTCTGGGTGTGTGTGTGTGTGTTGAGGCAGAGGACAGTCAATCGGATGAAGCGTTGGTGCATCATCTGTTGGAAAAACAAGAGATGAAAAAGAAAGAAACATATTGGAAAACTGGCATCAAACATGAGAACAGTTCATTTGGCGTGATCCTGCCGTTACTAGTGGATCACAGGAAGGACATGAACTCATCTATTTTAGTCATTAGTTTTCCAGATGGGCAGGGCCGGGTCAAGTGGAGTGGAACAGTGCATGTGTGTGATTATCAGCCAAACAGAAAGGAACAGATTTACTGATGCAGGAAATCAAATCCTGTATGTTTTATTACATAAAGTTTCCACTTGCATAAATAACCTATGCATCTTCACCCAAATCATAAACAGTATATTTATTTCCTTACTTACCTCTACAAGTATTGTGTAGATAGTTTCTGTTTCATGCGCTGACGTTTGTGGCTTCACTAATTCAGGCTAAAATGTTGTTATCACGCTAAAAAGATCCTGTTAATTCTTATCCAGCTAATTTGGTTCTTCAAACATATTTAAAGGATTGATTAATTCATCTTTAACTCAAGTTATCTTGAGTATTATTTAAAATAAAGGCATTAAGACAGAGTTCCCATGGGTAGTTTAATACCAAGTGTGTTTAGTATCTAAATAATATAATTTTACTGTAGTTGACAAGCTAACTCCATCTTTTCAATCATTTATTGTTAAGTACAGAAAGTCTGCACCTGTGATAAGGACTTTAAATAATTCTTAGTGTTGAAATGACAAATCACCATCATAATAAAATGTTTTCTGGTTCTTTTGGTCTTTTAACTGTCAGAAAATTTAAATGAGTTTATGTCTTTTTGCTTATAGTATGACAAATTAAATCAGGTTTGGTTCTTTTTTTTAATCATCCCTTTTTTATTAAAAAACTAAGAATTCAACAGGTAAATTAAAAAAACACAAATATTTTCTTGGAAACATAACAAAGTGTAAGGCTGTTTGGAAAGTAAAGCTGGTTCAGTGGGAATCTGTGCTCCAGTTAGTTGTGACTCACACAAAAATGATTGATCAATATTATGTTTGTAAATGCATCTTTGATTTGCATTTTACAAATCTCTGTGTAAACGAAAAAAATCACACAATTTCAAAATCACACCGTCTCACCTTCTCCACCTCATCACATCACCTTCAGACCACTTCAGAAAAACATGTGTACGCCTGGTCTGAAGAATGCGTGAGGTGTTCACATTCTGTGTTTGCGTGCATGTTTTTTGTGTGTACGCATTGTTTCTGCATCTGGCCCCTGGTGTTGGAATATCTTCATGGGGATTAAGTTTAGTATAGATATATAACACTATTCATCTCAGGGCTTCTTGTACCCAACTTAATATAAGGTGATCCTTTAAATCTGACCCCATGGAACCCCATAGGTTTAACAAGCCTAAAAGGTATGTTCATAAACCTGCACTTTTGCAGATCTGGGAACAGCTCCGTATGAATTTCAAGTCAGCGTTGAAGAACTAAATAATTCAGGTTCATGAACACTAAAATCAAGCTAACTCCATCGTCCATGCACAGAGATGTAAATCAGTTCGGTGAGGCTGTTTCTGCAGCGGTCAGAGTTGTGACGACAGGTTTGGGGACTGCACTCCACCCAGTGCAGCAATGTAAACTCTGGATTAAACATCAACCAGGAGTCAACACACACTGCCTGGAGCTGCCTTGACCTCACGTTCCTCACTGCTGTCAAACACAAACAGACCTGCCAGTGTCAGGGTTTTACACACAGTAAAGGATATGACAGTTACCGGATCTGTGTGTGTGTGTGTGGCATTCTTTGGAAAACAGTGTCTACCACTGAGGAGATAGTGTAACGTTTTTTACTCAGTGGACTTTTAAATATTCCCAGAATAAAGAGAGCTAACAGGCTACAGCATTGTGTGTGTGTGTGTGTTAGTGTGTGAGTGTTTGTGTGTGAACGCTGAAAACGAGTTACCATAGGTGGGTGGTATCAGAGCTGAGTGCCAACAATTTATCAATCATCTTGCACGAGAATTAGAGACAGGTAATGATACGCTTTCTGAAATACACACACACACACACACACACACACACACACACACACACACACACATACACACACACACACAATTGTGCAATGTCATATTTCCATAATCATTCATCTGAAAAAACAACAACAACACCTTTTACTATTGAACTGGGAACGGTGGAAAACAGAGGGGTCAGGGTTGGGTGGGGTTATATAGCTCGCAATTTTTCAAAGCCACTTGACAGCTAGTTACATTACTTACATAATGACAACATTTATTATATAGACACACAAAGAACAGGCTGTTGTTGGAGGTTTACAACCACATTAGTGGCACACGCACCCGCTTTAAGACTCGTGGTGATCGAGCTTTTGAGGCCGTGGCACCTAAGGTCTGCTGACTCTGCATATTCATTTAAAAAGCAGCTTAAAACACACCTTTTAAGACAGGAATTTGAGTATTTCCTGTAAGTAGTTTACATTTTATATCTCCATGTTTTACTGTGTATTTTTCTGTGCACCTTTTATGTTTTTACTATGTATTTTTTATTATTATAGTTTTATTATAGACTGTTGATTTCTCTGTATTTCTATGTGGCATCATGCTCATCTGAAGCACCTTGTGACGATTGTCTGTGAAAAGCGCTATATAAATAAATTTTACTTACTTGCAAGCTCCGACTGGGACACAAGCTTGCTCAGACTGTAGAAAATACTCTTAGTCAAGAATAAATAAATAAATAAATAAATAAAATAATCAAGTGAGTTCAGATATTCATGAGTATCATGAAATGAGGCAGAACAAGACTTCACTTAAGATTGGACTGCAGGTGGACTGTACTGGTGTTGTGGCTCGAGGGACTGCAATGTCAATCTGTGGGATATAAACTTTCTGAGGTAAATGTTACTGTTGCTGCTCTAGAAACAATATTTAGCTAGTTGTTAAAAAATATTAATTCTAATCCTGTTCTGAATGTATTATTTTTAAATTAACATCAAAAAAAGAAGCAATTCTTTAGTTATGAAAAAGAACTGATAAGAGTATCAATAAAGAACCAAACCAATAAGGAGTATGGATAAGGGTAGTACTATCGATAAAATCCAAACGATACCCATCCCTGTGTACACTAGAGTCCAACTGGCGGATGTGTAACGGTAGTGAGTTCCAGAGTCTTGGTGCAAAGCAGCTGCAGGTTCTGAAGGCTCTGAGTCTAAAAGCAGGGACAGACAACAGAGCAGTTGAGAGGGATGGTTAAGAATGGAGCAGGTCTGTAAGGTATGGGGAGGCGGGGTGGGGGGCAGATTATGGTGGGCTTTCAAGGTAAGCAGTAGAGTCTTGTAACGAGTCCACTAATGAGCAGGGAGCCAGTGGAGCTGAATGAGGAAGGGTGTGATACGGTCAGGGGACTTGGTGCGGGTGATGATTCTTATAGCAGAGTTTTGAGTGATTTGGAACTGATGGAAACGTTTATTGGGAACACCAGAAAGGACGGTGTTGCAGAGATCAATGTGAGATGTTACCACAGCATGAATAAGAACTTGAGTGCTGTGTTGAGAGAGGGAAGGTTGGAGTCTGGAAATGCAGCCCAAGTCTTTGCATGCATGCTAACAATGCTTATAACACAGAATTAGCAGCTCATTGCTACTTAGTTCTGTACCTGCAAGAAATGACTGCAGAGAACTTCAGCATCTGTCCAGAGGAAGTGTTGTCATGTGAGTTCATTGGACTTGATAGACAGTATTTAATTAAGAGTGACAGGAAAGAAGTCTCCCATTCCTCTTTTCACATGACAGCTCACTTAAATAAACAGGCTGCCTGCCAGTCCACAAGCCTTACAAGTGTTTACAAGCTCTGCATCATATGTAGTTCAGACTCTGTCAAACTAAACCAGTAAAAGGTTGACAAACCAAACTTTTCTGCCCTGACGTGGTCCAAACAAAACCAACTGATGCACGTCTGGTTGAAATACAGTGTTTTCAGTTATGCGCTTGTTTCCAGTGAACCTAACAGATGTCCAGTATTATTACATGGTGGTTGTCTGTGGGGAAATGACACATGGCACCATGAGTGATTTAACAGACAATGTCAAATATAGCAGTGGCTGCACAGCTGGAGTGGACTGCTGTGTGTGTGTGTGTGTGTGAATGAGAGAGACAGTGATAGGGCGAGCGACGTGTTCACTGTGACTCCAGCGTCATCATCATCATCTTCACCAACACATGAATAGAGGGAAACAGATGCTGCCTTTCGCTTTCCTGTGTGCCACTTCCTATTACTTCACTACAGTGTGTGAGTGTGTAACACATTTTCACTTTCCTCCTCTGCTCTCGTCAGCTGGAAATGTTAACGTACAGTATGTGTGACAGAAAGAAAGACCCTACTTTCCGGTTTCCATTTTCTGCTCTTGGTTCTCATCAGCTCAGTCAAATGTGTGTGTGATGAGACTATTTCCTTGATACTAATGACATCACTTATTATTTTTGCTGATCTGCTTTTCAATAGCCTCAATAGACCAGAACGCAGTGCAGCCGCTGCATTTTAAGAAGCTTGCTTTTCACAAAAAGAGATTAACTCTGCATCCACACAGAACAAAGTGACTTGAGTAACTAGAGAATTACTTACACATTAGTCAGAGTCGTCATTTAAACCACTTCAGATGAATTTCTTCACTTCAGCTTTTACTCATCATTGTATGTTTATCTTTTCATGCTTGTTGAGTAACTTGTGTAACTTTATTTCTGTGTCTTGTCATGCCAGCACTTGAGCCAATTTGTATAAACCTTTGAAGTGATTATTTATACTGTCATCATTAGATATGAAGCCAGACCGGAAACTGAGACACTCCCAGGGTTAGTGCTCCACGCTGCTCATCCACCGACCTGTGGTGCAGGGATATCAGGCTCAGAGACTCTCCTCCACTTTCCCCTGGAATGAAAGAATGTGATTGTAGATTAGCTCAACAGGGAGGATGTTTGGAAATCATTAACCTCCGGTTGTTATCCAGCTACAGATTTCACTCTCTTTCTGAATTACCCTTATTTAAATTTTCCCCATGTCTCATGGGAAAATCCAAACTTTCTTAAGCAAATAATATAATAAATAAATAATAAATGTAACCACTACTGAATACTTGGTGTTAAAATTTCAATTCCACTGTTTGAATTCTTTTTATCTGAGTCTTATGTTTCCCTTTTTAAAATTTCATGTCATTTCAAGATTTGGAATTTCAAAACCTTTTCACAAGAATCTCCGGTTGTCCAATCTGAACTTGTCTGCTTTGGATCATGTGACTGACAGATGAGGTCTGATCAGTTTCATTCAGGATTGAGTGCATCTTTGGTGGCCTGCATGTTCAAACTTGAACTTTTCATTTCGAATTTTGTCATCTTAATGTCACAAATCTTATTTCAGTAACCTGATGTTTTGACTTGACTTGAATTTTTAAATCTGAAAATCAATTGAATTCTAACAACTTATTTACCGTTAAAAAAAAAAAAAAAAAAAAAAAAAAAGATACTTGAATTTTCTATAAATTGCACAACTTAACATCACCTACTTGGGAAATTCATGAATTCAGATAAATGGTTAATAAAATATTTCAATTTTTTAAATTATTTAAATTCCAACATTAAGAGTTTAGTAGTGATTTAATTTCACAATTAGTCATTCAGTTGCTTGTAAGTTTGAAATCTGTACATCATTCTTTTGCTTCCATCAACTAAGAAACTGCATCCAAACACCACTCCTCTAAAATTTGTTTTAATGATATAAAATGTTCAGAAATGTTTATATTGAATCTGAAGCTTCATAAAAATACAGTGATAGGCTGTTATGATTTTTGGAGAACACCTAAATCCTGTCAACATTAGGGTTCTCAACAAGGATTCATGACCACTGGGTTACTGCTATTTAAAGTTAACATGCTACTGTTGAAAGACTATCAAGTTTTGCAGGATCACTTTGACTAGATCGGTGCTTTGTCATATATTAACTATGGATGTATGTGCCAAGATTGTCTCTGTTTTGCAAAATAAACAGAAATGGGGGTACCCAGTATGAATAATTACATGTCAATGACAAAATAATTTTGCTTCTATGAGTGACAGTTCAGGATATCTCCATACCAAAAACCAACCAGTCCTTCCTCTGTGGCCTAACCTCTGAATTCTGTACTTTGTTAAGACCTCGGGACAGACAGAAACAGGAAAGTAAAATGTAACCTCCATGGCAGAGGTAATGATACGCTACATGCCATAAATCCTTCAGCTCCCAGAAAGTGCCAAACAGCAATTTTCTGGATTCTTCATGTGAAAACATCACAAAGGCAAAACATTTGTCAGAGTAGGACAAATCCTCCTGGAAAAGAAATATTATGTAGAGCACTGAAAATATACTATTTTATCATTACACCTTGCTTTTGTAGTGTTAAGACCTCCTGAAAATAAATACAAATCCTTTAAAGCAGGATAATAATATTTTAGGGACTTCAGGAAAATGTGAGCAAATCATCTGAATGTTAATATTTGACTGGAACGGGTTCTTTCTGTTTTGTTTCACAGTAAACCTCACCTTAAAATAATTTAGTTTCCTGTAATTCCTGTTACAAAACATACACTTTGCCACACACTGTAGCCAATTTAAATCTCTAAGCAGCAGGTTAAAGCTTAATGTTTCTCTGGTTGCTGATTTCATAATCTGAAGCACAGAAACTGTGCAAGCTAAGTGAACAGAGGTATGTGACCCTTCTGTCCACCCCCACGTTTCTGGTCAGGTTGTGCAGTTTGTCTTTGATCCTGAACTACCGGGTCAAACCATTACAAGGTCAGAGGGTCCGCGCTGTACATTCCACCGCTCTTAATAGGTCACTACCGGAGTACTTCACTCTAAAAAAAAAAAAAAAAAAAAAAGAGAGACATGGGATGAACAAAATTATTAATTGCAGAAAGAAAAAAAGTTGTAGGCATAGGGAGAAAGAGACAGTGAGTAAATCTGCTGCTAATGAGTTCTGTTCCCATCATTTGCTCCCTCTTTCGAGTTCACCTGCTCAATTTGTATAGCAACCTCTGGTATCATTGAGCCAAGTATCAGGGTGTGCATGTTTCAACCCATACCCTGCATCCATCCACTAAGCAAATCTGGTTACCTGTGTTTTGTCTCTTGGCGCGACAGATGAATAGAGACAGTAAATCAAACTCTCCTGTCATGACACTGTGACTGAGTGTTAATGAACAGGGAGACACTTCTAAGGCAATAAAGAAAAAGAGGGAAGATTCTGAATAAGGATGTAACAGTTTCGCCCCCAGTGATAATATGTCTTATGCACACTTCAGCTTCAATACTAACATATCATCTCGGTGATGGATAAATAGGGATACAGGATTACATATTAAATGCTATATAAAACTATATTCATTACGCTACATACACAGAGATATAAAGGCTTGTTAAAAAATAACTCTAAGAATCACATGCCAAGCATCAGAAGAGTGGTGGTACCCAAAGTGTTTAGCTTGTTACTGGAAAATGCAATGTTGCTTCCACTTTAATTGACCCTTCATTAAGCGCCACCCCTTTTGGTTGTAGATAGTCTTTATGTCCGTCAGTTCCAGCGCAGCGTAATGTAAGCTAGTTGGCAAACATTAGTCGCTTACATTAGAACACACTTTAATCCTTTCTGACACTTTTATCATTGGACAGCATGCTCCTCCTGCAGTAACAATGGTGAAGGAGAACCTGTCTGTTGGTGGGCACCAAGGCTGACTAATCAGATTGTGGACTCCCCTCGGAAGTGCCCCTGCTCATAGCTAAGCAACAAATTAAGTCGTTTATGCCTTCTAATATAACAAGACTCTTGTTACAAAAAGGATTTTTGAACCACCACACAATGGGTAAGGTCTAGTAATATTTAGGCAACTAAATTAGTTGATTAGATCTTGTCATTTCCACCTTTGCTGCAGATGGAGTATAGTCACAATTCACACAATGCTGAGAGGTCACTTATGAGGAAAAGGTAAACATAGATCAATTTAGGTGAATTTAGTGAACAATTAACCAATGCTTCTGTTATGTTGAGGACAGTCTGAAAGGAATATGCAATTGTTACAACCTTACTCTGAATGAAACTTTGTTTGAACAATGAGATATACAGTATGTCTATGAAATAAAATTCATCAAACTACAGCTCTGTCAGAAATGTAAAACTGGTCTGAGATAGAAACCAATTTGTATTTCAATAGCACAAAACATTTTCACTCAATTAAAACTTAATCAGAAAAACAAAAAACAAACATCGACTGTGAGAAATGTCACGTCAACACTTTCTTACTGTGATTGATTTGATGTTAGAAGTTTCAACGCTGACTTGAGATAATTACATGATATGATGCGTGTGGTTTTGGAAGCCTGATTAAAAAACGAACTCATTAATGCACAAACACACTCACACACGGACAGGAATGTCATAACACTCCTAATTTAAGCACAGCAGCTTAGGACAGACACGCTCCTGAATAAATCACAAGTCACATTGAAAAGAATATCAATATTTTATTAGTGCCAACTATGTAAGACAATAAAAACAGAGCCATCGTTAAGCATTTATAGGTCAACTGGAAAAAAAAACAGCACCAGAAAAACAGTTGTATCAAAATAGGTTTGTGCTACATGCAGGTGCACATGTGCATGAACGCACACGCACACACACACACTAATAATACTCAAAACACAATCAGTATTAAGACATTCTCTGTTCACCAGGTTTCATACTTAAATCTGGTTACTCGCCTGGCTTCTACGAAACAAGGTTAAGATCACCTGATGAAGTAACTAGTGTGGTTTTGTACATAATGCAAACATTTAGTGCATTTTAGCCCTTCACTTGTTTCATCGTGTCCTCCTCAGTATTAGATGAGCTTCGACTCTCTGGCGTTCCTGAATGGGACGCTGGTCTGATGTCTGGATGACAACTCACTGAAAGAGAAAGACAGAAGAAGACAGATCAATGAAAAGCTTCCAGAGAGCACAGACTAGTGCTGGTGTCATACAGATCTGATCAGTTCTGGTTCTGATTCTGATTTGTATCGAACCCTGGTCACAGTTCATATTATCTGAATATGAAAATAAACCAAAATAAGGAAAAACAGCCTTTATTTTCAAGAGAATCTGGCAACCACAAACAGCTATTTGTCATGAATGACTCCTTGTGGTTAAAAGGTAAAATAAAGAACAAGACAAAGTCCAGTCTGCAGGCATGCTAGTGGATCTGTAAGGCTGCAGTTTGGTGCAGTGATGCTTTGAGCTCAATGCTGAACATCCGCATGTTGATTGAAATTCTGGGTGACGACATCATGAAGCTGGTTAAGATATTGCCAGTAGTGTGCAAAGTGTCATCAAGGCAAGCAGTGGCTACTTTGAGGAATCTAGAATATGAAATGTATTTCGGCTTGTTTAACACTTTTTTATTACATTGTTATTTCCAGTATCATTCTACAATGTAGAAAATGGTAAAAATAAAGAAAAAACCTTGAATCGGTGTGTCCAAACTTTTGAAAGTGACTTTTTGACCAAAGTCATTATGTTTTGTCCTCTGTGGATTTTGATTGTTTGTAAAAAGTTTTGTGCCGAGTCAGTCAATATTTGTTGAGATATTTCAGCCTGGACCTCCATCCCTAGAGCCACAACACTAGCATCACTAAAAGAATAAATATTCCCCATATCGTAAAGCACAAGATGAATGTTCATAGTTTTACACTCATTTTTAATTGAGTTGGACAGACTTGCATCAGCTAATTGTAGAACACATCAAAAAATGTTTATACAATGCTGCTGGAGCGCTTCATCATATTAGTGTTTCTGCACTGCATTCAATTATTTTAGCAGGATATTTATCCTGATTCTCTTTTACAAAGCTTAACCACACTGTTGAGTGACTGATTCAGTTAACCACATTGTAAAAACTATACTTGCATAGATGTGTGCATTAGAAGCTCCATACAGCTGTAGCAGATTATCAGAGCTGCTTTGACTTTGTTGGATTTTTGTATTTGGTGAATTAAGGCATGTTAAGAGAAGTAATTTCCCTTTTTGTAATTTCCTTTCCCTGGTTTTCAGTTAAAACCACATAACAAAAAAGCAGTAAATTTTCCTTTGGTTCATTTTGGTATTTGTAATGGTTTCCTGTATTTGTTTTAGATAATATTCTCATCCTAACCACACCACACTTCCTCCGAAACTTGCCAAAGATTCACATTCTCACGAGCTCAAATGACATTTTGCTAATCTGTCAAAACCAACCGACGTAGTAAAAACGATCTCCTGTCCCAGTAAACCACAAACATTTGTGAACACACCCTAAAGCTATCCAACCAATTCTATATGTAGGAAAACTGCAATGTGGATTCATACTGGGTCAAAACGAATGAAACCTCCTGCCCTTCCCTCCTTGTTTCTGTCTAGAATTTGAAATTTTTCACATAAAAACACTCTGATACCTCTTAGGCGGACAACAGCCACAATTCCTTCTTTGGCTGATGTGGGACAAATGCCAGATTTTTATCTAAAAATTCATTAAACAAGTGCGTGGGTGTGTGTGCTCACAGATCCCTGATTATGACCAAGGGAGTCCTGTCACCATGGAGCAAAAACTCTCCATAACATCACACATGTATGACTCCATCTTTACTGTCAGAACTGTTTTACTCTGCTCTGTCAACCACTTATAGCCCGGCACTGCCTTTACTCCACATGACATAAACACCACCTCTGTTCTTTGGATTAAAATGTCTGACTTAGACTATAATGTGATGCGAGGGAGCACATGTGCCTGAAAGAGAGATAGGAGTGTGTCTATGGGGGTATGGTTCTTCCTGAGTGTGTTTGATTGAGTCAGTCTGTCTGTTTGTGAGCAGAGATTACCCTGAGCAGGTTAGCTACGGTGGCTTTAGCTGCATGTGGCTGGAGACAGACCCAACCTGATGGTAAACAGCCATTCACAGCAGCCAGCCCTCAGTCTGGCCTTTCTACAAAATACGTCTATAGAGGTAATTCAATGGAAGAATTGACACTATGGTAATGGTGCTCCTTGACACCGGCCCCACACTATACAAGCATATGGCCAATGTATGCTGTGTGCCACTAAGCAGCACAAGCCCATGGAGAAGCCAGTGAGGTGGGCCTCACGCTTTTCAGTCCAGAGCCTTTAAATGAACTCCAATAATCACATTTATCCCAAACCAAAGTCCATGAGAAAGCTGCGGGGCAATGAACATTATGGGTAACCTCCAAGGAAGCAGAACAACACAAAAAATGTCAGCATATGGCTCCAACAAAAAACAAGCAGTTGGAGAATAATACACCCCCTGCCACCCACACACAAACGCTACTAAACAAGAGCAAATAAAAGACACCTTTGTCACCACTACATAGAAGTATTCGTGCACAATCACTGGATCTGGACCTGCATGGGTAATGACCTGTGAACATGTGCGCACATACTGGTGCATGATGCAGGAACAGTTTCCTCCAGTGGAAACCTACATGTGTAAAAGCAACATCCCTCCCTCCCCACAACCATCTACCATCTATCTCTATTCAGTCCTTTCATTCCTGCTGTCACATTCGCCTTACCCCCTACAAATACATGAAAAGGGCACTTAACTGAAAAACAATACTGGTTGTAATCTGATGGTGTTGTATGTAGTGGTTCAATTCACTCAGCTGAACATGGGTTAAAGAAGAGAAGCGCTTCATTTTACATTTTTTGTCAAACAGGATTGTTTTTTTTAGGACGAGAGGTGTCAGGGAATAGAATGAAGCTAGAGATGGTTCTCCTCAGCTTAGCTTGTGAAAGAGAAATTAGTAACTTATGGCTTTATTCAAATTATACGCACTTCCTTTGTTGTCTATTCCCCCATCCATTATACACTAAAGGTAAATGAACATAACAGTTCAGCTTCAGCGGAAGTTGTTGCGCTGCTTTATTTCAACTGCATGTCTGCAAATACAGCATGGAAAAGAAAGAACTCTTGTGGAAGTCTGATCCTCTTGTTTACAGGACAGCATTCATACTAATTATAGCTTGAAGATATTGTCCACAGATTAGTTTTTGGGCTGTGACAGAGCTTGATAACGAACATGAACCAAAGATATGGTTCGACTTCAGGCCTACTGAGGTCAGAGCCACAGTTCTTATCTGCTATGCATCTGTCAAAAACATCCCCAAACTTCAGACCTTTGGGGGGAAAAACACACCGAAGACGATATCATTCATGTCTATTTCAGCTCTGGAAGCAAAATGAACACAATGAGCTCTTTTGACATGTTGAGGCCTGACAGACTTGTTGTACGACCCCAACAAGCCCCAAATTTGTCACTGATGTAGAGATCATTAGAGTTTACTACCCTGTCATACACAATTGCAGTTAGTATAGTTTCCATTCATAAGGAGCCACAATGGAACTGTTAAAACATTTAGACTGGGTGTCAAGTTGGGACCACACTACAGTGGGGTAGGAACAATTTAAACTAAAGGTGGCTGAGTGGCATAGTCAGGTGAACACAGTTCTGTCACACACATGCACACTAAAGTCTATTGTGTGTCTGGTACAGTAATGGGGAAGTTTTGGCCAGGTAACATCAGTCAGGTGAACTGAGCTCAGGTTGCTTCAGTTTCTTAGAGACTGTGTGAGAGTGTGCACACACACACACACACACAGTAAAAATATAAAAGTAAAAACAACAAAAATAATGTGTAGCATGTACATTATATACAAATACATGTATATTTTCACAGTATATGTATACACACCTATTAATGTACATAGATGGGTGTAGGCAGAACTTACACACATACATACACAAACAAGCTTGGACAAAGAGAGTGATTATTACCTCTCTGCTCCAGCAGACACACATCATTCATTATTCAAATTCAATTACACTGTAAGGAGAAGAAGGAAACTGGAGAGACACACAGGCAGCCATGATGTGCTGCACCAGTAAAACCATTTCCTTTGCAGTGACTCAGCAAGTCACACCAACTGGGCTGAGTTGCTCAGCTCTTTCTGCTTTAACTTACTTCTTAGCACAGAGATGCATCAGTGAAACCTGACACCTCAGAGGATCAATGTGTAGCTGCAGTATGGCACTATCCACTGTAAGCCTGGCCAGGCCACACTGGTAGGGCTGCAACTAACCATTATTTTCATCATTGATTAATGAGCTGACCTTTTAATTTGATTAATTGATTAATTGTTCAGTCTGAAGTCTACAGTTATGCTAAGAGCTCTGTGAGGCTGCACTTTGGCACAGTGATACTAAAGTTGGCATGCTTACATAGTGTAATAATAATGTTTTACCCTGTTCACTATTGAAGTTAAGTGTGTTGGCATACTAACGTTTGCTGATTAGCACTGAACACCAAGTACAGTTGAGGCTGATGTGAATGTTTTGCATGTATTTGGTCATAAACCAAAGTTTTGGACAAATTAGTTTTTTTTGATGCTAGATAAAAAGGTAAAGGATCATCAAAGTTATTACAATTGATCCTGAGGAGAACATGGATGTCTGTATTAAACGTCATCACAATCAATCCAAAGGTTGTCAATGGTTAACCCAACACAACAAATGTCAAACTCATGGCGGTGCAAGAGGATCACCAAAGTTATTAGAGTTTGTCCACAGGGAATCATGAATGTTTGTATAAAATTTGGAGCCAATCCATAAAGTATTTAGATATTTCAGTCTAGACCAAAGATGGACTGACGCCTCACATTTGTCATGACTGGAACCATACATTGGACATTTTTTGCTTAATAAATGGCTTGAGCGATGAATAAATTATCAAAAGTGTTTATTTTCTGTCAGTCAGCTATTTGATTAATCGACTAATCAGAACAACTTATTGATTTATAGGTGATTTATAGGAGTCAAGACATTTTTTTTCCCTAGAGGTCTAGTGTATGTATGGTCTAAAGACTCTGGTTAGCAATATTATCTAGATGCTTGAATTCAAAAGCACAAAACATAAGAATGTTTTTTACCTATGAAATCATCTTTCAGAGATCTTATTTTTTAGATCATGTAACACTCTATACGCAGATGACTACATCAATTCTGAAGATGAAATTAGAAGCTAACTTTACCTCTACTGCTGTCAGACAAGTGTCACAACAAATGACTGAAGAGAAAACAAATCAAGGTGAGGGCTGAACTCAAAACATCCTCTGTGGGGGGTGGGGGTGGGGGGCTGGAAAGGTAAACTATTGGGTTGGGGAAGAGAGGGAGACCTGTACGGGGGAGGTTAACATACAGTATATCTAACTCTTCTTTGATGGTACAATAAATAACAAAGAGAACTCACTGAGGATGTGTGTTTTTGATGTTTTGTCAAATTCTTCCTACCTGCCTTGTGGTCATCTTATTTAACCTGGATATGTTCATTTGACAACTCAGTGACAAGCTCTGCCTTTCACAACTCGAGACAAAAGACTCAGTCATTCACCACCAACTTTTACAGCCCCTGTCCCTCATCCTGTCCTCAGCAGGTGTTCACAGTAAGACACAGGAGATACCAGATAGAATCTAACATACGGGTTATAGGAAGTACTGGCAAGTTACTAAAGACCTCTGACATGACAGTCCATTTACAGCAAGTGAAATGTAGAACAGGGTAGACGAACAGTGATTGTGTATCTGTAACTGCTTCCGCTGTTCCCTTGACAAGATGTATCTATGATGGTAGTTTTATTTCACTTTTATTTCCTGGCCTATAGAGGGAACCTTACTGACAATATTGGCAGTAAGATACAGACATCACTAGAAAGTTTACTTTTGCAATTCCCACTGCTGCAACACTCAGAGCCACCAGAAATAGTCTTTTCCCACTTCCTCTCCTGCATGAGCTCTAGCAATCTGAGGGGAATTCTTGTATTGTTAAATTTGTCCTTGTCACATACAAATCTCATATCTATTCAGTGGATTTTTAAGTGATAATGTTTTGAGTCCGCAGCTGCTGCTCTTTTGTCTTATTCTATTCCATCCAACCAACCTTGATGTTAGTACTGCCACAAACACAAAACATCATTTCAGAAACGAGACTACATGTCTACAGCAATGCTAGCAGCTCTGTGAGGCTGTGAGGCACATCGGTGCTTTGAGATAAATGCTATTGTCACCATGCCAACATGCTCATAGTGACATTTGCTAATTAGAACTAAACATGAAGTACAGCTAACACAAGATAAAGGAAAAGTTTGACTTTGTGGTGGCACTAGAGGAAAGGTAAGGGGATCACCAAAGTCACTGCGATTCAATCTCTGGTTGTACAGAATTTCATGGCAATCCATCCAGTCGTTGAGATACTTCAGTCTACACCAAAGTGGTGGACCAACCAACGGACTAACATTTCCATCCCCTGAGCCACACTGCTAGTCTGGCTAAAAATAGTCTAAACTCAAGATTCACTTAGTAGCTTTTTGCAGAGCATTGGACCATATCCCTGACCATCTTTAACAAATGGAAGTTTCGCACCTACTGTAGGTTGCGTAATGACACCTGAGCAAGTCTGTAAGTGAACCTTTTTTAAATATCGTCATTACAGATACTGTACCTGTTCCCAAGGTCAAGAATTAATCTCTATGCACAAAACATCCCCATTCCTTGTGCATCAGAGGACTTAGAACCTGCATTGTCCTTTTATCCTCGCTTTGCTCACTTTTATACTTTTACCCTTGCAGGCCTTTTCTCTGACAGTCATTAACTTTGACCTTTTCCATTCACTGCAATGACTAGCAGTCAAATCAAACAACCTTTCATTAAGATTGTAGATAAGCAACAACTTAAGACATGTTTCTTGCTGAAATCCCAACACCTATACCTCTTCTATTTTTCTATGAGGAATGACAGTTCCCTTTGTTACACTGCACGAAAAACAATGAGAGTACCCTCACAGCATAATTTATTTTCAATCTACTCTATTTATCACTTCCCTTCACTGCAGGCATGGGGAGGGAGGCCTTTCCATTCAGCTCTTAGAAAAACATCAAGGTGTGGTCCATTCATGGTCCATTCACTTTTACATTTATACCTGTTAGCTTTTGTTCTCCCTCCTAGATAAACAGCAAGGCGTTGGCCAGAGCTGCCAGTCACTTTTGCTGTACCTCTGCCTTGAGGCTGACCCCTCTCAATGTAAAACTTAACCCATGAAACTGTGTTTCTACATGTAAAGGTTTTACTATAATTATGTGATAAGCATGATAAAGGTTTACCCAAAGTGGTCAGACTTAAATTAAAGTAGAGATTCTCAGGTTTAAACTGTAATAAAGGGCTTACAACATTGCAATAGGGCATATAATGACTATATACAGTAATGATGACTTATTTGTAGAGCTACAGTATAAAGAGGTTACCTAGGTTTTGGACAGATAAATCAAAACATAAAATGAAACGCTGGAAACAGAAATTTCATGATATTTAGACTTCAAACAGTAGCTGATGTGTACGTGGAAATCAAAGGGGAAATTAAGTTCAGCCAGGGTTTAAACTATTAACTCACCTCCGCTCTTTCAAACCTTTAAAGCTTAGGGCGGACACTTCCTTCAAAGTAAAGTGTGTGTTTCTGTGAGGCTTGAGGCTGACTCAAACAATCAAAAAAACACGACCATGTGGGATATCGGTGTGAACCTTGTTTTTTTTCACTCACGTGTGACCTGAAGAATGTTATCATTCACATGGGTAAATCCTGCTGCAGTGCCCGTCAGCTTAAACACACACACACACACCAAACAACAGCCGGGCATCGCTGGGAAATCTGGAGTGATGTCATGAATGATTAAGATAAGAGTGGTGTAGTGTGTCAAGGGAACAGTGCTAAACACCAAGTGGCGGCCACACACATCCAGATCTACAGTAGTTTTTCACTGGGAATGGGAGCAGGGATCAATATTCAGGGAAATCTGTACCGCCAATTTCCCACCTCAAGACCTTGTAACATTTCAGGGAAAATGCTGGTACAGCTGTGTTGTGAATGAAAGCAGTAACACTGCAGGGACAAGCACGTAAAGAGTTAGGTTTGTCTGATGAAAGATGTTTTCACATGTAGCGAGCTAACCAATCACAAGACTCCGCTGATGACGTATTTGAATCCGCGACTTGTTTACAGTTGCCTTGCCGATGCTTTCACAGGTAATTTCATAATTAACAAGCAATATAAGTTCTTTTGTTTGCAAACAATATTGGCAGAGGGCAAAAATAGCCCCTCGCCCGCCATGTTACTGAAAATAATAAGAGATGCCTTCCGCTGCATACACGTACATCCGGTGTTTGCTTTTATCAGTCTACAAACTGTTCCACCGCAGTCAAGCATAAAAAACTCTTTCTAGTTTTCTGCAGTTCCACAGGTTTTTTATTTTAACAGTGGAAGGACTGCTGGATAACTCATAAATGATCTTGTAATATTAAACCACAATGCCAAATGAGAAGTCTGGAAAGATTTTTAAATGAACACTGAAAAAGTGTAAAAAAAAAAGAAAAAGAAAATGGAAAAACAGGTCAGTGATGATATAGGCTGTTATAAATGAAACCAGTCACATTTCACAACAGCTGAGCATGACATAATTAGTGCTTACTGGTTTATTGTCACAGAGACAACAAGCAAGTTCAGACCAGACTTTTTTTTGAGAAGGTAGAGCAGTTGCAACCGTCATATTATGTAACAGGTATTGAAGAACAGGATGTACAAATAATCACAGTACATGAATATAATTAAATTACTATTGAAATAGAAAGAAGTACACATTCTCTTCCTGAAAACACAAACACACACTACGGCCAATAAAGAAAAAGTAGTTAATTAAAAAGTTAAAGCAGTAGTTATTCTCTGTGGACAAAGTCAACCTTTCCACTCAGAGCACATCAACATCCCACATCATCTGATGAGTATATCCAAAAGGCCTTCATCAGTCAGCTCTAATCTAATATAATCTTGAATCTAATCTCAGATTCTACTGTGTCAATGTCCACAGAAAAAAACATGATACAAATCTCCAACAGGCTACAAAGTCTTACAAACCTAATCTTCTCTCAATATTCTTTTAAATTTTAAGTCTAGAATTTTGACGCACTTTAATCAAACCCTAAAAAGGTGAAATGCAAACCTTGGAAAAATGAATTTCAGTCGTTAGATTTTCTTTAAAAAAAAAAAACCAAACAAACAAAACAGCCTGATGTGGTGAGAAATGCATCTGTTCAAATAAAATTGATTTCGAATTCTGAGAGAACAGACAGAAAGCTCAAACTGGAGTTTAGTGGCAGAAGTGGACGAGTTTGTCTAGTCTGGCAGCTGCTCTGTTACTGTGCACTTGACTGTTGGGTAATTTGGGTTTCTGTGACTTTTGTGTAAACTTTAAAGGAAACTTTGTAACTCTTCATAGTAGTATGTGCACTGGGACACAGTTCATTTTAGATATAAAGTGAGTTATTTTCAAAGCTTTGAAGTTTAGGGAATATATTGGATATTACAAAATTAAGTGTTTTTTTTCTCCATCTATCATTGTTTGTATCGCATATGTGAGACATACTGTTTTCATCATTCATATGCAGTGAGAAATGGACTTAGATTAAAGGTAATTGCAAGACAAAATACTGATGATTATTGTTTTTATTACTTTAATGTTCAACTACATTAACACAGTGATGGCAGCAAATGTATCTCACTGACTGATTTGTTTGTGGTAGTCAGGAGAATGAAGGCGTCACTTGGCTGGTCAAGGTACCAAACACTGCAGTAAAGCATCCACTGTCCCTTTGTTTCTTTAAATGGGATCAACCGTGTGTGTGTGTGTGTGTGTGTGTGTGTTTGATCACTCATCCGTCCTGTATCCTCACTACCCTGTTACATAACACCACTACACCTGCATTTGAACAATTCCCACAACAATGGCTGAGGTAAGGTGAGTGTGTGTGTATCTAGTACATCAATGCGTGTGCTTCTGTTTGCCTGATTGCTTTCCAAATTTCTATGCATATTGACATGCCTATGATTATTTTGCACAGTGTTCCATCACATGAAGCATGCACAACTGAAAGGCACATCAAGACACACATCAATGACCAGGTTACAAAAACACATTATAACATATCATATCATATGATGGATGTGCACACATATGTACACACACACACTTCCCCGGGGACAGGAGATTAGAGGTGAGTACAGGACAGGAGAGTGGCTCCCACACTGCTGAACATACAGCCAACAACACCAGCGGATCAGATGACAAGCTTCAGCTGACACACACACACACACGCACACACACGCACACACACAGGCACACACACACACACACACAGGCTCATGCAGTATGCACAGACTTGAATCCCTTTTTCGTCTCTTTCTACCTCCCTCTCACACACGCATCCTAAATGGTAACACACTGGACAAACTTCTTGTCTTTTGTCCTCCAAGCCTGCAGAACAACACTGTAATGGAGCTTGTCTTACACACACACACACACAAGGTTTGTACCAAAACAATAACAAAGTCTGGATTTTGAGCCAGCATTTCCAAAAGCAGAAATCTCAGTTAGAAGCTATTAAATAAATGAATACAGCTGTCTTATCGTCATGGCACACAAAAGAGATTGAAAAGAAATCCTTTGACATACTCTGAAGTCAGTGACTCAGGTCATGGTTAGATTTAATTAAGGAACCTTACACTCACGTTTTTTGTGAATAGACGTATGGCACAGAGAGATGGTGTGTGTTTGTGTTTCTGTATGTCAGTGTCCGCACAAGAAAAGAAGTTCAAGTACAAATACTTGCGATGCAAATATGCAACATAGAATATATGCAGCATGGACCGCTGCATGCATATATAGGATATTTTTTATGTAATGAAAATGCAAATGTGTGTTCAAGAGTGTGTGTGTCTTTATATAGATGATGTTTAGCAGAATACTGGTTGAGCTAGTTACTTGGCAGCTTGTCAGTCACAATTAGCACGGTGATTCTCACCTGGAAAACATGTTTTCCTGCCTGCTAAGCAGTCAACATGCACCTCTCTCTGTCTATGGCAGAGATAGAGGACTGACAGAAAGACAAAATTCCCACAAATATAACACCTATAATATTTTGTAAAGGCTCAGAAAATATTTATATATAAATAAAGGCTCATTAAAATATTTACTTTGGCATTCACATCTACAGTGTTGTGTAATCAAAATAGAATGGTTGAAAAGATTAATAGCATCTATCTTGAATCTGCGTGCTCTTTTTGTTTTCATTTAAAAATGAGGAACTGTCCTTGACAGTTGCAAATACAAAACTGAATCTGTGGCAAAAATACTTCCATTATTTTCCAATATCTCTCTCTATCACCTCTTCTTTTGCTCTCTGCGCTTTGAATGAATTTGAAAAAAAAAAAAAAAAAAAATCAGTCCCCTGATCTGACCTTCTGCATGAAGGAACAGAAAGTGGAAAAGTAATTTTAGGCTGGGTGTGCCGGGGCCTCCGGCAGACAGATACAGTGAGGTAGTGAAGATGGGACAGCTTAGCTCATCTTCCTGTGCATGTCAGTTGTATTTCCTTGTTTCCCACACACACACACAATGAACAACTGCAAACCACTTATTCAGTCACAAACTACTAATTAATATAAATTATCCCCTATAAGCAACAGTGACGTATACATATACACACGCATGCAGGACACAAAGCAGTTCTATACAATAGTGGAGATGTACCTCACTCCCATGAGATTCTTGGGAGGAACATGTTGTACTGAAGGTGTGTAACCTACTAAACAGGAAACTACAGGTCTATTTCAGGGCTGGCGTGTCTCCACCCTGCCCTGCTGTGAAATGCGATGGAAAAAACAGCAGGATGGGTTATCTCTTTCTGTCTCTCAGTCACTCACACAAACTCATCTCATAAAACCATTAGAAAGACCATAAACACATCAGTGTGATCCATTCCCACTGGTGTTTACATTACATTACATGTTTACATTTTGAAATCAAATGTAATGCTTTTAAAAGGACCAGTGTGTAAGATTTAGAGACATCTAGCGGAACGGACTTGGCAGGAATAGAATATAATATTCATAAGTATGTTTTAATTAGTGTATAATGAGTTGAAAATAATAACTGTCCACCATTATATCTACATAGGGAGCAGTCTTCTTCTAAGGAGCCTGCCATGTTGCCCTGCCAAAACTCTTAGAAAGCATTGTTATTTAAAATTTTAATTTTAATTACAATTTGCTTGGAATTGTTAATTTTGACAACATTGTGTAAAACAATAAGGCTGTTGTGGTCATTCTTGCCCTAACAGAGCAGGTTATAGTTAATTCTCCCCATTAAGACACACTCACTCAGAAGCTCTGAAAATATAGTATATCAACCCTTCATCCACTTTAACAGTCCATTAAATCTGTAAACACCAGCTAAAAGTCTCTCTGAAACCGCTGGCCAACTGTCTTACTTAGCTGAGCATCATCTATACTGGTTTGTGCACTTCTTTAATCCTGTTATGTCCGTGAGAGAAGGTGGCCTGTGGAGAACCAATTGAAACATTGCTGGAAAAAGAAAGAGCTGGACTGGACCAAGTCACGAACGAAGACCAAAGCCTTTGATGACACATTGATACATTTAATAAAATGGAAGTGTATGTCTGTTCTGTGAGACACTGAATGATGGACGTCAAAAATGCTTCTAAAAATGCCTTCTATGTGAATTAGCCGTTACACCCTAGTACATCCTAATATATCCTTATTCCTTTGACACACAGGTCCTAATCAACTTACTTGGTGCTTCATTGTTGCATAAAGGCAGAAAAAGGAAAAAGTTCCTGCAGCTCTTGGATTGATCAATGGGAAGATATTTGATGTGGGCTGTTACTGTTATTAAAATAAGCACATTTCCTACAACTAGAGCCTCAAACCAGATTCACTCACTCACAAATTGCTCGTTTGACAGTACGGAAACCTGCTATGCTATGTGATGTGGTTTACTTTGTTTACCATGTTCTTTGAGCTTGACCACAGCTTTCTTCTACATCCGTCATCTCTCAATAAAAGAGCTTATGAAGCATGTTTGATCTCGCTAAATAGCAGTAAGGTTCTTTCAACTCACTGCAGTACCTGCTGTGGCAATGTAGATTTTAGTTGAAGTTGTCAAACTATAAAACACCTCTCTTTTAGAAATGACAATAGATTTTATACGTTAAAAAACAGATGGGAATGTGATTCGGTTTAAGTTGTTTTTCTGCACTGCCAGAATAAATAAGCTATTTGAAGAATGTTTTCTCCTAGCAATCATAAACTTCCTTCCCCAAGTCAACTTTCATTGTTGAGATTGTTCAACTCAAATCCCTCCATTCATCAAGATGACAATAACACAGTTAGGTTAAGCCATCAGACAGTGTAAAGGTAAAAGCAAACACAGATGGGGTCAAATTACAGTCACTTAGATATGGGCTGACATACATCTGTTTGACGTGCTTTTATACTGAATGCATAAGAGTCCCTGATGGTTTTGATTGATTAATACTGTTGCATACAAACATTTTAAGTTTTTAATAACTCTGCAGTCTTCACTCGATCAGACCATTAAGTGTACATATTAGGATGCAGCACAATTATTTCAGGTTCAGTGATGTATCAAGTCAAAAATCACCTATTGTGTTTGAAAATATAATGTAGGATGAATTAATTCAATGCCAGCGGGTGGAGATTTAAATGAAAATATCAAATTAGTGTTTGAATTAATTTGTTAATTTTATGCCCCTGGGCTGTGTCGGTGCAGTATTGAACACCCACTGCTGCCACCACTTCCGAGAAACCTCCTTTTCTTGCAAAACTGTGATGTCAAATTACAGAGGGAAAAAATCAGCATGTGTTCCTCCAGTATCAGTGAGATATGAGCAAGGTCATGAGGTGGGATAGGTACAGGTCACAGGTTTGATGAATGCCTGTCTGTGATAGAGTGGCTGCATGTGATATCACTCCCTGTTGAAATGCTGTAAGTGTAACTATTTGACAGTGTTGGATGAAGTTAATTTGTGGTTCTTACATGATGAGAGCGGTCCTGGCCGTGTCTTGCTGCGTGTGTTGTTCCCCGCCTTGAGGAGCACTGGATGTTGGAAGACTGGAGGATGGGATGGAGGAGGATGGAGGAAGGGTGGAAGAACGCAGGGATGAGGGGAGGATAGAGGAGGGAGGGGGCGTCTGGTTCAGCGGTTTCTTGCAGTTTCGTAGAAGGCGGAGGGACTTGACTCTGATAGGTGGGATGAGGCAGTGGTTGCTACGACGACTGGCCACCTTCCCAACAGGTCCTGTGCCTGCCCTCTTGAAGGTTTGTTCTGATCTGGAAACAAAAAACATAAAGTTATAGAAGGTCCAAATGACTTTCCAAATGGTTGTAAAGTAATTTCTTAAATTAGCAATTAACAAAAGTTTGAACACAGCAATAAATCAACTTACATATTCATATTATCAATAGATACATTACAGTGTAAAGGGTTTTGTGACTACCCCAACAATATATTAATAAATTAATTATAAATATATTCATATATGTACATATTTCAGCAATTAAGATAGAATAGCAAATTGTGAAGCAGCAAATGAAGAACAATCAATGACATTGCATGTATTTTAACTATATGAAGATGCAATGTACTGTATTGCATGAACAAGGTTGTGCCCCTGTCAAGTTTACAGACTTCCAGATATATACTGTTAATTGTAAATGACAGAACATACAGACAGGTGACAAATGAAAGGAAAAACCGGTACAGGTCTGAATGCTTGGCCCCTACAGTGAGGGGATCTGGTGGCTCTGTTATGCTGGGGGGGGGGGGGGGGGGGGGGGCATTTTGCTGGCATGGTTTGGGTCCACTTGTCCCCTAATGGTGCAGACACTCCGAATCCGTTGACAGATGTCAAGTTGAAGCATCCCATTCATTTTCTATGGAGAACAGGAGATTCGGCCGCGTGGTGCATGATGGATACAGCACAGCAAGTTGACAGACCAACCGCCGCATCTGAATTTGCATAATCACGACTCAACTTAATACAAATGAGGTCCGTCCAGCGCAACATGGTCGGCTCATGAAACTCAGATCAAACTGTCAAACTAGGCAGTGCTGATCAAATATGAATCAAGATTCTTTACTGCATTGCCTATTTCTCGCCTCAAAGGTTTTCAGAAACATACTTTAGTGTACTGTTTAGCTGTAAAATGAGATCATTTGTAACGCGGCTGCTATGTTGATAATGGCAGAGCAAAAACCGAGTACCAAGTACGTCACCCACCATGTCACTCACCGGCCAGAGTGCTCAGTGGTCCGGTGCGTTCAGATCTGTTGTTTCCAAGGGAAGGGTCACTGCAATTCAATACATTCATCCAATGATGGAACATTTCTATCCTGATGGTTGTGGTCTCTTCCAGGATGACAATGCCCCAATTCACAAAGCGTGAGGGGTCACTGAATGGTTTAAGCATGAAAATGATGTGAATCATATGTTAAAATTAAAAATCTGGCAGGCAGGCTAAGAAGCCTTTTACATATTCAACAACAAAGAGGAATCATTTAGGATTTAAATGAAAATGTCCAACAAGAGATAGTAAGAAAACACTGACATAAGGTTTGCCCCAGGACATTAACTTCCGCCTGGTGTCTGACCTGCAGTGGTGAGTTCTGCCCTCACGTCAACACATGAGTGTGACTGATTAGCTTGTTTATCTCTCTGCTTTTTCCAACTTGTACATTTTCTGTCTTTTTTCCCCTGAAATCGTAACTTGCTGCTCTGATTTATTATTTTGAAGTGAACTTGTGATGTTGAGTTGAATCAGGCACATTCTGATTCTGACATTCTCGTTATCGATGTAGTTACTAGATGACAGCTGCCGCCTCACCCGTTAAATATGTGGCTGTTGCTGTGTGATACACTGTAGTGCCACTGCTCAATTTATCTGAAGCTTCATAAGCCTAATATTATCTTTCATGAAAATGCAATAATTTCTTCTGATGTTGGCAGAGCCGTTCTTTATTTCCGATGAAGTGGGGTATGCCCAGTAAAACACAGCGGGAAAACTCTGTGAAAGCTAGAAGGCTACTTGGTAAATGCAAAAGCATACAAGTAAATTTTGATGCAAATGTACACTTTTCTTGTGTGTAAATCTATTTTTATGTCAATGCAATTTCAAATGGTCACGTACTGCAGAAGGCTGTGTTACTACACTTTATATGCAGTAAAGGACAGCTGGCCTGGGGTCAGGGTTGTGAGACTGGGGTCAAGAGATGTATAGAACGGTGGGAAAAGGGGACTCAAAGGTTAGGAGTGGAAGCATCACATGACAAACATGTAAGTAATGTAATATACAGGTACAGTGTAATATAATGGCTGAGTTTGTAACCTAATATCTGGTTCTAAAACATGAAAGAGAATGTAGTTCTTCATGCTGAAATGATGCTGATGCTGGGACAAAGGCATGCCATAAAGTCACAACAGATTTGGGCTCTGACTTGAGTATCAACTCAAGTGTGTACAGTGAATAAAAACCTGCTCAGGCAGGTTGGCAAGCTTGGGGAATTCTGAAAGAGACAAATGCAACAAAAGAACGTGGGACATTCCTACTATTGACTGAATGTTCCCCTCCTCTAGCTCGCTCCTTGTTTTGTCTACCGGTTTCTTAACAAATTCAACATGTCTGACAGTAATTCTGACAGAATTCCTCAGAGATGAAAAAATGGAGATAGTCAGGGTGCTTAGACAATACTGTACAGCCAGAGAGATGTCGCATGGTCATGGTATAATGTCAAGTAACCGTGGTATTCAAGTAGTGTGACCCTTAAGGCTAAGTAAGGCCACCAACTCATGAACTTTGACCTCTCTAAAGTAGGACCCACTTAGTCAAGTCTGATATGATCTGACTCCGCAGCAGATGATTTTTCTCTTTGATGTCTGCAGAGGTAGCCATGTTAGCTCTCAAGTCCTGCCCCAAATTATAAATGCTAGGCAGTGCAATGATATGAAAAGCAAGTACTTAGCACTTAATAGCCACAATTGATATGACAATGACAAAAATATTTAAATTATTTATTTAAGTCTTATTTAGTTGACTTAAATGAATATGAGTTCTACCTTCTAGGTCAGCATAATCCTGTCTGTCCACCAGAAAAGCCATGTGTAAATTAGTAATGTGAGACAAGACCAAGGTTTAAATCTTTAAATGCCCAGACAGGATATTCCCAAGATGAGTAAAGCCAAATGCCAAATGACTTGTACAACCATGGGAACTACACTCTATACCTGCTGTTAGCTGCTGTATGTTGGAATATATCATACTCTATGTGAAACAAACACTAATCCTCACTGTGCCTGTTTGTTTGCCTTGAGTAGAACAGTGTACAGTAGTGCTCATCACCTCAGTGACTGTAACCCTGTTCACAATAAGGACAGGACTATAGAAAAACCTTAAAAGACAACATCATGTAAAAAATGACTCGACATTTTCCATAACCGCACAACAGCATTGAATACTAGTGCAAAAAAAATCTGAATCAGGCTTAATTTATGCTATATCCTGCAGTGAAAGTGATCTGCAGGGATTCTTCCTCACTGTCTTTGTTTCAGGAAAAGATCAATTTCACATTGTGATGGTGTGAAACAGCTTCAAGTTCACTGCACTGACCTGCTGACCTGAAATCACCTATAACTAAGACTGAAGTAAACATAAAGCTATATCATTCAAAATGTATGTAATGTATATATACTGGGGATCAATCAAGTTAACCTCACTCTGTCTCCCTCTGTATGGTGATTGACTCTCACTCTGCTCATCTTGATGCCACTCTTGTTTGGCTTTACTCTTCTTAGGATGACGTGTGTTTTCAGCACCTGACAGAGAGCATTGTCCACTTCTGTCCTTTACCAGTAATTTGCCACCCAATTACAATAATCCTTTTGGTGACCCCTGATGACCTTTGGTGACCCATAGTACTGGTTAAAATAACCTAAACCACTTGACATGAAGATTAAAGCTGTGAGGAATGACAAGTATGCTTGAAACATGCGCGCATACACATGGAGGAAAGCGCACACACACAAACCACTAACAGGACAGTGACAGCCTTTTATTACGAGCAGTGTGCCTGTCAGAGGAAAAAACAACATTATGATGAGAGGATTAGAAGACTATTGTGAAATTCTAAGTGCTGCTGGAAAACCAGCTGGTTTTATTACACAGAAACAATACCTGAGGACATTTTGGCAAAGTAGAACTTTCAATTGGTAAAAGAGTTCTGCAACAGATGCAAAACACAGCTCGTGCAGTTTGTAACTACTTGCTTGTAAATGTGAGGTGAACGACAGGGTGGACAAACAGTATGTGAGGCAGAGGGCAACAATGAAACAGCTTATCTCTTCTAATGCTGCTATACACACTTACCTGAAAATAAACAAGCACATACAGGAACTTTTGGACAAATGTTGGACAAGTGTTGTTTTATGTATATCATGTGTCTAGCTATAAATATGCCTCACTCTGACACAGAGACTGATGATCAGTATCCTGCTGATTGACAAAAACCCCTCACGACAAAATGATCGTCTCACTTTCCAATTTGTTGTTGAATCACGCACACACAAAGGATAAACTCAAAGACTATCGCTGCAGGGGAAATATTAAGGGATTAACTGATTGTGAGGATCAAAGATCCCATCAAACGGTTTAGCGTGTTTCACTTGAGCAAGCACAAAGGAAAAGGTGATGATGAAACAAAGTGGCTGAGAAATGTGGGCGATGTTATAGAAAGAAAGGAAGTATCAAATGTAGTGAAAAAGAATATATACTGAGATATGTATGATGTTACCATAAAGATGTCAGGGCTTCTGTATTTGTTTGCAATAAGTTGAAACTGCTTATAGTGATCAC
The DNA here is from genome assembly GCF_963924715.1 of Thunnus thynnus. Lineage (NCBI taxonomy): Eukaryota > Metazoa > Chordata > Actinopteri > Scombriformes > Scombridae > Thunnus > Thunnus thynnus. Next base: position 6,544,730 of record NC_089521.1, on the reverse strand, counting down.
GTCTGTCCGGGTCAAATTGATCACTATAAGCAGATGATTATTATAACTGAATCTTTTTTTCATGCAGATTACCATCTAATTGACATTTAGATATTAAATACGTGATTATAAAGTAATGAAACGATAAAGTAATGAAACGGACAGCTGTTTCCTACGCTTGTTGTTTCACTGCTGCATCTCGTTGGCTTGTTTTTGGCAGTTCGAGGAGAGTATGATTTTCATTGAGAGAAAATGACTTTCTTTTTCCTGTCATGATTTCAATGTGCAGCACCAGCCTCAGGTAACCAGCTGGAAGCAGACGGGTTACTGCAAGGCAATAATGGTGCCACAGCTGCTAAGAACAGATCATACTTGTATCATGGAAGTAAAAGAATTTTTTTTTTTTTAGCCATAGTTTTAATTTTTTTTTCCATATGTTATGTTTGACCCAAAATGAACACTGTAAGTAGACTACTTCACTACTTTTTTCCCCCCAAACTTTTTGATCCATATAAGCGATTGATCACTGTAACTGTGATCACTATATGCAGTTTCCAACATATATTGTAAAGTTGTTCATGTTATTTCTTTCACCCTCCGCACGAACATACAGAGGACATGTGTGTGCAGGCAGTGTGCTAACACACAGTCAAATGTCAAAAACAAACACTTCAGGAAAAGGGCTGACGTGCATGAGTGCAGGCATGTCATGGTTTGTTTGTGAGGTGATTTTTAAACTTTATCCTCACCTGTCACTTTTGGAACAACCAGATGTCACAGTGACGGGATCCATGGTGACATCACCACCGCTCCCCTGTACTACCGGCTGGTGTGCTCCGCCTCTCTGCTGGCTGCGCCTCCTGGATCTGATCTAAAAGAGGGGACACGGAGGAAGTGAAGGAAATTGAATAAGAGTGAAAATAGACACCTGTCTGACCATAAACCAGATGATTGGCTGCTCCATCATAGTGAAGCGGTGTGTCTCGTCTTGGCTACTGAGCCACATTCCCCATCCCCGTCATGTTTTAATCAGCTGTTGGACTGGCCCAGTGTGTGTGTGTGTGTGTGTGTGTGTGTGTGTGTGTGCGTGTGTGTGTGTGTGTGTGTGTGTGTGTGTGTATGTGTATGCATGCATGCTTGGAAAGTTGTGGCCCTGGCTACACGTTAAGAGGTTTTCTTCCAATCCCACCTACCTTCCTTACAAAGGACATATCTATTTTATATTATATGTGGACATTCCAGTCCTGGCCTCTAAAAGGTGTTTCAGAAAAATCTAACTGGTTTTAACATATGATATAGAAGAAAATAAAGTTTAAAAAAACAAATATTCAGACATGCCGCAACAAAAATTAGGAAGCTAAAGAGGAAGAGAGTTATGGGTTTTTGTTCAAGATAATTAAGAGACAAATGTGAATAGGATGACGGATGGAGGAATGAGTTAAAGCAGTGTGACAAAGAAGATGAGGACAAAAGAGCAGGAAATATTTGGACTAAAATGTGGACCATCTTTTCCCAAACCAAACCTCGAGGGCTGTTAAACATTGTAATCATTTAGACAAAATGCTACAATATGTATTATTACCCCAAGAAAAGGTGGGGGAAACTATTTTCTCTACGACATAAACAGAAGTATTCTGGGACACAGGAGAGACCTTTGTAAAGAGCAACATTGCTAAGGTGATCACAGGAACCAACATATGAGACAGATACTATTTCAATTATCTTCTATTAATATTTTGATGGTTTCAAAATATATAAATATAGTCTGCTGTATTTCTAAACTGCAAAAAAACCTATGCTATATTTCCTGAACTTGCAGGAATCCTGAGTGACAGAGTGAGAGAATACTTATCAACTCCCCTGAGAGTGGTCCAACAGAATTAGCTAAGTAAATCAATTTTTTTCATTTTTTCTATCTTTTTCGCTCCAGGCAGGTGATTCCCAATGATAGGCTATGATATTAAAACTATGAAGGCCTTCCCTCTGTTAAAGCCAGCCCTCTGCTACCCTGCTGGCTTTCACAACACACAGCACTTCAATATTCAGGAAAATCTTCTTCCAAAATATTATGAAAACTCAACACAGTAAGGACAGAGATAAGCCCTGTTGTCTCAAAAGTGTTTTACATCAGATGCCAACTTACTGAGCCTTGCTGCCCAGTCTGGTTTGAGCAGAAGGATTTGGTATCTAAATGGAGTTGTTGAGACTCGGCTCGTCAGACACTCGGTTCTTTGTTAGAGGCTTTCAGAATGCTGGCTCTCTGTGGATCCTGATCTGTTGAATGTTAAAGAATGCCCAATACTGTTTAGACAAGAACATTTGAGACAGTCTCCAAATGGCAGGCAATAGGGATGAATGTTCCTGAGAATTGTTGTCGAGGTGAAAAACCGCAGCACACAGAGATTGTGGGAACACCCACCTGTAACTGCATTATATATACACTGTCATTGTTTAGCTACGAGTTAACATTAAGAGCTTAGTTTCAACAGCACGATCACAACAACCAGGGCTGAGAAGAGTTTCCAAGCGTACCTGCTATTTTTGTTCTTATATGGACAGTGGTGCTATGTGCATAAGTGCTAGGTTGGGTGAAATTTTATTAAGAGGATGTGATGACTAATCATTATCCTCTCAGCCAGTAACCAAACAGCTGTGCCAATGACAAATGAGACTCACCAAATAGAGAGAAGAGACCAGTCCAGCACCTCCAAAAGGAAGGATAATATTGTCTGGATGTTTAAGTTATTTATAAAATTGCATCAGCTCAACGATATTACAGTCATATTTTTTCTGCACGGCATCATATCCTAATTGAAAATGCATTTTCAAAAACTGAAACTGAAATGCCTCTTCTGCCAGCCAGGTTGGATAGTGATAGAAGAACAAAGTTTGCCTGAAGGGAGTAAGGAAAATCAATAAGAGCAGAGATTAAGCAAATTTCTATTGAAGAGCAATATATATGCTAAATACTTCCTGTCAAATGGACTGCCATGATTTCATTCTGTAGGTCCAAAAATTAAAAACAAGTCTATATCCTTTTTGACTTCAGGTACTGACTAAAGCATTGCACTGATACTTAGTTTGCTCCATTCCTTAGTTTGACAGCACAAGCAATAGTTACTATTGCTTAGTCATAGTTACTATTGTTAGTCACTGTACTACCAAATCAAGCTTTACCTGAACTTGTGGTAGTGAAGCTGACGTCCGACTCCTGAAAACTCGTCCAGGTGCAGGACTACGCTGTCTGGGCCTTGCTTGTGTTTGTGAACTCCTCACTTCAACCCTCTGTCGACCCATTGGGTCCAAAAGGTACCTCTGGGCCAGATGCAACACCCGTGTCAGTACACTTTTAGCCCCGGTGACTGGTAAGTCTGTTGAAAGAACAATATAATAAATAAATCCTCCTTAGATTTAATTCTGTGATAATTCTCAACCGGAAATCATTCATGGTTTTCTTTTTGTGTTTCAAGGCACTATAATGTAGAAAACGTCATTGAAGGTGGTCTGAAAATGCAAATACTCCATCTTGTTCTAATCATGCTCCCATTCTGCAGACATGCAGAACCTGAGCACCACTCCATTACAAATCCTGGGAACAACCCTGAGATGATACTGTATGTGGTGCATATTGGAGTAACAAAATAAGTTATCATTCCTTTACAGGCATACCCCTACTGGATTGCCTTTGTGCATGTATGTGTGTTTTGGTGTGCGAATGTGTCCTTACACAAATGAATGTTATCAGTGGCTCACCATATTTACTCAGGGGGCAGAATCTGCCTGCTTAGGCAAGCTGTGAACACAAAGACCCACTTATACAGAGTACTGTCCATGTTTGTGTGCAAGCACATGCATGCATACTACACAGACACAGATAGTGAAGCTGTATCTTATGTTTAATAACACAAGGAGAGATTCACACAGTTTGTTGTTTATGATGCGTTGTGTACTGAAAAGAAAAAAGCTGATTTGCATATGAAAGAGTCATAAGAGTAACTTTATTATATTACATTATACTAGAAGAGCAAGAATTCCTCAATTAATCGGAAAAGTACCAAATTTGGTGGTTCCAGGTTCCCAAATGTGAGAATTTGTTGCTTATCCTTGTCTTCCATTATAGTAAATTGTATATTTTGGGGTTTTGGACTGGTGGTCAGACAGAGAAGACATCACATTGGGCTCTAGGAAATTGTGATGCACATTTTTTTGCCACCTCTGAGGTTTTATAGATCAAATATAAAAGAAATAATTACAAAGTAATTGTAAAGTTGGTCGATGATGAAAGTAATCGTTAGTTGCCCTACATTATACAGTAGTATTTGGCTTTTTTTTTTTTTTTTTAAATACTTTTTTGATTCATTTGTTTGTTTTTGTTTTTACCTAAATGTAATCCCAGACCCATATTTCCCGACAGGACAAGATAAGGTACTGTTTACAACCAGTTCTTCGGAATAATTATGCCTTGTGTGTGCTGTGTTTCAAAAACTGTCAGCACATGGAACTTAGTTTGCTAATGACACTGCAGGTAACAGAAGAGAGCTGTGAGTTTAGAAATCTTCCCTTTTAGAACACAGCCTGAAAAAACATGTACAAAATTACAATGGATCAAAGAGGGATTTTCACTTAACTGACTTACATGGTTTAAGAATGTTCTGATTGGAAACAGTGCTACTGGAATCAATTTCTCAACGCAACAGAGTCAGCTTTATTTGGCAAGAGAGCAATAGTTGTGGTCTGACAAAAAAAAATCTTTGACTTAAGGCACCTTTGCACAAAGTATACAGTATGTTAAGTGAGGGCTGATTGACTGTAATGGCACTTGTTGTATAATGGGGCTGCACTTGCCTCTGATAAATGTATTTTTCAAGGTCTTAAGTCTTTAAATTATCTGATGACAAGCAGCTCAGTTAAAATGTTAGCAAGGATTGTTCTTGTAACAGAATTGCGATTTAATGGCATTATTAGGCAGGCCTGTTCTTGTAAGAGAGTTCAGCTTTTATTAATGTTAACCTTTGCCTAGGACTCTCACCTCTGTTGAACCTGCTGAATTGATAGTGATTTAGTGCCACTGGCGTCTTTCTTCTTGTACTAGTTGGGACTATTCACCAGTCAGGCTAAGATATATAGATGTGAATTGTCTGGACCTGTTGCATAGAGTAAAAAGATAGATGTTGAAATTGTATACACACACATACAGGCACACAACAGACACTCACCTTTCTCAGTTGTCTTTTCTCCCTCTGATGGTGCTGATACATTGTCTTTTTCCTTCCTTTCTTGGCTGACTTGGCTGGGCACTCCGACTGTCTGCTTTTCACACTGTTCTGAAAGAGAACACCCTAATTTAACACACAGTACTGTGGTTTACACTATTAGGTGCGTAGGACCAACATCTCAATTAGAGCTGGGATCTGATTGTGTTCTTTTGTGTCTGTGCGACTCAGTTTTAATGACAGCTGCAGACAGGTACACTGTACATCCACAGCCCACCACATCTACCAGGAAGTAGCTTGGTGACTTCATACCTGTGCTAGCTAAGTTAACACGTGAACAAAATACTTTGTTCAGCAATTCTCTTGAGGGTACCCTGTTGATTTTCATGTGAACAAACTAAAGTTATGTTTCTGTTCAGTGTTAGTAACCAAAATATACTGTGTCTATTCTTGAGGTCTAACAAACACATTGAATAAATTTCCTCCCTTTATGAGCTAGCCGTCTTCTTCTACATAGCCTTTGCTGGCACATTGCTGTGTATCTTGGCACGTTACCGCTACCTGTTGATCCGTGAAATAATTAGAGACCATTGGCAGTAATGTGTATCGCGCCAACATGTACATCTGCAAAAAACAAAACAAAACAAAACAAACAAACAAAAAAACAGGGAACCACTATTTAAAAAACTATTACTAGAGGTCAAAAATTCCACAGCTACAAAGAACTGAAGCTACAAAGAACTGAAGACTTAGTTTCTTTATCTCCAATCATGCAAACAGTAGCACAGGTACATTTTTAAACAAACATGTGCAGATAGGTATGTCAAACATACAGTACATGTTACCACTGACAAGGTGCCAGTGACTGCAGTAACATAGACAGTGATACAGATTTATACATACAGAATGTGGAAAAATATGCAGTACCAGACAAAAGTTTGGACATACTTTCTCATTCAAGGGAATAGGAAGGTGTGTCAACTTTTGACTGGTACTGTACTTTCAACATTATTGCAAGAAACAAGTTAAAAGGTCTTTTCAAAACCCTTTAGCTTTGATCAGTTGATCAAAACACTTTGTAACTGTGTGCAGAAGTGGCCACCTTGGTCTCTAAACATCTCTTTGGCTTACTTAATGGAAGTTTGGCATTTTGGGAAACTTATTCACTTTCTTGCTGAGAGTTAGATGAAAAGAGACTTATGCCACTCTAATGTCCATATGGTAAATATAAAGCTACCACCAGCAGCTAGTTAGCTTAGCTTAACACAAAGACACAAACCAGGGGAAACAGCTAGCCTGTATCTGTTGAAAACTATCAAAATCTGCTTACCAGCATGTCTAAAGCTCACTAATTAACACGTTATATCTTGTTTGTTTATTAGTACAGCCCCAAGTGTAAACGACACACTGTAGTTTCACAGAGGGGTTCGGTGCCAGACTATTTCATGGCTGGGCACACTAACTTTCTGGGGTCTTGGCAGGTTGCCTGGCAACCTCATGATGATGACAAACCTCCAGGAGGTTACTGGGTCCGGCTAATTAGCTAATTAGTGAGATAATTAAAGACATTAATGGTGCTGGCAGGGCTGAGCTGTGATTGATTCTAATTTTTTATCTTTGAACGATGTGTAAAACCTCTACATTTAGTACATATACGTTTACACATACAAAGGTTATTGTAAGTCAGAAAGTAATGTCTTGAGTCAGTAAAACTATTAAGCCTTTGCTATCTGTGTTTGTCAAGTCAGATCAAGTCAGAGCTTTTTAAAAAATAAATGATTCGCTTTAGTTCAGTGTTAGTAATTATCATTCATCCTTTCACTTGGCCAAAGTAAGGTTGAGATAGAAGTTAGTGTGTGTTTGTGTCATGTGGGAGGGTAGAGGTGATGTTGACTTCTAATTTGTAACAGTGTTTATCAGTGTTTTAACACAAGTTTAAAAGGATAAGGCTTCTGCCAGACAGGAAGAGCCAATGATAAAGTGGAGTGTCTCCCGGCCTAATGCGAGGTCCTGAGCAGAGTTATCTTTGATGTTAAAACAACTCCATTTCCCACACACACCCTCCCCACCTCTTATAGCCCATGGCTCTGTCCCACTGCCTCATGTCTCTCTCTCCTTCCTTCTCTCCCTCGGATCTATCTCAATCACTGTCAGACATTTGTTAAGGAGAGGTTACCTTCCACAGCCAAATGCCAACTTCAAAACACTGACGTGTTGCAGCACGTCTCCTGTTAGCCACCCAAGGACAAACTAGATGAGAACATATGGCATTAGCTCATCCACTCTTTAAAATTAAATTAGGTCAGGAAATTAGTCAAGTATTGTATGTCTGACATATGTTGACTCTGCACATGTCCATGTTCAAGCCTCTTTGAGCAACCCTGCTCCTATCCTGAATGACTGAATAAAAAGGCTATATGATTATCATATAATATTACTTTCAGTACACTGTAGTTCAACTGATGGACACACACATACACACTACAGATGCATTAACGCTGGTGAGCTCACCTGCACGGTTTCTGTATGACTCAGGGTTATAATGAGAAGGTCCGAATGAGTGTGAGTGTGTGATTTATTGGTGGAATGCAGCCCTGTGGAGGTTCAACTTCCCCTCCTGGAGCTGCCACACAGAAGTCTCATTCTCACATAGTCTACATGCTCTCTGGGAAACACTGCACAGCACACCAAACAAGTCCAGTATCAGATAAAACTTGGCAATTTTTTGTTATATCTATAAATATTCTATCCATCTATGAATTTTGTATCCCTTTGCAGGGTCACAGGGGGCTTTAAGCCTATCCCAGAACTCATTAAGCAGGAGACTGGTACACCCTGGAGCCTGTGGATTTGGACCCACATTCAGAGATTCAAGTGCCATATTTCCATCTGCATTGCAGATAGTGATGACCCAAAAATTGTTTTTAAATAACATGTCAAAGTCGTCTTCTTTACTTTGAAAAGTCTAATATAGCTTTAACAAAACAAGTTGTAAAAATTCATTATAATTCAACAGAAATAGGCTCAGGATCAAAGGAATTACTCCAAATGAATTTATCTTGGATCCTGTTCAGCCTTAATTGCTGCCATTGTAACACAACCGGTCTGGCCTTTCTACCTTTCAACTCACGTTTCTAAACAAACAATAGCTTGTTATAGTAAAGGTTATTCTATCACGCTGAATACTCAACTATGTTCACCAGCTACTCGCTAATTGTTTACTGTTCGGTGCAGAGCAGGTAGTTTAAACAGCTGCCTGCTGTGTCTGAAAACAACACTGTGAGAAATGTGAGAGTGAACTAAAACAGTAAAGTTGCAGTTGGACAGCTAAACAATGAGCTAAAACTCACTATAAAGCTCTTTAGAGCCGAGCCAAGCTGCAGAGTCAGGTGATGACGTATTGATGCAGGAAGATCATTTTCCTCTAAATCTCTGACAAGTTTACCTTCAAGGTGCATTCAGATTTACGAGAGACTAGTGGATAAGCGATCATGGAGCATCATTACATTCAATTTTACATTATGATACTTTACATTACTGCATGCAGGTCACATGGTCTAACATGTGCTCTCACTCATACAGTACATGCACATACCGCACACAGTACAGTTTAGCTAATTGTAGAGAGGGTCAGGGTCGAGTTTGTGTCAGACACTCTAAGCTGCAATTGTAGATACCAGCATACATACCCATGTATATACACAAAAACACACAATATAATGAAAAAAATGAGATAACACAAATACCATGATGTGGTAGCTTAAAGCATTTAAAGTAAATCATAGGGTCAAAATCACAACTAACATACGTAAACAGATGAGAATGTCAGTGTCAGTGAGCTCAGCTCCGGGGTTCTCTATGACTCAGGGATATAATGAGAAGGTATGAATGACAGTGTGTTTTACTGCCCACTCTCTCCCTTTCTGTCTCTCTCTCTCTCTCTCTCTCTCAAAGTCAGTTTCAGATGACAGAGAACTCTGCTGATTCCTCAGTGTCCAGGAATTAATGCTGATGACACGCAGCCTTTTGAAGGTTGGGTTTTTGTGATTTGAAGCGTCTGCCGTCCTCTGGGAGTTGGCGGGGCAGCACACCTGTAGCTGGGATTGAATAAGCTCTAATATAAGGCTGGGCTCAGCAGATCCTTTCGCCTGGGAGCTCACTGACACTGCTCAATGGCAGCTTTGAAGTGATGATCATTGACGGAGGGGGGAATAAAGTACACAGAAACACTAATGGACACAGAAAATATCTTGAAGGGAGGAATACAGAAGGAGAAAAGAGAGATGGAGATAAACTGACTCCTACTTTTCCTAAATTCAAAATGTAATCTGAAATGAATGTAAGACACAAGGAGAAACATGTTAGCTAGCAATTCTCAAGACAGGAAAACCTAGCATCACAAAATGACCTGAGGGCAAACCACAGTTTGGACTGATGTCTCTATTAAGCATTTTCCGATGAGAAGAGTTCATTGTGCTCAGCTAAGATAACCTTACCTTGCAAGGCAGCTGGATTCACGAGAGATCACGACATCACAAGATCACAAGCAAATCCAACTTGTCAGGCTTCTAGTTATGCACTTGTGTCCGAACCTCCAGTTGTTTGGACCAATCAGCATCTTATGAGAAATCTTCCCTGATCTTGCAATCTCAAACACAGAGGACACCTCTGCCGGGCAAATGAGGAACCAATTATGCTAGTTTGAGTGAATGAGAGTCAGCTCACAATTCAACTTGATACAAATCGTACAGGACTCAGGGCTATTACATTGATTGCCATGAAATTTCGTACCAACATTCATTGTACACAGAGGATGAATTATTACTATTGACTTTCTTTCCCTGATTTTTCCTGTGGAACCACCATGAGGTTGGCCTTTGTGGTTCTGAGTGAAATATCTTGACAACTATTGGCTGGATTACCTTGAAATTAGAATACAGATATTTAAAGTCCATTGTTTTTCCACTGTAATGTGAATACATCATTAATGTGTACATACTTGTGTAGGCTGTGGTCTACTAAACCACAGCAAGCACAGAGGAAGGCTGCTGTAGAAGAAGAAAGCAGGAAATGCAGAATGTGATAGTTCTTAGTTAAAACTTTTATAGTGACTGTACAGCATGTGCTGTTTTCTACTTTTGTTTTTGTTCTTCCGAGTCTTAATAAATTATCTATCTTATTAACAACCAAACAAGCCAATCATTAACAAGGAGCTGCACACAGTCGGCTAAGTTGCAGAGTGAAATGTTTAAATTTGAACCTAGAGTTTACAGAACAAGCAGCATGCAATGGCTCTTATCACCAGAGCTCAGCCTGCTGTCAATCACACACCGACACGCATCTCCATCCACCTGAGACGAAAAGGACCATTTCTGATATTTCCCTGTAGACCATTTTTTTCCTTTTAATAATGACAAACTATTAGCAGTACACTATGAAAACATGTTGACATTATGTGGTTTCAGTTGCACTTTAAGGTACCTGGAGGACAAACTAATGAGTTTCATGATCCCTTGTCTTTTCATCTAGTGCATCATCAGGTCAGCGTTTCAATTTGCCCAATATGATTTATGACTACTAATACCTTCAAAACTAATAATATTCCCATCAGCCACATCTATACTTAATGTTCAGTGCTAATTAGCAAATGTTAGCATAATAACAGGCTTAACTAAGATGTTGAACCAGGTAAATATTACATTGTCACTGTGAGCACGCTGTGAGCATGGCTGTAGACTCTTAGACTTGTTTTGTAATAGTTTTCTTTCAGATTTCCAGGTAAACGGTGAATAACAGTCACCTTAAATGAATACTGTAAACAAATCATCTTGTCTTGTTTTCAACTTCTTGTATGAAAAGTGAGATAGAGAGAGTTTCTTTCCTCCTTTTTTCTGTCTTCAAACACCACAAAACAATATTTGGAGGCAACAAAAATGTTAACAACAGTCGATGGAAAGACCTGCATTGTAATGTGCAGCACTATCGGGAGATTCTGTTACAACCTGAGTGAAAACAAAGGTCCAACTGGTTGTTCAAAGTGAAAACAGCACTGTGCTAAGAATCTAGAAGGGGCTTTGTTGGTGGGGATGTGTTGTTTCAGGTACTGGTGAAACGCTGTTATACAATCCAGAAGGTACAGTAACAGATCCATGAGTTTTAAGGCTTATCAGACGCCCAAACACAGCACAGCAGTTTACCACATAGAGACAGGATTTCACTGTTCTGGAAAGTTATAAGTCATTTTAATTTTGCTTTACAGCCATCAATCAACCAACCATTTATCATGTAAACAGAAGAGATACTTTTGTTCATGTTACAGAGTAATCTATTGTACTGTGCAATGCTGTTTTTTAATTATTATTGTTGTTTTTTTTAACCACTATGATGGTTTGTTTTTATCAGCGCTTACTTTTTGTCAATGCTATGTGTCGGGAGCTGTACTGTAATTTTGCTGTCTTGAACAATGATAATAAAACTGATTCAATTCAATTCAGTGTGTGCTTACACGTATTTTGATGAATAACATCACAACAACCAAACATCACATTGTGTTGTGGGAAAGGCTGAGCCAGTTTCAGCTTTTTTGCTGCGCATCCCACTAGTTTTTTTGCCTGTGCGTCAGCACTCAACTGTCCCAGACAAATGCGTGGGCTGCGTTTTGCATGGTGCTGAAGCATTATCAGCCAAGTGCGTCAGTTTACAGCTATCAAACTAAAGGCCATAAATCTCTGGTCTTGGCAGGTCCATATCTCACAACAATGGACAATATTGAGAACTAGTCAAGTTATTTGTTATTTTAGCCTACTGGACATGACTCTGATGAACATCCAGTCCTCACATATCCTTCCTCTGCACACTGTTTGGTCACTCAACACAAAGGAAAGCTTAACCTTTTACTACTGGAACAGTATGCAGAAAGATAAAGAGCAAAGGGGAGACAAAGGAAAAAATAAAGAATTATATGAAAGACCGAGAAGTAGAAGATGAGAGAGTAAGAGGTTAGAGGGACGGGGAAAAAAAGGTAAGTGAGAAAAGAGGAAAAGAGAAAAATGGTGCAATAATACCCAGATGTCTGGTGTAGTTAGAGATAAGCCGATAACTCGACAAAAGGAAAACAAAGATTAGCGGGACTGCCCTCAGCTAGATAATAACGTTAAACAACACACTTTAGCACACAGGCACTCTCACTGTAATGGTAGCACAAATATGTGCACACCAAAACAGCACTGTATTACAAACTTGTATTATAAATCAGTAATTCTGTATAAATGTCAACTAAAAGTGATATAGACAAAAGATCAATGAATGTCACTCTACGTCTTTTTTATAAATAGATTTATTGGACTTGGAGATCTCTCTCTTGGAGATCAGTCAGTTCTTAAACCTCATAGTCACTGTTTTATGTAAAATCCAGTTTGCAGTAGAGCCAAAACAATAAAAACACATCACAGTGCAAATACTAATGGGACTACTCTGCATTATGTGCTACATTATTCCATGCTTTAGTCATTTTATTCCTCTTTTTAAAAATTTTTCTTAACTTCTAATTGTTCTATGTATGAAATCAGCAGGCAACTAATACAATTCCATATTGTTTCTTCAGCTGGGCTTAACAAGGATTTTCCAGGCACTAACAGATGTAGGCTGGAGGTGTCGACATGTAGTCATTTTATCATTCTAGCTCATCGCTAACATCAAAGATGTTTATAGTTCAAAGCCCTCAGAAGCCGCCCCGATTCCTCCAAACTCACAAAGGTTAAATATGGGGCATTACAATGGTGAATGAACCAGCATGTAGCATTTGATCCGAGTGAGGGAAAAAAAACAAAACAACTTACTATGAAAAAGAACAACTTTCTATGTTTATCTGGCAACTGAGGTTCGGACTTTTGCTTCATAGGGGACAATAGTTCATACATCTAACTATAAAGCACGGACTCTCTGTTTGTTTCTCTGTATGTGTGTATGTCCTTCGCAAGTATTGAAAACCATTCAACTGATCTACTTCACACTTGGTGGCTGTATTGCTGGGGACCCAAGGACATGCAGTGTCGAATTTGGTGCAATTTGGACACACGATACAATACGTTCTGTATTAATAAAGTTTGAATAAACAAGCAAACAGCACTCTGTGCAGCAGTGCTGGGCAGGGTTTCAAGGCTATGCGGACTGAGTCGAGCATGATTAGCATGAGCAGGAACAGCGCCACCCTGCCATACTTCCAATTCCAATTGTGTAAGTTTGCCATACTAACTTATAAGACTCATAACGTTACTACTGGCAAAATACCACTCCTAATTTAATCCATGCTCTACTTTCTAACTTCAGGGGTTATGTCAAAGCAAGCGACTAATATGCCCGATGAACCAAAGTGTATTTCAGCTGTGTTGCTGACTTGGAGTAGCTGCAACTTAGGTGTGTTTTTCAGGGGTACTGTTATAGGGGAAACACTGAAGTATGATCAAGAAAGACAATATATGAAGGAAGAACTTAGGAGGACTGGAGTTCAGGAGCTCAGCGTTAAAACTTTAATGAACCAGCCAAGTGGGTGGAGCAGTAGAGTTTTCTTTGAGTTTATTAGACACACAGGATTAATGTGTAGGATTTAATCTCTGGTCCACACTCCGGAGGAGAAGGTGGCGGTAATGCACCTAATACGCTGGTTGTCAACTGTTGTTATAAATCAAAATAAAGATTTTTTTTTGACAGAATGGTACATCCTGTCAGCCGAGGTGTTTCCTATCTGTGCAGCAAAACGTAGCAGTTTCACCCTGACGGTCCCGGTTCTTCCTCCGCAGGCTCCACTTCACTCAGCTGCCCGTCAGACACGCTGCTTCTTTCCACTTTAACCAGGACTGTCTGGGTGAAAAAGTCTGTGGAGGGAAGCGCAGTCAGGCGGCGGAGGAGAAGGCAACAAATCGGCCTCTCATAATCGGCAGAAATGGCCGATGCCAATATTTCATTTTAGAGCTTTTATCGGCCGATACCGATGACGTGCCGATAATATGGTGCATCCCTACTGATTACCATATCATCATCATGATGCTTTGCCAATTTATTAATATACATATAAAAATATAATTTTATATGTATATTTTGGCATGGCAACTTCCATCACTTTGACAGCTGCTGTCTATATAAAGTTCACTGTACAGGGAAACATTTTTATAACACCTGACAATGTAAAGTGAATGTAGAATATTATTTTGTCCATTAGTGTCACCTTGACCACCTCCCATCGTCATGGAACATTTTGCTTTATCAAGACTTTTTTGTCATCCAACTTGTCCAACCATTCACATTGTTGGCAACTATATTAATATTTTCTAATTTTTTTCCAGGTCCTCTAATGCAACTACTGGAACAACTGAATATATTATGTTTCTGTCTGCTGATTTCTGAAAGCAGGACTTGAAGCTCTGTGGAGTGCTTCTTTTTACTCTTTGGTAACATTTTTTGAATTAAACAAATGGAGCAGAACAGATCGCTTTATATGGCATTATAGGCCATTTATTAACATTTGTTTCATCTGTTTGATTTATGACAATTTTGTGCAGTTAAGAGAGTTTGGGGAATACTTGTTAGAGCAAACCTCATAGAAAAAAGTAAGAGATTTAGGATAAGTATACGAAAATCTTCTTGCATGAGGCCCATTAAGTCCAAGCATGGCCTCAACCTGTTCAGTTCCAGTCAAGTTTATCCCTAAATCACTTGAATCCAACAGGTGTTTACAATACCTAATCCAGCCTCACAAACATTTAGACCACAAACGCAGTCAATCATCACTCATTATTATAGTAAAGGATTCAAAACTATCTTGTTTAAACCTCTTAAATATACAGTAGCCATGTCCTCAGGCAGTCCTTCAGAACAAATACACATACACAGAATTATGGTCAAAAGCCCACGCACATATAATACGCACTTATAATACTTTAGTACCAAAAGGGATCAATACTTCATCTCACAGAGGGTATGTCCTCATTAATCAGATAGCAGACAGTGGCGCAATTATCCCTGCTGTTTGGTTTTGTGTGTTTTCCTGTTTGAATGTGTGTATGAAACTGATAGATAGGAAAAGCACCCTGAGGATTTGTGGTATTAATTGTTATTTGGGAATACACACAACAGTCAATATGTGTCTGATGATGACAACCAGTGAAAAACACAAGGACTGCACATGCACAGATTCAGTCACTGACATGCACAAAGCAAAATGAAATGAAAAGTCCCTTCAGTGTGTTGGTAAATCAATGGCTTAAAGAGTGTGGAGGCCACGACAGAGCATGGGTAGGAGAATAGAAGGAACAGGGAGGGAGTGTGGGAAGACGAAGGGAGAAGGAAAAAAAATAACAACAAAGAAAAGACGGAGGCACGGCTATAGATGAGGAAGGGGGAGAGGGAGAACAGGCAGACAAAGGGCATATATTAGGAAAGCAACAGATCATAACTGGCCTCTTCAAGTTCCAACTGTTTGACCATGAGCACACTGAAATGCTTTAATGTATGGTGTAAATAAAGTATGGAGAAAAAAAGTTATTGTGAGTGAAAATTAATTTTAGAACAAAGGTGGAAAGAAACTGGAAGCAGATTCATCAGACATCTGTTAAGCACAATACTACATTCAAAGTCTTTTATTCATGTTTGCTGCACATCTATCAGTTCAAATTTTCAAGAAATGTAAACGATTACCTTTTGATGTTTTTGATGTTAACTATAGTCTGCATTTTTTCATAGCCATTCAACGTGTTTACATTCTGTCATTACAATAGTAGTTTCCATTGGTAGTGGTGGTGTCTGCAATTCCTGCACTGAATAAGAACTACATTCCTGTGCACAGCGATGCAGCATGCAATCCAGCATTACAGTTTGTTATTTTATCTTGGTGATAACAGCCTCCCGGTTTACTGTTCACTCTCCTACAGCTGCATCAGAGCTGTATTAAGTTACTGATAAAGCAAACTCAACATACGGCCACTGCACTTTAAAAATGTTCAACTGGCCGAAAATGCGGTGGCTTTTATTGTGAAGCAGTCAAAGGAAACACAATGTATTTGTCACAGAGGTCAGCGTTGACCACGATATTTGAAAATGTGTTCGCAAAATGGTAATTTTTATCTTTGAGGGCGGACCAGTTTTAAACATTGCAGGAAATAATTAAATGAGAAGCAGCAGCCAGAGTGAGATGTAGATGAAGAGCTGCAGGTGACAGGCTACACACCATCAACTCCTCAGCAAGATAACTGTTCCCTGCTGTCGTGTAGAAAACTACCGCTGTGTGCAGCATGGAATCATATTGTAGTTGCTCATGGCATGATGGAAAGAGGCCAATTAATTACCAACGAGAGTCTCTTTGGCTTTGGCTAAAGATGATACACCAATTGCTCAAGGAGCTGTAGTATTAAATAACACTGCTGCCAAATCAACTAGCACTGAAATCTTGGGAATTTAAACTTTGGTGCATTTTTTAATACAGGCATAAAAAGTGAGGTGAGTGAAATGCAAGCAAAGAAAACAAAAAAACACATCACAGAGACAAAGGGGTAGCAGGTGAAAAGAGCTGCCTGGTGCAATAGAGGAGAGTCAAGGAGAGAAAATAGGATGGAGATGAAAAGAGGGATGTGAAAGAAAGAGAGATGACACAGAGGAGAAGGGCATAATGGCAGGGAGTGGGCCTGTTTGCCGCTGATCTCCAGTGACCTGTGAGTTTTGACCCCTACCACACCCTGTCATTCACAGCCTGCCTCTTAATGCGCCTTAAGGCCTGCTGCAAGGTCAAAGTTCATTCCCAGAGTGCAAAGGTCCAACAAGGACTCCAGAGGCTTGGGTACGACACGTTTGGCACCGAGCAATAAGTAACACACGACATAGGACAGGACAGGGTGGATGTTGGTGTATTTGTAGTGGTTATACCCTAAAGACAGCAAGAGTGGGAGAATAAGTAGTGGAGCGTTGAAAAAAAAAACACAAGGGGAGGGGAGAGAAGGGATGAATAGGGGGTTGGAGAGGAGAGAGGAGAGATTGAGAGTGGAAAGACCCAAAATAGCCAGATCTCTACTTTCAAAGCTGTAATTACAGCTGCCAAAACTAGAATGATGAGCAATCTAAACAGAGTCTGGGGCCTCTAATTTAAACTCCACAAGTTTAATATTTTATTGTGTCATTTTATGGTGATGGCTAAACACAGCTGAATGAAATGCCTTTGTGATCACCTGTCAGACCAGCCCTCCAATTTCTCTGTCGGTGATGCATGTGTGATTCTGGAGATAAATGTTTGCATTTACAGCAGCCTGAGTGCATGCTTTTGCCTACCAGAGCTTGTAGATGATACAATAGAATGGAGTATGATCTAAACTGAGTTTCTATAGGTCAATAATAATAATCATCATCACGCTCTGACTAGTCTTCCTTCCTTTTCCTCTCATGCTTTCAATTTTATTTCACTTTAAATTTCGAACTAAACGTTGGTATATGTGTGTACCCATCAGAAGCTCTGTCAGAAATGGACTTTTTAGCCACATTTCTATAATACACTCTTTAAATTTCAGTCATTTTTAACTGTATCTTTTAACTGGATAAAGGATTTTAGTCACACAGAAACCCCAGTTTTTAATGTAAGACTGTTTTATTCAGTATTTTTGCTGGTTTTGATTACTGGGTCCAGCTGTCTGGGAGAGGAGGATACCTCCTGACTGTGGGAGGCTGGCTGCTGAGCGTCGCCTGCCCAAATTAAACTGTGAAACCTGTGAGCAGCGTGGGAGAATTTCAGCTGTCTGTCAGCACCAACCAGGAGGACACCACGGCTTCTTAACATGCTTTCCAGAGGCTGATCCGTCACAGCAGGCACAGTCTTTGGGCCTGTGTCATAAGCTAGCCTGTGGCTCAGCAGCAGCATCACGGCCAGCCCACAAGTTCTTGTTTATGCAACACCGAAGACAAACACGACGGTCAGCATAATGGTGTTGGCCACTGAGCTCATCCATATCAAAAGTGTTGAGTTGCAATCAATAGAAACTTTGATTGATGAATTCCTGCAATGTCAGGCTCAGCTGTGCTCCAAATAAGCTGACATCCAAACTGACTCAACTGAAGAACTAGTGAGACCGGATGATGGTCCTGGATCTTTTCGCAGCCTTACAACCTGGTCTTCAGTGGTAAAGGGAAAGAAGGCTCTCTATCCCCTTTTTGACCCTGAGAATGAACTCCCCCTGAGAGACTATTTCCCTCCTTTGGCTGAGCTTGCAGATAGCTCATTTCCTCCGCTTGCAGCTAGTAGCGCAAGTGACCTATTCACATCATCAACAAGGAGACGTTCTATCTCCACTCCTTCATCCAGCGAGACAGGCTCTTGCTCTAACCCTCTGCCTAAGACCTAGCGTCTACGGGTAGATCACTCTGCCCCTAAGCCCTGCACAACACCTCAGCAGCACTCTCCTGCGCCTCTGTCCTCTCGGCCTGCATCAGCTCTATTACCCACTCCTGTAGGCGGTGAGGGTGCTACCACTGCTGATGCAGTGACAGTTCTTGTAAATCATCCCAGCAGGCTCACCATCTATGATGGGTGGTTTAGTGGCTTAATGGTCAACCTGAGATTCTTGTGATCAGTGATTCTGTCATCAAGTTTGTTAAAATTCCTTGTGGCATCACCTACTGTTTCTCTGGATTTAAAGTATCTGATGTGATGTGATAATCATTGAACAAGTTCCTGCTATCCTTGATCTTTACCCCTCTGTCCACACTGTAATTGCGCATGTTGGAGCTAATGATGTAATGTCTAGGCAATTGATCAAAATTAAGTCTGACTTTGAGTCTCTGACAACAACTATAGAGAGCCTTGCGAAAAACTGTACTCTATCTGGCCCCATCCTATCCTAAGGAAAGGGTTTGAAACACTTTAGTCGCCTCTTTAGCCTGCATTACTGATTACAGAACTTCTGTATTGCCACTGGATATGGATTCATTTTGAGTCGTTCTATCCCAGGAAGGACCAGAACAAAAAGGATGGCATTCATCCAAATGGACTGGGGGTAAAGCTTCAGACCCTAATTCTACAGCATCACTGGCCTGACAACATCTGAAAACAGTCTATTAAATTGTTGTCTTGTCTCCTATTACCTTATATACTTGAACCTGTGCCTGCTGCCTCTGTGAGCTCCAATTCTGTTGTTATTCCCTGTAATTCTGCTCCTTCTCAGACATGCCTAACCGAGTCTACTCCATATAAGTTTAAGACCAGAAAAGGCTTAGGACTGATTCATTGGAATATCAGAAGTCTACTCCAGCATCAGAAACCTGATCACTTGAAATTATTAATCTCAAGTAGATCCAGATATTTTGGCTCTTTCAGAAACATGGTTTAAAAATAGCATTAGTGATTCTGAGGTAGCCTTAGATGATTATAATCTTTTTAAAATAGACACAGTTGGAAGGGGTGGCATGGTGGCCGCCTATGTCAAATCTTCTTTTTCTGCTTCTATTCTACATGCTGTTACTGTTCCCAAATGTTTAAATACATCACCCTAAAGATAAATAGTGGCTCTAATAATTCCATTGTTGTAATTGGGATTTAAAGACCTCCTTCAGCTTATGCTAGGTCTATTGATTATCTGGCAGAGTAAATCTCTCAGTATACCACCTTGGAAATGATAGTTCTGGGACATTTTACCACTGATTGGTTGACTGTTGCTTCTACCTACCTACCATAATCTGGCCTAATCTGCCTAATAACGCTTTAAGATCTACTCTAACTGATTTAACTTAACAGGAGTGACAAAAGTGCATTGCAAGTGGTGTTTTCCATTTAGGAATTAGGAAGGAAATCATTGTCTTATTGCATGTATTATTCATGGCAAGAAACAAAGCTTGGTCCCTCGCTAGACGCACCACAGAGGCATCCCATTGGGTCTCATTTAGAAAGATTAGAAATAAATGCATATCCCTTGTGAGAAAGGCTAAATCTGATTATTATATAAACTTGGGCTATAGCTCTTATTCAAACCAGGCAAAATTAGGGAAAGTGGTAAAATCTAATAATCTAATCTAATCTATGATCACATACCACTCAACGTCTGTTAGTACCGGTTTTTAAATGATTTGTTTTTATATCTTGCATCTTTTATTATCTGTACTTATATACTTGTTTTAATTGATCTGTTTTTGTATTTGTATCTTTTATTAACTGTGCTTATATTTGTTTTAATTGATTGTTCTCTTATCTTTTCTTTTCTATTTTTTAAGTCATTTTAAAATATACTTTGTCATTGTAAATGAGGGCCAGCCCTCAATTAATTTCTTTGACTTTAAATAAAGGCAATACAAGTATCCTCAAGCATTGTGCCTATCTACTCCTCACTTCTTTTTTTAAATATTAGAGGAATAATAATAAGTCAAATAACTATCCTCTTTCATATCCATGCTTGCCTTTTTATTTCTTCTGTAATCTAGTTAAAAGTGCAGGAAAGAAAACGCTTCTTGTATCATTTGGCAAGTAAAGGACGACCCAAATTTAAGGGTATGCAAATCATCATAACCTCTTTAACAAATTATGCCCCAGATTTTAATGGAAGTAAACATAATTAAGAAAATCTGTTAATTATTGAGATCGCACCTCCCCTGCTTGAGAGCTGAGTTCTAGTTCACAACGCACACATAATACAAACAAAGCTGCTTTATTCACATGCACAAATACAAAACAACGTATGTTTGGCTCTCTCTACAGCTCACACACTCACACTCTCACACACACTCTCACACACACACACACTCACACGATTTCTCCTTTTACTACTATTATATAGCCACATGCACACACTCCAGGATAGCCACAGGGGCTTCACGGGGTGTAACAGCAGAATAGGGCAAGAGGAAGAGAGGGTAGTGCTGGAAAACTTACAAGGCAAGAGCTGGAATGTGTGAACATACACACACACTCATCAGCAAGCGAGCGGGCAGGAAAACCTTCAGGGTCCAACCCTGGAGGAAGTGTTCAGGGGCTCAGCAGGATCTGAGACAACACTGCTTTCCTTTCATTTCATTTCAGTTTTTCTCTTCTTCTTACCCTCTAATCTCCTCTCCTACCTGCGGCTTCTAATCCTATCATCTAACACATTCATACACAAATCACGAATAATTAATTCTTCTCATAATTTTATCCAATTAAGGACCATGTGCAAACAAGCACAGAATCCCTAACCAGCTGCGTTGTTCTAATTTAATGAGGGGACGTGAGGATATGCAAATCATTGTTCTTTTTTACTGAAGAAATTCACCTGTTCCTGACAACTCGTAATCTACACAGTAACGCTGTTATAATGGCAACATAAAGCCAACCATCATGTTACAAAAGTTTTATGAGTAAGGCCTGAAAAGATATTAGGCAATAAATTCAATTTATTGAATAACTGACAGGTAAAAAGCTCATAAAAACACAATTACTTTGCCTCACATTTTACAACATTAGAAATATTTGATTGAAAAGGTCAGTTGGAGACACAACTAATGTCAACTATTACTACTACTCAGTCAACATGAGCAGGCAGACAAGCCTCCAGGACATTGGCCCACTTCCTGCAAGCTGCTAGTCAACTTGGAGTTGAACAAAAGATCTATCTAGGTCATTGTTGGTGGATAGTGCACAAACAAGCAATATGACCTCTCAGTCCCATAAGAGCTAAAGACAGAGGTCAGTGAAAAAGCGTATTTACCGTCATAGACCTACACAAACAAGCACCCTGACCCTCTCTTTCTGCTGGCTGCCTGACCACATCATTCCAGCTTATACAGAGTGAGATAGAGACCTGTAAATGTGATAAAGATGGAATCTGTTAAAGGCCTCCTTGTGCTTAAGTATATGGCCAAATTAGATGGTAAAGGTCCTGCTCACAAGAGAGGTGTCTAATGAGGGGAGTGGGTTAGCCTAGGGCTGATCAAGCAGGTGGCATTCCACTTCAAGCAGCAGAAACAAATGAGGATGGAGAGGGAGGGCGGATTACAACAAACCCTTACAAAGAGCAAAGCTTACTCGAAAGCAGGCCCAACTACGGGGTCATAGGTAGGCTAAGTGCCCACGGCTAAGAAGCCTTATCCAGGTTAGAAAGGTGACATTCTTGTGGGACTAATAGATGCAATCCAGCCCCGACACTGGCCTCAGACCACAAGACCATAATAAAAATGACCCAGATATTTATTTACCACCTCTAACCTCCATTTCTGTCATGGAATACCAAAAAAAAAAAAAAAAAGATTTACTACCATTGGTAACTTTTATTTTGTAATCACAAAAATATTTCACCATTGCAAAGTCTGTGGATACAAACACTTTTATTAAAAAAACAAGGTGTTACTCAAACATAGGCCCATCTTACATGACATGAACAACATGTTTGAAAGAAAATTGGCAAAAGAAAATGCTCATTCATTTCCATCCACTACTGTTAGGTCAATATTGGGAATTGGGCTAACCAAGATGAAGCACTGCAGAAGAAGACGGTGCAATGACATGACATAATGAAAGGAGCTCCAGTCAAACCTCAAATTATGGAAAAATGTGGAAAATGTGATAGAAGTCTGGTATTTCTGTTTGTTTCATGTACAGCAGTAATTTGAGGAACAATTTACAGTCTCCTAATTGCTCCACACACATCTGATGTTTTCATCTTTCAGTGGAAGCTTGAGTGAAATTTAAGTCTTATGCTTCATGTACGTCATCATTATTCACCAAGTCTGTTTCTTTTAATCAATACACCAACTTTTCCACCTCAGTCAAGCATAATAACCTGAATATGATATTTTGACTTTTTTGGATGTTCTGGTGTTTCCATTCAGTTTTTTAAATGCGTGAATTTAAAATGCACATAAAAACAGGTGGATGGAAATGCACCTACTGTCTGATTAATACTTCAGATTTACAGCAACAATTCAAGGTTGGCTAAACTATTAAATGAATCTAATATTAGAATCACATCTCAGAATAACAGAGCACCATTGTAAAGCTCATAGCTATTGTTAGGTCTTAACATCTCTACAGTGTGAAGATTCTGCCTGCACAGAATTTCATGTGAAAGCCATTAACTTCACTGTCCACTGTGTTCTGTCTTTCAAAATACACTTTACTTTGATGTTGAGGAAATCTATTAAGAGGTTCTAAGGAAGCTCTGACAAGCCTGGCAAAAACCAAAAGCTGTATAATCTAAGCTGAATTTAAAGGAGCCTCTTATTTTGGGTACTGTGTTTTTGTCTCATTCACCTGTGACCTGTGTTTTTGTGTGTGTTCGTGACCCCTAGGACCGACCCTTAGGGTGCCAACATCTTGTCTTAACAATTTGTTACTGAAGGTCATAAACTCCACATTCTGGCCCTTCAAACACCCTTCATCGGCTCTCTTGTAATCTGTTTGTTTGTGTGTGTGGTCACTCCAGGTCCTTTCACAAAGTATTGAACAGATTCTGATGCAGTCCTGACCCCCCCCCCCCTTCACACACACACACAAATCTACGTAACCTACTGCAGTGAGTCTGTTGGAGCCAAATAACAGATGGACATTGAAGTCGAAAATGGGATGAACAAGGGGATAAAATACAGAGACAGAGATGAGCACAGAGTTCACAGATTGGATGAGTAAGGACACACACCTACACAATATGACAAGCAATAAACTAAAAACTATTTCTGCTAAAAAATTTTTTACTGGATTTGACTGACTTAAAATTTTCTTTTTTTCCCCTTGACTGTCATAAAAAGCACACATGATATAATCTACATTATACATCATAATATTAAAAGTGTATCTAAGTATGCAAGCAGCACTGACTGCAGGAGGTTGTTTAGGGGCATTGCAAAAAAAATGAATGCTGAGTCACTGCACTAGGGCTTGAGCAGCAGGCGGACAGGAAGAAAACAGTGAAGGTATCATGGGAGCCTGCTGAGGAGAACAGGACTCTTGCATCTGCTAATATACCAGAAAAGTCACAGAAAAAGAGATGCAAAAGGGGGCAGGAGAGAGAATGGAAAGAACAGCGAGGAGAGGAGAGGAGAGGAGAGGAGAGGAGAGGAGAGGAGAGGAGAGGAGAGGAGAGGAGAGGGGAGGAGAGGAGAGGAGAGGAGTGGGGAGGGAAGGGGAGGGAAGGGGAGGGAAGGGAAGGGGAGGGGAGAGGAGAGGGGAATGGGGAGGGGAGGGGAGGAGGAGAGGAGAGGAGGCAAAAGAGAGCTGAATAAAAAGGAGAATAATGTAGTTGTGGGGAAGGTTGGGGAGGGGAAATGAAGGTATTAAGTAGTAGGGGAAAGGGGGAAAGGAGAAAAGGAGACAGATGGAAGTGAAAGGTATGGAAATGTACAGAGAGAAGAGAGGGGGAGAGGAATGCAATAGGAAAGTAGCCTGGAGAAGGACGGGACATATCTACCTGTTCTCACTGCTTCTCAGCCTGACTCAGCATAACCTGAAGTCACTTCAACTTTGTCCTTTAACGCTGAGTCAGCATGCAGTTGGACAGGCCCCAGAGACCCTACTGTCACAGCTGAAACACTCAACAACAATATCATTCGGGTGTTCGGGCATACACCGATTACATTACTTGCCCACCACGCCGCTGTCATTTAGCTTTTTAAAAATAGAAATTCTCAGTGGGACGAAGGACTCTACAATTATAAACTGAAAGGGTCTGCACCATGAGTGTCCACAGCAGCAGCAGAGTCGCAACACAGAGCAGCTGAGTGAGACGTCTGTCCTCCCTCGTGTCGCTCCCTTACCCACACAGATCATTCAATAGTCAAAACTGATCAGGGATCAGATAAGCTTTACTCTTTCTGAATGACTGCGTGTGTTGAAATCGCTGGATCTGCTTTCTTTATATGTGAAAGTGACACTGGACATTTTCGGTTTGTTGAAACTCAATGAGCAGGATGATATACTGTATATCTGAAGTATTTATGTTTCAGTGTAATGAAATACCTGGATCTGTTGGATATTTATTCATAATTGGAATATGATCATTTTTGAATTTCACCCAAAATATCCTTGCTATCACTCACACCTGCTGCACATTTAAAGGACCAGTGAGTAAGAGTTAGTTTAGGGGACCAGTGTGTAAGATTTAGTGGTATCCAGCGGTGAGGTTGCAGATTGCAACCAACTGACTGAGAGAGTGAGTGAACGTGTGTGAGAGAAACAGGAATGTTGGATTGTGTCGAAGCGGCAGCAAATTAATCAGCTCGTTTCTACCTGCTGCCTTGAGGGCTAGACAGGCTGACAGGCCAGCAAATAAGGATGACTCATCCTGACTCACACACAGAAACACAGGTGGGCACACACACACACACACACACACACATAAATAGCGTGATGGATTATCCCTACTGTAAAACCTGCTTTTGTAGCTTCCAATTGCCCTGAAAGGAAACCTCTCATGCTCTCTCAGATTCTTCTTCCCTTTTTGCAAATACTCCCTCACTTACAAAACTCATTCTATCACACACACACAGTCTTTTTTTTTCTCTAGCCCCTCTTCCCTCCGCCTTTCCAGCCGCATTGACAAACATAGCCCTGCAGCCACCGACCTGTGACTCATCCTCATAGCCGGAGTCTGTCAGGATGCGTGCACAGACACAAGCGTATGCGCAGCCATGAACACACACACGCGTACATGCGCATCGGGACCACATTCCAATCTGTCTGTCTTTTGTGAAGATGAGACTCTGGTGTGGTGAGGGGTTTACAGATCTCGTCGAGCTGATACCTGAACAACCTTCAAAAGATCCTTTGATCTGTTGAGTTATAGTAGGCACACATGCACACACACACATACGCAGCCTGTTACATGAACTTTGTCATCAGTCTTTTGGACAATGTCAATAGATGCCTCATGCCGAGCAAAGGCAGATTCTTTAAGGCCCATCTATTGTTAAACTCAACATGTAGCACTAAGTTTAGGTAGTGAGATGTCCTACTTCTTCTTCTTCTGCAGTGTACAGTGAAATGTTGGCTTTAATTTCAACTGACAAGCTCAAGTTTTCTCTCTCTCTTATTTTGTTAAAGACAAAAAACTAAGCTTAAAATTAAAAGCTTACATGGAAAGATTCAAAATAAAGAATAAAAGACCTGTAACAGTTTAACTTCTAGTGAGTTGTTAGCAGGACAAAATAAGGGAAGGAGTTCAACTGTCTGTTTCCTCCTTTCGTAAAAGTATTCTCAGGTACAATCTGGAGATGTCCTCCCCAAGGTCCAACTGCCATACACATACATTAAGACCGGAGAACAAAAGCATGTGTGTGCGTGTGTAACAGGATAGACTTGAGTGCCACTGCAGGTTAAGTGTTGTAGTCTTGAATGAGCTACCAGAGCGGCTGTGTGGTGAGTGGTCCCCAGTGTCCCTCTGCATTATTAGCTTCAACTTCTTTGTGTGTGTGTGTGCGTGCATTGTTTACCTGCTTTGGGTCCATGGTGGGTCTCGTCAAGCACCAGACTGTTCATACATTTAAGCTCCCAGTCTTGGACCTCAGTGTTCCACAGGGCAGGCACCAACACAGTATACTGGGCCCTGTGGATGGGAGTCAGATGGGGAGACGGAGGGAGAGGGTAAGAGAAAAGGTGATGTAATTAAAGAAGGGCACACTTAAAAGGGGTCATATTAGGAAAAACTCACTTTTTCAGTGCTTGTACTTATATATATTTGATGCCCCTTCTTACATCACATGGGGCGAAGCTAGGATAAGCTCAGCTAAGCTAAGGGGAAAAAAATTTGCCTGTATCGTGGGGCTGGATCGGGGGACAGAGCCACTGCTTGCCGACAGACAGCTGCTGAGCCCGGGTGAGATCTGCAGGACAGAGCCAGCCGTGGAGCAGAGCTGAAGAGTTCTGCATTGCTGCTCCTGGTTCTTGATGATGTAGTTATATTGGCATCCTTTTGATCCATTTATTACAATTAAATCACAGAAAAATCTAAGTTTATTTAGACTCAAACTAGTTGTTCTGAACAGGGCTGTTATTAAAACCCCAGGGAACTGTGTTAACTTGTGGAAAAGGGGTATAATATGGCCTCTTTAACACAGAAAGCCATGAAGTGTATTTCACAAGATGTTAAACTTTTCATTTACTGTATACTGACAATGATGGAGGATCAGACGAACTGATTGGGGAGTGGAGCAGATAGACACGAGAGAGAGAGAGAGAGAGAGAGAGCATGAGAGGCTTAGAGAGAGTGAGAGAGGCTGAGATAAGAGTGATATGTGATTGGGACAGATCTCATGGTTGAGCTATCCGACCCAGTACATAATGATAAATGGCTGCAGTCGGCAATAGAATGAGTGCTTGTGTGAGAATGAAAATAGAGCGATCATGAGGGAAGATGAATGATGTGTACAATTTTGGGTAATGGGTTCAGGCAAGATCCCAGCATGCATTTCACAGATGGTGATGTGCACTGTAAACCATTGGTTAGTCGTGGCAAGGCAACAGTTGGACAACTCTAGACATCATTTTGCTTCTCTTTCGTTTTTTGCACAATACCGTATTTACAGCACATACATTTTCAATCTGGATATGAAATGTAATGGGTGATTAAAGGGTTCCAACTCTTTAAGGGTGTTTTCAAACCTAGAGTTCATTTGCTCTGATATGAATGAGTGTAAAACTTGGTGCATTTTCCTCTTGGTTCAGTTTCTTTACACACAGAGAAAAATCCAAGCAAATCAAAATGTGTGACTACGAGCCATGTGAGAATGGTCTCTCTGCTCATTGGTCAAATGTGTCTAGGGTAAGAGCAAGAACATAAACACAGGAAGAAGTTCCTGAAGAAGGTCCAATCTGCCAAAAATATGCAACTTACTCTGTTACGCTAGTCCATATATATCTACTGTACATGTGTACATATTGGGTAGATATATTCCATGTAAGTGACCGCTAATTCATACCGGTATAAGTCTGAAGATGCCCCCTATTTCTAGTTGATTTACATTTGTTGTTTATATATTCCTTATTTGTAGTTGCTATTTGATAGTTTTATGTTTTGAATTGGACAGCTCATCTCTGTGTAGTTACCTGCATTTCCCTCAAGGTGGCAGACAATCCCCTTGCTGAGTTGGTTAACTGTCCATGCTAAGTTGACTAGGTGAGTCCGTGTATATTAGATCTAGTCACCTGCTGTGTAGCGGTCATTAGCTTGGCGTGCTCAGCAGAGAAACATGCATGAAGAGTTGGAGCGATGCTAATGCTATCCAGGGACGACAAGGGGATGTATCCAGGGTTGAGACGAGAGAAAACTATCTGAAATCTTGGATAACACCCTTGGTGAGTGGAATGAGGTATGTGAAGTAGTCTCAATTACCTTCAGTGCAGGTACTGTGGGTTTGAGTTGTTCATTCAAACTGTTTCAAACGTTTCTTTGTTTCGTTTGTTTACATTATTAGCATGCAGCGTTGTCTTATTAGATTATTATGAGAGCACCATTGGTTTCGTTCTTTGTGTGAATTTAAATGTGTTTGTTTATTTGAGGGAAAAGTTAATTGGAGTTTGATTGAATGGGGGAATGTTTTTATGTACTATATTGTTTAGGATTTGTCTGTTTATTCACTGCTTGTGGTATGAATTAAATTTAAATGCAGTTTAGTCAGCTTTGTATGAGGGTTTGAATTTAGTTTGGATAGTGTTTACACTCAGTGTAAGTGTTCATTAGACAGTAGTATTAGTAAGATAAGCTACTGTCAGTCCTAATTTAGTGACTACTTTTAATAGTTGTTTAATTCAATTTATCATCATGTGTGCTATATTATTGATAAATGACTGTAGACAAAAATTTTAATTTTTGTATTTTGTATATTTTCTATAGTCTCCACGGTGCTTTCCACGGTGCGTGAGATGATGATTGGTAATGAGAAATAAACAAACCGTGAAGCATCAGTTTGGGACTCTCTGCGTCTTGCTCAATCAAGCCAAGGGCTGTGACATACCATGTAGTCAGATGATGCCAAGTATATATTTATGGCGCTTCTCCTGGTCAGACCTCGATTCACTCTCCAGCTAGCAACTGGTGATTTCGCTCATCTGCATTCCAGTATGTAAAGCACACCAGCCTATGGGAGAAGTTTAGCTTACAGATCAAGGTCGTATCACGTTCCTACTGCAAATGAACCACTCCAGTGTTTGTTTGGGACCGGACTGAGACCACATCCTCAAAGGGTCTCTCAGTACAGTTGTTTTGGTCCACACCCGAGTATGATTGCTGTACTGTAAAGTCCAATTCAACCAGACTAAACAGCACAGGTTTGAGAACGCCCTAAATTTGTAGATGCAAGATAAAAACATCAATATGTTACTTATATACTGCATATAGCTCACATTAGCTTGATCAACTCAAGTTAGCAATTTGTTGAAAGAGCGTTAATCTGAATGATCTAGTTTGACAGCAAATACACCCGCCCTTTATGTGAGCCCTCAAGCCCTGAATCTCCTCTTCGTACAAGTTGTTGTAGTCGGTCACACTGACAGACACATGTAGCTCCCTAATAGGAGACTTGGAGGAAGATAGATTCACTCGTGAAACTGAGTCCTACCACAGTTTTGTAGGCTGATCTAATTGGGTGATAAGTGAGATGCAATGCAGCACAAATAGAAACAATAAGGGGATAGAATGCAGCAATGCTGGCTTTATTCTAGACTTTAATTCTCCTTTCTACTGTTTTATAAGTATATTTTTCCTTTAATAAAAAGCCTCCCTGTTTTCTGATTTACTCCCATTTGGGTGATCCCTGATGTCACTTTTTTAAATGACAGCACACTTGTCACCACCTAGTGGCAAAACAAACCTGCTATTGTTGATATAAATGGGGACAGTTGTGATACTGGTGGGACACCAACCAAATATCTTAAATGGAAAGGCCATCATCATCAACAATAGCACATGATACAAGGTACCGCACAGTTAGTGGTCTATGGAGACTGTGGAGTTCAAATATGAGACTCATATGTATGAGTATCTTCACCATTTTAACAGTGTTTTCCATGTTTTTTTTACCATAATAATGATTTTTCAAACATGAATCTCAACAGTTCTATATCCAGCCTTCTCCTCAAAACTCTGAGGGTACAGAAAGATATGAGGTGATATATAATGCACATAAGTGTTTCTCAGGAAAACACACCGCAAATCTCTAGACTTGATCTGTCAAAGCTTTAATATGTGCTTTGTACAGCTTAGATATAGGTTTACATAACAAGATGTTAAAACAGATAAGGCACCCACTCTGACTATCCCAAACCAATTGTCTGTATCAAGTTGCACAGGGGAAGGCTCGGTGAATAAAGACATGGACTTGTATTTCAGACAGCTGAATGGGAAGTTAAAAAAAAAAAAAATCTAAAATGCATATCATGTCAAATGGATGATCAACTCAAGCAACCCGCTGAGAGATCCTCAGTCTGAATGCATTCGGGAAATTTAAAATGGTTGAAAGAGAAGGAAAAAACGAAGCAGAGACTTCATAGAAGCTAGTCTTGTCAGTGTGAAGTAAACAAATGATGTGTCAACCCCTGTGGCTGAACGAGGGTGTCAATATGTCAATGAGGATAAATGAATGAATGAAAGGAGGCATAGAGGAGGGGGGAGGGGGGTGGGGGGCACAGATAAGAAAATGAGAACACAGGGGAGGAGGGACAGCCCAGGGAGGTTTATGGGAATTGACTATTGCGAAGGAGCGGGTAAACAAAAGAGAGAGACAGGCAGAGATAGGACTGGTGGAGGGCATTAAGGAATATATATGTGTGTGGGAAGTGAGTAGGAGGGGGTAAAGAGCAGGAGACAGAGAGAGAGACGGGACTGGGCACAGGAGATACAGACACTGAATGAGAGACAATGAAAAGTAGGCACTGAAAGAAAGAGGTAAATGAGTCAGAGGGCTAGCGGAGGTTGGGAGGGTAGGTTTTATTTTAGGACTTGCTTAGATAATGGATGAGCCGCCAAAACAAATCAAATGCACCGCATTCGATGACAAAAACAACACAAACATTGTGTTCAAGCTAAATTGCAGCACAAACAGCAACTGGTGGCAAAAACTGTTGTTTGTCATTCAGTAACAGCTAGTGCAGAGTATTTTTTTATTTTAAGAGATTAATACTTTGCTTCTTTCCCTGCGTTTCTGATAAAAAATAAAGGGAGTTTATGGGTAGAAAAAGGGAGGATGATAATTTAGCAGCTAATGTTAAATTAAACTAAGCTTCAGGGGTGCACAAAGAGGTTTGGGGCAGAGATGAAATGAGAGACAAGAGAAGTAGGAGGCAGCCAGATATGATGTATGTGCAGAGCTTTACACTAGAAGGCTGTTATCAAGTGGAAGGTTTCTCTGTGCTTACCTTAAATCTGAATTTAAGACATCACCAGCAACTAGTTTAGAACAGATTGTGGTCCAGTATGAAACTTACACAAGCAACATCTTGCATTCAGCAGTTAAACTTTTGAAATGAAAAATATTTCCATATTCACAGATTCTGGATTTCTAATTGAGAAGTATATGTCACTTTAATCATGTGATTCTTTTTTTGTGTGGAAAAGACAAACCTAAGAATCTTTATATGACTGGCAAAACATGTCTGGAGAGGATCTTTAACATGTTAAAATGCTAATATTTGTTAATTAGCACTAAACACAAAGTACTGCCGAAGCTGATGAGATCGCAATTAGTTTTGCAGTTATTTGGTCATAAACCAAAGTACTGGACTTACAGTTGTTCTGGATGAAATGTGCAGGGTCTTTCAAAAGCTAAGAAACTCATTGACTATTTATACACAGACACTAATTACAATCAAACAAGTCACAGGTGTGGAAACTTACCCTTCATAGCCATTTAAACCTGTGTATGTCAACTTGTGTGTATGTTATCAGGTCAAACATTCAAGGGTATGTACTTCACCTGACCACTGTCCCTAAATAAAACAAAAGTTTTCAGCATGATCTGTCATATTATCCAAAAAATGGCCAATATTTCATAAATTCAGGGTATGTAAACTTATGAGCACAACTGTAATGATGGTGCTAGACGGAAAGTCAGGGGTTTACCACAGTTATTACAATTCATCCTGAGGGGAACATGAATGCCTCAATTTCATGGCAATCCATCTCTAAATCTGGACACAGTGCTAGCATCACTAAAAACAGCTTGTGGGAGGCAGTGGGGGTATTTATACTAAATAAAAGAAGGAGAAGGAGACAGGTGGATGAGAAGTAGTCATAAGAAGATGCTGAAAATCTGTTCAGCTGTACAGAAACCAAAAGTTTCGATGAGCAGCAGGTGAAAGAGACAGCAGCCAAACATCAGAACAACAGATAGACAGAGAGAAAGAGCGTGTAGCTCTTTGACTGGTGACGTAGGCTGTTTTGGGAGTTATTGTTACAACCTATGACTGAGGTGACAGCTGATTGACAGCCCAGTGTAGACAGACAGTCACATGAGATGGATGAGCCTTCTCAACCAATCATTAATCAGAATGGCCTATATGGGTGCATGACAACTCCATTTTATACCATTCACAAAGAGAAAAAGAGCAGGGAACCTTAAAGAGAATGAAGAGAGGCTGAAGATCTCTTCTTGCTCTCTTTCAACCCCCCTTCCTCACTTAGTGTACCGTCTCTCCAGGCGCTTCTCTCTCTCTCTCTCTAACCCCTCTATTCATCTTTCTTTCTCTCTTGTACCCCACTCGCTCCCGTCCCTCTTTCTTCAACAGTATCTTCCCAGTGTAAGAGGATCCTGCCCTGGGAGACAGTCAGACCACTTAGTGTTGACTTCTGACCAGGCTTTCATAATGATGCCAAGCAGGCAACAAGGACTTCTCAATGTGACATGATGGCAGGCTGCCCAATGAACACCAGAGCTAGAACAAAATGGGACTGTCAGCGCTGCCCTTGATGCATGCATATACAAACAGTATCTGAGGTTCACACATGGGCCAAAATGTGCTTTTTCTTTTCTTCTAGCACAGAAAACAGGACTTACTGTGATAACACGTTTGTGCTGTTGAGTTATATTTAAAGACAGCTATAACATGTTGCAAAGAAATCAAATGGTCAGTTAAACGGTTGTTTAGCTATTGCCAACAATAATCCTAAAGATTTGTCCTTCATAATCAACAAGTCATTTGCCATGTACCTAGCACACCTCATGATAAAGTGCTTTATCACTGCCTGAGACACAACTACGTTTATGGAAACTACTTGGCTGTGTGGCCTCCATTTATCCAGAGTCTACTGCACAGATCTCTGTCCAAGGTAAACAAACTCAAGTCCAAACAGTGGGACCTTTTCTACGATGAGAAGCACAGGAGTGTGAAATGTAAGTAGTTGAAGGGAGCTAATCTATTAAAACAAATATGATAAACTAGATTTTAATAATCAGCGCACACCAGTCCGTCACACACACTGGCTGTATACACAAACCCAGTGACCCCGCTGAGTTGCCATAACAACAGCGCCATGTCAACAAAACATGTCCGCCAGCGTGTGACGTTTATATTCAACATGGTGAGAGACAGACAGAGGGGTCCGGCTGAAAGCAGCATGGGCTGCCATTGAAGAAACTAATTTAGCATAAAGGATGTTTAATCCAAACATGTACAAAAACAACCACACAAAACAATGACACTTTACTTTTCTTGGAATGCTTGGTGTCAAAACATGTCCAGTCCTGATGAGCTGATTGATATTCATGAGCTGCCTGGGGTTTTTATTGAGGGCCAAGTCTAAAAAGTGAGCTCTCAAGCTCTGAGAACAGCGCTGCACATTCTTCAGTAGGACCGAATGCTTTCAATACATTCATGCGGGTGGTCTGGCACAATATTCATGGATGCCTGTCTCAGACAGCATATCTAAGCTTATTTTGAGTTAAACAAAATGAGGATTATTGACAGTTACACAAACATGCCAGGACGGAAATCATAAAGTTTATAGACAAGTTTTCCTTTACAAACTGTCAAGGATGAGTGCAGCACTGGGGCAGAGAAAACACTGCCACAGTGTCCTGAATCTTATGTATGGACATTTTAAGTATTTAGAAATAACTTGCTGGAAACCAGTAAAATGACTGTTATAGGACAGGATCTGTATCTGTATCTATCTGTACTTCTGTGCACACATACACACCAGTCAATATAGATTAATAATGCTGTCCCATGTACAACCTTATTTTACTTACACATCAACAGGTACTCGCAGCAGCAGGGGTAACACTGCTCCCTCGTCATTCAGGTCCATCAGTCGAGGCTCCAGAAGCTCAATGATAGTCAGAGCAGTACGGAACACAGATGATAGGCCTGAGGAGAGAGATGAACATATCTATGATACATGTAACATCAATGCTTTATTACATACATAGAAGGAGACGAGAGACATGAAACTAGCTCTGTCATGTATCAGACTATTACACTGGGCCCTGATTGTTATACTGATGTCCATATGAATAAAAAGACAGAGAAAATATAACCACCATCTAAGACACTAAAAATAATTTATTAAAGCTATAAAACACATCGCCCTCTCCCACTGAGTGAATACAATAGTAATGTGACACATGTTTCAAGTCTGGTTTCAGTGTGTAGCATCATGTATGCGTGTTTGTGTGTGTGTACATACCGTGTAGTATGATGAGATCCCAAACAGCCAGGACAGAGTCCCAGCAGGGCAGGGAAGTGAAGAGAGTGAGAAACCATGGCATCACAAAATGGACTGATAATACTCCCACTGACTCCTGCAGGGGGGGTTGAAGATACAAAGAGGGTTGACTTGACAAAACCCAACAATGTAGTTGAATGGGTTTCTCAATGGGTTCCCTCAGAGATGTGACAGGGCTTCATGCTCGGCTGCTGCTGATACATACTAATAATCAACCATCAGCTTCCCAGGATCTGATGAACAATGTGTTAGTACTATTTCTACTAATCCTGGTGTATAATGTTGACAGCTTGTAAGAGTGGACGTATGTCTTGCAAAAATAAGATGAAGATATCATGGGTCCCTCATGTTTAAGCGTGGCACCCAAGATGCACTCAGCCTCTGTTTGTTCAGGTCTGGTGGGTACAGCACAAGTACAAAAATGTTTTTTTACAGCTCGCTTGCCTTAACTCTGCTGAACAGCTCTGTTACAAAGGAAATGCTGAACTCCGATCTCTAATAGGTGTGTGTGTGTGTGTGTGTGTGTGTGTGTGTGTGAGTGTATTGCCTCCAAAAGGGCAGCTTTCCTTCGAGACCTGCTGAGTCAATGTGAAGTATAACAAGCCCTTCAAAGACACTTGAGCAGCACAAATGGAAGCATTGCATTAATTAACGTGTACGCACACACTTAGACTGAAGATTTTGAACAAAGGGGAACAAAAGGGCAACTGCGACATTGCGACAAGTGCGACAAATGCTCAGGTTCACCATTATCAAAATCATAATTTTGAAAATTAGACCTAAACAAGACGAAGAGTTCAAAGCCATGCTAAGCTGCTCTGTGAGGCTGTACTCAGTGGTGCTTTGACCCTCATCAAATATAGTAGATTGCTTAGATATAGTAGATATCTTTCCTAAACAGAGAAGCTAGCTTAACACTGAAAACAAAGCACTGGCACAGTTGGATTTCTCGGGGCCAGTATATTCAGTTGAAGCGACTCCTTTAATGAGATGTCCCGTTTCATGAGACACCTTTACATTTCCCTCCTTGTTTACAGCTGTGGTGTTGCATGTCTGAGGTGAGGCTCATTAAATGCATTTGAGTTTTCAGAAAATACTTAAAATAACAGTAGAGACGAAGGGAGAAAATTACACAGCTGTAGGTTTGTGCCCTCCTGTGAAAGCAGTAATACTGCCCACCATGACAAGCCTAGAGCCTCACAGAGTGAATGACAGGAGAGGCCCAGACGATGATGGACACACTACAGTGGCCTCTCGCTCTCAGATGAAGTACTCATCACTTGGCCATATCTGGCCTCAAACACAAATACACGCACACATTTTCAAGACCTTTCTTGTCATTGTGGTTTTCAGGAGCATTTTCCCCTCTGAGGCAATGTTAGTAATTCCAGTACAAACTGAAGCACACAACTTTCTTCATGGTTTTCAGTTTCCGACTTGATGATCAGTACCGTGTCTAAATTGATTCCTGTTTCTTTGTGTGTCTTAATGCCAAGAATTAAAGAGCATCATCAGGCACTCAAAGTACTCACCAAGTGCTGATAGAGCTTTGGCTTCCTGTGTTTCAGGAACTGGTCAAATACCTTCACCTGATGCTGGATCCTGAACGGACAAGAAAAAACAGAAATGTTTAGTTTAGTGCACCAGTTCATAAAAACACCAGAAATAATGTTTTTATTTGTTTCAGGGACAGATGCAGTTGAAGAAAGTTAGTTTTTGTGGAATTATAAACAGGAATATAAACCATGGTCATATGACAATGAAAACCATCTGTATTACTACAAGGGATTAAATTTAAGACCTTTCTGATGAAACACACACTTATGATGCAAAAGCTACGCAGCTACATGTTGTAATTCAGTTATTCTTGACTAATTAGGATTAGAGCTGAAACAGTGGACTAAACAACTATCTATTGATCGACAGAAAATCAATCTGAAACTATTTTGATAATGGATTCATCATTTAGATCATTTTCAAAGTAAAAATGGCAAAAATTCACTGGTTCCAGATTTTCAAAAGTGAGTATTTTATGGTTTTCTTATGTTTCTATGATAGTAAACTGGATATCTTCCAGTTTTAAACAGCTGGTTGGACTTAACAAGACATGTTAAGATGTCATCAGGGGCTCTGGGAATTTCTGATGGGTGTTTTTTTGCTATTTGTTAACATTCTGTAGACCAAACGATTGATGGAGAAAATAGTCAGTAGATTGATCCATAATGAAAATAATCGTTAGCTGCAGCCCTAATTAGGATAAATACTTCTGCAGTGATTTTTCAGTTGCCTTTGCCCTTTCCAACATCCTCTTTCTGTTTCATGACTAAAAGTAATCTATTGTTGCACTGCACAATTCAAGAAAAGCAGCTGATTTCTCTGCATCTGTCCTGTTTTTGTACGGTGATCAGATTTGATAATGATTTTATGATAAATTGTACCACAAAAAAACGAAACTTCCTTGATTTTCCTTAATTTTGCACATATCACTGAATGTTGTCATTTGTTGTACACGATATCCAGTAATTTGTAGAATTTCTTAAAACTACTGTACAATCAGTTTATAGTTGTTATTTATATGCATGTTTTTCTTTGTTTGATACATGAAGTGAATTCTTACTTGGTGAGGGTGAGCTCAAACAGTTCGGCCAGATATTTGGGTTTATCCAACAAAGCCGTCAGAGCCCAAAACGCCTCTTCCTCTCCCAACTGCATCAGCAGCACCGCAGCTATGTAGGACATCCCTGTGAGACACACAAATGCACACACACGTTCTTCTTAAACGAAACACAGAACAGAATGAGGTGATAGTGTTTGATATACCACATCAAAAATATCTAAGACAAACACCCCAAGACTGAGACTCATACAACACTATGAAAATAGTTGAATAGACGGAGCAGCAGGGTACACCGCTGAGCAGGATGTCAGAGTGTAACCTCAATATGCTTTGTATAGCTAACCATGCATACTGTACCTCATCATCAGTACTACTGTTAAAAGCCAAAAGAAATAGCATGAGGGTATCTTACTTCCTTAATTTGAGAAATTTCCTATGGGAACAACATACAGGACAAGACATACTGTAATGCAGGGAGATATCATTGAAAACTGTAAAGCATGAATTTAATAAAAGACAAAAGTGTTATTTGACTAGATTTTAACACCTACTGGTTCTGCCATGATGCAAAAATTAACAAAACTTTTTTCCAGAAACAAAGTAATGTAAAAAATGCAAAATACAAATGTTTGCAATCCTTTGGAAAGCATTGCCAAGTATCAAACTTATTTAGGGTTCATCAGGTTTAAGATGATTTTCATACATTTTCTGTATTCTCAGAATATGTCTGATCTTAACCTAATATTTAAGAGACAGAATGGGATATAAAAGCTGCTGATTATCCAGGGTTCCTGCAAAAACTGAATAATAATAAGTGGCAAATATCAAATTTCCTAGATGACAAAACATTAAAATATATATTAAAAATACACAGGGCTCACAAGTTGTATATGAAAACTTGTAATTAATAATGTAACAACAAATATATTTCATTAACTGTGCACAGAGCAGAGCTCTCTGCATGAAGAAGTAACTCATTATAACTGTGGTCCCCTGCTTCCATCAAGTGGTCATATTATGTAGTGCAGTTATCTGCAGCACAGAACTAAGTGGATCCCAAACTCTACCTGTCATGAAGCCCCCTGATGCTAAAATTGACACCATTTTCATCAACCAGTAACAGTTCTGCAGAAACTAGTACCAAAAGAAGAGATGTACAATGACATAACATGATAAACAAGATCAAAAACATGAACTGCATGTTTCCTGTCACACATGCTTCTCGTTAAGTTTTCGTTGTGCAAATGAAAATTGCAGGTTAAATTTGAGGGAGTTTTTAAACACAAATGACACAAAGCTCTGCTGCTATACTGTCGGCATCAGCTTCTTCATTTTTCTGGATTTGACTGACATGTTTGCTTAATGTGCATCACACATTTGTCTTTTCTTCCCTGTCAAAAGTCTGTCCATGATGTACTTTGCATGTTTTTGGTTGTCTGACTTCATGTAAAAGAAGTAGTGATTGGATAATGTTTAAGGCAGTATTTTGTTAAAACCAATAAAACAGTACAACTGTTCAGTAAATTACCTTGGCTGTATCCAACCTGCGGGTTGTATTTGGCGTAGGCAATGAGGACCCTGAAGAGATTAGCTTGACCCTCAATGGCTTCTGGGCTCTCTCCCATCAGAGACCGGTGGGTAGGGAAGGAACGCTCTACAGGACAGGACATATAAGGTACTTTCTATTTTTTCTAACTTAAGTTAGCTTGTACCTGTTGTATCAACGTCTAAACCTCCATTGTGTTCATTAGATTACTTCAACCTTAACCTTAGACATGATGCACTTCAAGAATGTAATTTGTGTAATCCTAAAAGTCAACATTTAACCATGTTTACAACATTTTGAGCACTCAGTCCATTTGCAATACAGTCCTGACAGGTAGCCAAAATAGCCTCACTTTTAAAAAGTAATTCAACATGACACACTAGGCCTGTTTGAACTCACGCAGGTCGAGGGCGATCTGTCGAAACAGTGTGATGTCGTCTACAGAGTAGCGAGGTTTGGGGCAGCTGGAGGGCTGCTGATGGTTCAAACCCAGATCGTTCTGAGTCTCGCTCAGCGTGGCGATTGCCGACAGGATGCCGTACTCACTGACACCCAAGTCCACCAGAGGCCCCCGCACCTCTGACAAGCACTTCTGTTGGAGAGAGCACAAGAAATTCCCTTGTTGGAAATCAATAAATAC
Source organism: Thunnus thynnus (assembly GCF_963924715.1). Taxonomy (NCBI): domain Eukaryota; kingdom Metazoa; phylum Chordata; class Actinopteri; order Scombriformes; family Scombridae; genus Thunnus; species Thunnus thynnus. Next base: position 6,505,093 of record NC_089521.1, on the reverse strand, counting down.
TTTTACACACTTCTACTATAAATAAATAATAAAGAAGGACTGTCACTCATAAACATGTTGGATTACCCAACCTGGATTAGTTAAATTACTATAAAAACATGGTTATGGATAGTGGTGGGGGAAAGGGCAACATCTGTATGGATGGATAAAAAATCCCAAACAGATGATAAAACAATGACAGAATACAATATTTTGTTAATTAAGGAAGGCCTAAATTATCAAAATTGACCACTTTTAAATACATTCTACAGCTCTGCATTTAAGCACTGGAAAACTGACAAGCACTTCCTGTATTCAAAACCAGCGCTACACCTCTAGTATACTAAGATGACATAAGGATTCATTTGTGATGGTCACAAAATCACTAGTTATGGGAAGTGTCTCTTGGTTCACTAGTTTACTTCGATTATGAGCTTGTGAATTCAAACTAGGGTTGCTGCATCTAACGATAACTTTCCTTATCAATATTATCAATATTCAATATACAATTATATCAAAAAGAGGAGACATTCACTGACATTTAAGAAGCTCATACCAGAAAATGTTGACTTTTCTCTCAATTTACTAACCTGTTATTCAACTCATCATTTCAGCTCAAAACTACAAATTGTAACAAATTCAAGAGCCACATCATTTGACATTTTACCGCATTATTTGGCAATTCACCAGTTCTGATACAAACGAATTAAAGAATGTATGCCAACTTACAGTTGTAGTTGATTTTAAGATTTTTGGAGATGTTGAAGAGTTATTTTGAGATGATGCAGAGATGGTTGTTGAAAATACCTACAAGTACTGTGAATGCATTCATTTAATTCTGAAAATCACTGCCTCAAAAGTAAAATCATAACAAAAGTAAAATAAAGAAATACTAAAACATCTGGTCATACAATTTAAAAATATTTAGTTTTGACACTTCTTAATGTATTTTACCTGGTAGTTGAAGTCACTGGTTTCTCTCAGGCTGTCAATGGTGAGAAGACACTTCCACACTCTACCTCGCAGGCTCGGAGGAACACCCATCCTGATAAACCGCTCAATCTGAAAACGTGGCAAAAGTTTGAATAAAACAAGCTGTTTGATTTCTCAATTACTGCATAGAAAAACACATTAGCATAACCCATTAACATCACCTTTTTTGTTGAAGTTAACACAAGTCTCACCTGGCTCTTGCAGATAAAGCTGGATCCATTCCAGTAGCTGAGTAGCTCACACAACTCTTTCACTCTGACTGAGCTCAGCTGGGGGTAGCTGACAGAGACAACACATCATGGTGAGCCTGGACTGATTCATCACTTATAGGAATCTGGCCGATTTAACTTGCATTTTCTGTAAAAACAACTCATGATACGAAGAGGGATGATCCTCAATGAGCACAGTGAGTCTGAGTTGATATATTTATGCAAGTGATGTCAGTCAATACTATCAAGCATCCATGTATATATTTTTTACTACCATGGAAATCATTCCAGTGGTTTGGGGGGGACTTTGCCCAACAGCTTCAGGTGACAGTAACGTTACATAAAATCTAAAGTTAGACATGCAAAAGCTAACGTTACTTATCCACATACAATTCATTTGTGTTGCTTTGAGCTCTAATTTAACAAGAAAAGTCTGAAAGAAATGTTCAGCTCTCAAGTTGGGTTACAGCTTAACTTAAAAGTTAGCGTCCAACTTACCAAGTTAAAGTTTCCCACTTTCTAACAGGCGTATTCTGTATCTGTTAACCTCATTAATTAACAACCAAAGTTATAGAATGAAACAACAGTGTTATCAGTGTAATATTACCCGACTAAAACGTGAATTGAAGCGTTAGTTTGTTCAACTGTACTCATGTCCTTTAAATGGACAGACAATAAGACAACAGCTAAGCTAACTAACTAAGCTAAAGTATGTTTTCAGGAGCCACAGTAACGTTGCCCTGTCCCGCACCTGTAATCGTGACATCGGTGATGAAGTTTTTGGTCCTTTCTTTTAGTAAGAGCAAAGCCGAATTCATCAAAACGCAAGTTTTCACTGCGTCTTCTAATTGTTGAGCTTCTTCTGCTGGCGTTGCTATTGTTTCTCCCCCTCATAGTTATGAACATACACTTTGTTTGAACACTGTTTAGTCCGTTTCAAAAAATCACAGCAGTCAACCCAGCCGGTTAGCTGCTGCTGTCAAACTCAACGGTCACTCTAGGCCCGCCTCTTTCTGACGTCACCACCAATTGAAAACGGGCGGGATGAGTCACGGTTAAACAAAGAGTGGTGACAGGAAAACATGTCAGCCAATAGCATCGAAGGAGATTATCACACCAGCTAGTGATATCAGTCACAACATAGCTCTAATGTTTACTCTTTAAGGAGCAAGAATATTAGGTGACATACATTGATAAATAGTAAAAGGGACACACTGAAATTACTTCGTAAAGATTATAATGTTAGGCTGAACTCAAATGGAACTATGGGAAACTGAGTTTAATTTGCAGAAAAGGTGTCCATATATGAAACATGTCTAACATGCATGATTTTGAATAAATGCGTGATTTAAGGTGCTGCTTGACTTGTGTGAGTTATCCAGGAAGTGTTTTAGTAAGCAAAAAGAGCATGGGCTGTCACAGGACTATGTTACAAGTATTTTATCTGCCAGCTTTTCAGAAAAAAATCAATTAAATCTGGATCATCTAGCCTGTTTCAAATATCAAAAATCAGTTGTGGGCAATTTCATGACAATTAAAATGACACTTTAATGCTCTTTATTGTGGTGATACAACATATATATACAAGACCTACATAAGTCAAGTTGGTTTGATATGATCTTTATGTCTATAGTGATAATGCGATAAAGGCAGCGCTAGCAAAGAACCATGATTGACAGTGCAGTATAAGATACTCAACCGTAACTTTACTAAATGTATGCTTTTACAAGCTATGTGTAACTATTGCATAATATGGGATTATTTTTGAAGTGATAGCACATGTTTTAAAAAACTCTTTAGATATCATCATCATTCAGCAGTAACTTTGTTGTTCTTGCTCGTCTCCACTTTGTATATTGTCTGGTAGCCGTCGTCCCAGGCATACAGCTGTTTGTCTCGGGGGTGGTAGTAGATGCTGCTGTGGCTTGTGTAGCGCTTTGGGAAGAACAGCACAGGACTCTCATCACTGCAGATGGATAGCACAACAAAAGATAACATGTTCAATTTGTTGGGAAAGGGATCATGTGGTTGCAAAGTGTATTTGTGAATCTGTAGGAAGTGTCTGTTCAGCACTAAAATCATAATTTAAAATCTTGTTTACCAGCAGGTTAATCCTAAGATTGCACGTGTGTGTGTGTGTGTCTGTGTCTGTAGGTTATCTTGTGTGTCAGTGTATAATCCAACCTGTGGATGGTGTCATGGATGTCATAGAGACACTGTATGGTGGAGCGTCCTCCGTAACGTGTGTTGTAGACCACATAGAGGGTCCCACATATTAGGAAAGCTCCTTCAGCATCTCGGCTTTTACACTGCGTATCCCAGGTATACTCTACAGCCAAGGTTCCTGTGATAGAGACAAACAAATACTGTATGGTAATTATTTATGAGGCTAGGTTATGTTTGTGCATGTGTATGTGGGGATAATGCTCTCTACCTTTATCCATTTTGGCAATGACCAGGTTGCCTCCGTATTCAGGGTCAGCATGAATGACCCAGAGGCCAAGTTCATCCACAGCCAGGTCCAGGTAGGTGTTGGGGTTCAGGCTGTAGACTGGGATACGACCTGCTCCTGGGATAAGTGTGCTGTCCACCACTGACCCATTCAACAGGTCTACCTTTATTAGATTGAAACAAAAAAAAAATAGAGAAATTCAGAAATGCTCATCATTATTGTTTTGATTTCTTTGTTCAGTTGTGTTACATGTCTTCTAGGCATAGGAAATATGTGAATAATCATCTATATATAGCAACCAGACTAGGAAAAAAATAATCCTGATAGAAATACAATATAAAACTATGGTTAGGCTATGTGGATATGGGTGTATTGTCAATAGCATATGTTATTTTAACTTATAAAACTGTCTTTAGCAATAATATCTGCTCCAAAATACTCAAAGTATATATCGAGGAAAGACAGGTCAGTTTACTGGAACACAATTGTTTCTTTTGGTATTGTTAGCTTGTTGACGTCAGCTAAAACAGCAAAGCAAAGGAAATAGGACAGAAATCAACTCCCTATTGACTAAGCTCCTTTGAAAGGATCAGCTTCTAGCCAAAAGCTGCACTGCAAGTCACTGTTATGAAGTCAGAGTGCCAAATCTCAGAAATGCAATCAGTGGTCAGTAACGTAACTCAGTGACTGTTGCCAAGCAATGGGAACTTTCAGCATGACCACTGAATAAACTATGTGCTATCCATACAGCCCCCTTTTACACCTTACAAACACAGTGCAAGTCAACACAGAAAAGCCTTAATGGGAAACACACATATACAGTATTAGCCTTTCATTATTTTACTTCAGTCACAAACCTTAAGTATCTGGTTGGGTGTATCTGCCTTGTGGTAGAAGAGGAATCCATTGTAGACCACGTGACCTGTCCCCTGCCAGGGGAAAGGCAGCTGCACCACCTTAGCTGGTGGTGTGGTGGTCCTCTCTGAGAAGCTTCGCAGAGAAACGTACTCCAGGAGAGTGTTGTTACGAATTCCACTGAGCAGGTAGACCTGAAAGATTTAAAAGTTTGACAAGCTGAGATGTGAGTGAAAATTATATTGTGGAACTCAATTTTTACATTCCATTCTTGGTTTTTATGTAATGATATTGTTAATCTGTGGTGTTTATGCAATTATCATATCTGCTGCTTTTATATTAGATTTCTTTCTTTCTTCTTTCTTGTTCTTTGAATCTGAGTAATTTACACAAAAATCTGACATTTAACCCTTGCTTTTTTAAATAGTAAAAACAACCATCAAATCTTCTTACAATTCAACCATCAAAGTTTTGTATGATTTTAGAGATATCCACAGGAACAGGAACAGGAAAAATACCTCTCTAATCTGTGAAAATGGGCCTAAAAATGTACGATTTTTAACTTGAGTTTTCTGGGTGGTTTTGCATCTGTTTCAGTAAAATGATACATTGAACATGGCAAAAGCACACTGCTGCCAATCATTGATATCCCAACATAGCTGGCAGTATTGATTTTTCTGCCTCTTAAGGGCAGCAGAACAAGCTGTAAACATAACATTAGCACATTATCATTGTATGAAGTTGATATGACAAACATGTTACCAAACTGTTGCTGTTCATTTGGAGTTGCATTTCTGTCTACCTAACAAATGTAAGCCCAATATTCACTCTCCTTTTAGTTCTGTTTTGGTCTCCAGAATTCCTGAAGGATCTGGCTCTTATCTACTAAACTAACTCACATTACCCAATGTCACATTGTATTATAAAAATATTGATCAGTACATCTTTACAAATAAAGAATGGATGTGCTGATCTTGGATGAATTAGCCTCATGAAATACTATTAATTTTGTGAATGTTTAGTGATCCTCCCTCAGCAACCCCATGCTAAGACTAAAATAAGCACCGGCTGCTCAGAAAGGAAAACAGCTGTCTCTCTATTGCAAACAGTCCACTATTATTGTAATTATGTAGTCTAAAAAAAAAGAAGCAGACCTTAGCGGATCCTCCAGAGGGGTCCTTGAACCAGGAACCATAGGTGTCTCCTGCCCTCTTCACAATCTTGAGAGACTTGATTTGACTCAGAGCTGTGCTGCAGTCTGGAGGTGTTTGAGGAGAAGAGTATGAATGAATAGGTTTTTATTCAACTGTTGTACAATGTTAATGCATTTTTTGTCTCCTTTTCTGTTTATCTGGCTTTCATTTTTTGTCTCTGCACTTTTAATATATATTCTTTTACTTTTCTCCTCCTCTTCTGCCAAAGCCTTGACCACCAGACAGATAACGCTGCAACCATTATCAGTGCTGCCCACACTGCACACAGTGCTACACTCACACTGTACACTGCGCAGGCATATTTCCTACCATTCTCCATTTTGATCTTGGCTTTCTTCTTTAGCTGGTCCAGTTCTGCAGCCTTTATCTGTTGTTCAAGCAGTGCCTCTTCCATCTCGATGTCAGACTGGGTGGGGATCTTGTTTTCTAGATACTCCAACTCCCTCTCCACCCGTTCTACACGCACAGACACACTGTCCATCTGGTTCTTCACCTCCGATCTATGGAATAAAACACTTCTCATTTCATGTACCATATCTTTAAGTATTGTTTCTTCATTCAGTCACATACTGGTTCATTCATTCACTCTTGCTATTGTTGAGTATTTGGGACAACTGGTCAAAGGTAGACTTCAGACAGGCCTACCTCAGGACACTGATAGTGGACAGATAACCCCTCATTTCAGAGGAGAGGTCATAGGTCTTCTGGGTGAAACTCATTGTGTTTTGCTCACATTGGTTCAGACGCTCCTGATGTCATTGAAACAGAGAAAAGTTTTATGAATACAGAATGAAAGTGAAAAAAATTTACTTTTGAAAGACGTTCTGTCTTTCACAAATGTGAAGACAAATTCATAAACAATAAAACACACACTTGTTCATTTCCTTACACAGGGGCTTTGCTGCTACAGCCTTCCTTGGTCTAGTATGACCAGTACTGTAGCTTATCTTAGCTATTGTTGGCTAATGTTAGCCAACTTTAGTTAAATATTACAGTATAACAGATATAATGAGTCAATTCACTGACTTAAATTTGTTTTCCTCTCTTCTTGTGCTACTGTTAAACTATGTGTTAGCATTATTGTGAATGGCAGCTCCAAAAGTCAAGTGGACTTGCTTAAAGGACAGGTTCACAATATTTAAAACAACAGTCAGGGGCCCAAATGACATTGAAATAGTTTTTTTTTTTTTTTGCTGTAATCATTCCTCCTGTTCATACTGACCATTAGAAGATCCCTTCATAATGCACTTACAATGTAAATGATGGGGAACAAAAGTGGACACAGTCCTCCTTCTGTGCAAAAATATATTTATAAGGTTATCTGAGGCTAATATGAAGCTTCAACCGTCCGAATGAGTCAAATCATATAGATATCCTAGACATAATAATTTGATGCTAAAAAGACTGTAAATGTGGCAGACACCCGCTTGATATGACTAACTCAGACTGCTGAAGCTTCAGATACACTTTTAAATGCATTTTTGCACTAAATGACTGTATGGACACACTGTGAAATTTGGCCTCCATCACTTACATTGAAAGCACATTTGAAGGGGATCTTTTAAATGGTAAATGGCAAAATGGTAAATGGACTGCACTTATATAGCGCCTTTCTGGTCTTCCAACCACTCAAAGCGCTTTTACACTACAAGCCTCATTCACCCATTCACACTCACACATTCATACACTGATGGCAGGGGCTGTCATGCAAGGTGCCAACCTGTGCATCAGTAATAACCAGAATGAACAGGAGGAATGATTACAGCGAGCCAAACCTCTTTCACTGTTCATATGAACACCTGACTGTTGTTTTAAGACAGACTTTAAAAATTGTGTACTTATCCTTCAAGTAGAAACATGGAATTCTCTGGCACAATTTGACTCTTAACTTTTGAATGATAAAATTATACCATTTTCCTCTAAAAAGTGAAAAGCCTTGGAACTCTGAGGAAATGAGACACATCATTGCTTAATTCAATACACCCAGTGATTTTGCTGTCACAGCCTTAATTAGTTTCATATGGCCTGTAGTTTATGGTAGCTAATGGTAGCTAATGTTAGCAAACTCTAGCTAAATAATAATGTAACTAACATTACTGTGTCAGTTCACTGACTTCATGACACCTCTCCTCTTGTGCTACAATTAAACTACGTTTTAACATTTAGTATCATCGGTTAATTGTCACTGTTCAGCAATCTCACTCTAAAACATGAACCACTGCTGAGGTTAATGATCAGGCTAGTACCTAAAAGCTCTCTAAAATTAAGTGCATTATAGTACTACACTGAGACATACATACTTTGTAACTCTACAGTTCAGACATACAGTACATATTCACAGCTATTTTCTACAGATTCAACCTAGTTTTGGTGAAACAAGAGGACATTGTAAAAGCAGTGGATGCCAGCAATGTTGCAGCCAGATGATCTAACATGGTGTAAACTTCATTTTCTGAGTCATGACTCTTTAGGTGATGCTGTTTCAACATCAAAGCAAGAAAAGTTGACAGTATTACAGAGCAGTGTAGTTGTGGAAAAACAGAATATAAAGGTTCATGCATCAGTAACTAACATGAAAAGCAACAGTAAGAGCTGTTAGAGTGGTTAGGAGTGTTAGAGGTCATAGTGCTAACATAATATTTCCTTTGAGACTGGAATGACGCGGTCATGTCCTTCCCATCCTGCAAGTACAGTGGCCACTTACCTCCATCTGAGATAGTCTCCTCTCCATGTACTGAATTATAAAGGCATCCTGTGGGGAACCCTGGCTATGGACTGAAGTCACAGTCAGACACAAAGTTAAGAGAAAGGCAGGAACCACTCTGCCTGACATGACTAGCACTTCTTTCAGTAACTCAGCACTGAAAACTTCTGCAGCGACGACTTCTCTTTCAGTGATGATGACACCTTTTCCTGTATTTCTGAAACAGTCCTGCAGTGTGCAACCCACTAAGACAGCCTTCCACTCTGAAAATAAGCCAAAAGAAAAAAAAAAAAGATCAATTCATGTGGCTTCAGTCACAGTTTACAACAGTCTTGCTGTGTTGAAAGGAGTCCTTGATGGTCCTTTAAAAGCTGAACATGCTACTTCCTCCTACTGCGTTTAGAAAGTGTTTCAGTCCTGTTCAGAGTTGTAACTCCAGAACGTTCTGCCTTGTTTCTCTAATCAGTTGTTGCTCCAGTGGGTTTTGGATCCAAATGAACTTCACCCACACTCTCTCCCAGCCCCCCTTTCTCCTAGTCTGTCTCTCTACCTCCTTCCCTCCCACCCTTCCCCTCTCTGGATTTTGGAGTTTGTGCATTTAAGGTATGAGAGAGAAACCAAGAGAGAGGGGGATTAAAGACAGAAAGAGTTACACACAACCAAGACAAGTCCATAGCCAATTGGTCAGTCCTGCGTTGTGTTATTGTAATACTCCCCAGATGGTTCACTGACACGTCCTCAGTTCTCAGGCAGAGCAGAAGCTGTTCAATAAAAGTTGTTAACTAGGTTGCGTACAGTAACAGGATCAGGATCAGTTACTATGTCAAAGCTACACAGTTGATGATATTAAAACCAGGAAAACTGTTTAATTGACCTACAAAAGCACACTCACACAGTCTACACAAGTATGTTGTTATCTTGAAAGACACAAAGGGTGTTTCCACCAGCAGGACTACAGGTTTAATTTTGATATTACATAATAAACCCACAAAACAAATATTATATAGTTGCCTTGTAATTTCTTTGCTCCTAATTCTAGACTAGGATGTTAAAGACATGTTATTATCTAATGTCATTATCATTATAACCTCCCAAAGTAATGGCTATTCTGAAACTGATTGAAGGATGAATACTGACAGTTAGAAATAGTTTAATAAAAAGTATAAACAGATCTCTGACTCAGTAAATCCAAGTTTGAACATTTTTTGGCAGTGTGGTTTCCTGGCCTTATGATCGTTCTTGGTGATCCAAATCATATTCTGACTGATTTAGGTCCAAAGGTTGTCACTGCCATTATGGATAGCTCTCAGTCCTGCCATTTTATCTCCATCTGGTGCTTTTTAGAGCCGCCTGGGCCTGTTTCCTGGGCTTTTTTTGTTATGACAGACAACATCTGGCTGTCAGCTTTAAGCACTGTGGTAGTGCATATTAAACACAGAGCTGCAGAGTGGCAACCAAATGTGAACAAGACATGGACAATAGAGGATAAGACAAAAACATGCTAACAAAACAACATACTGTATATCCCATCTTCTTAACGTCCTCTGTTGAGATCTGCAGTATTTTATCTTTCTTTAGGCCTCTGCAGTTATAGCAGGTTTCTGTCAGAAGATGGCGCCACATCATAACAGGAGCACTACTACACACTACAACATAATACAGTCTTATATTATCAGGCTTTACTATGTCACCCCCCACAGCCAACCACTGCCCCCACCACTTTAAATGTGGTCTGTAATTATAGCCTACTGCTAAATCCACTTTGGGATGCAGTGGTAGTAATGCAGGAGGAAAACAAGAAGGAACTTTGAGAAACCAAGTTCATGATCAGAAATGTACTCTCTGCTGGGGCTCCTAACCTTTTTGACTTGCATCCACTTACAACAAAACATTGTTTATGTGTGACTCCAAACCAATCTGTTTGAGTCCTGTGCAGTTCAACCAAAGTGATTTTCTCTTCTCAAATGGTTTTATTTGAACAATTTCTCACAGCCTGAAAAAGTAAAACTATCCACTATCTAGCTGAAGAAAAGGAATGATTAGAAAAGTCAGAAAAAAATAAACATCATTTTACGTAGAGGAAATATGTTTATGATTGTCACTCATCCTGTTAAGTATTTTATTTTGGAGTGTCTTTTGTTAGGTCCCAACTGGTAGACTTTGCTTAAAAAATTAAATTAAAATAAAAAATCAGCAGTCTAAAAGCCTGGTCTTGCAGCAGAATGTACTTAAAGTACCAATTATGCAGCATGGCAGCTGTCAGTGTTATATTATTACTTTATTGGATCATTGTTATCTGAGCATTATCATGGTGCATTAAATGCATTAAGTGCATTAAGTGGCGCTTTAATGTTGTAGTTGGTTGTGGTGGAGCTTATTTTAATTGCTTCAGATACTACTTGGTAACAATGCACCATAAAACATAAACTGATTTACATTTCTTATGTAAGATTTTAATCTGTAAATACTGTAGCTGTCAAATAAATGTAGCAAAAAGTAAAAAGTACAATATTTTCCTCTGAAATGTCATGAAGTAGAATTGTAACATAACATAAAATGGAATAATAATATTGTGCTGAAGCACAGTACCTGAGTAAACCGATGCTCTATGTAGATTAAAAGACTGAAGGTCTTTATTCAGTGTTGCCTTCTCCTGCCTAGTTTGACGACTAATCATGGAAACACAAAAGAGGAACTACATTGCATTTCATTTCAGTGAAGCTGTAACTATTTGACCATCAGGTCAAGAGATCTATACCTAATTAATCTTACCTGTGGTAGTCTATACCCAGCATAAAATATAAAATTGTGCGTTATGTTGCTATTTACTGTAAAGCATCTTCTGCAATCTAAATACCTGTTCAACTGACTACTGAACAATAATACGGTAAACATTTGTTTTCCATGAGGAATGTACCTGAGGTAAGGTAAGATAAGGATTTTAACTTGTTTCAGGTTATCAGATAACCACCACCTTCAATGTTCTAGCTGCATACTACACACACTTGTGTGCACACATGCTCCAACCACACACACACACACACACACACACACACGCACGCACACACACACACACACAATGAGATGTAACGTCATGAAAGATTCATTACAATTTGTGGAGGAGACCTATAAAATATCCATAGAGTCTCAGTGAGACATCTCACTGGGTTCACATTCAGGAATGACAGGAGTAATCCCAAGAGCTTTGTGTGTGTCCATGATTCTGTATTTATGACTATGTTTGCACGTTTGTTTGAGTCAGTGTGTTTACATTAAATAAAACTAAAAAGATGTTTGTCTCTGTGTGCGTGTATGCATGTAACTGTCTCTGTGTGAGTGTAAGTGCATAACTGTTAATATACACGGATGTGTGTGTATGCATGTGTGTGTGTGTGTTGAGTGATTGAGTGAGTGATGCCAGCTTCCCACCACCCTCTGTCTCTTGACCTTTCCTGCCAGTCTTTGTGTTTGGCAGATGATGAGGTTTTAATGCCAACCAGTGCAGACAGGTTCCGCCTGGAGACAGCTGACTCTGTAGAGGCTTTAAATGTGGAGGACAGAAAGTGAAAAAATCTGTCCATCATCATACACATAGATGGCAACATATGCACTGAATTATTTCCTGTAGGGTGCCGGATATAGCTCTTAAACATAAATGTTTTTTTAAAAGACATAGTTGTTAATGCACCTGACATGTTCTACTGGCTGCAATGGCCAGTTTGAGAGTTACTGTGCGGAGCCAATTACATCAGACTGCAGCAGCCCTGAGTGATCAAAATCTGAATGGGGACTGTCAGGAAACCAAGAAAGTTTATATATGGGAATGAAAACAGGTTTAGCTCAGTTAAAAATGCCCTGGTCTCCCATAGACTGTGGTGCCTGAGCTCAATGTTATTTTATTGATTCGACTTTCGATTTTAAGGTCAGACTTTGATTTGATTTCAACTTTTTTTTCCAGCACTGACGACTATGCCATCGTTAGACTATTGATTTTTGATTTGTAAAGATCAAGAGAATATTGATTTTATGCCCTGACTATTGTCATTTACATGTTCATATTCTTTAAAAAAAATAGGCTACATAGTATCAAGTGTGATATAAGTGTCATATTTTTAGGAAATGTATCACAATAAGTCCATATGGTCAAATTTAAAGAATTTATTTAAAATGTAATAACAATAACTTATTTCACCAATCAATTGGGAACAAAATGTTAAACACAAAAACAAAAAGAAGAGCCACTAGACAGCAGAAGGTTAGTTTACAACAACAGCTTGAGTTTCCTCACCTGTGGCCACCAGGATTAATCCTGGTGGCTCTTTGCAGGTGAGGAAACTAAGTTTAAGTGTTGCACTTTCTAGACGGTCCCTGCGCACTCGTCTCACAGCCGGCTGTACATAGAGACCAACGTTATTGGTCCAGCTCAGAGGACGGCTTGTTTAGGTGAAAATTATAGCCCGTTGTCTACCTTACTAATGTAGGAAAGAGGTGTCACACGCAGCGCCGGACATGAGCAAGTAGGGAGAGAAAAAAAATACAGGGAGAATCACAGATCCTGCTTTTGATATCGAAGGTCAAAATCGAACACTCTTTTAAATTAATTTTCAATTTAGAATCGGAATCGTGACATCCCTACAATGTAATGTTATTGATAATCTCTCCACACGATAACATTGGTAATATTAATTGGTAATAAAAACAATGAACAACAACAGATGACTGTACTGCTCTGTCTCCTGTCTCTGTAACTGACAGTAAACCACTGTAGCGTTATTGTCTCTGCTGTAGTCAGACATCAGATAAACAAGCCACGCCAGGCTTTGTCTGATGAACAGTAGACACGGCTGTGCATAACGTAACTCAGTAAATAAATGATAATGTACCTCAGTAATATTTGAAGTGTGAGTTATATAAATGACCTGTGTTGGAACTCTAGACCTTGTTGTCTGAGCTGTCAGAAACTGACCTGGAATCTTTCCAGACTGATACTGACACAAGACAGAAGAGTTAGTTTGTTTTTCCTTTTTTGGAATACACGTGCACACTGAGATTTCACTAAGTTATTGACCTTTTACACAGAAATGCGTTATTTGACATTTCTCTCATGCTTACACCCTGCCCCTCATCTTCTGTCTCCTGTATTCTGATAACAGACTGCAGGTTCAATAAATCCAGATTTCTTTAGTTCTGCCTCTCTCTGCCTGAAATCAGTGCTGAAGAACTATGATGTAGCATGTGGAGCAGCAGGACTGATTGATGTTTGTGAATGAATTGATGTATTTTACATCTGTGAGTCACAGACAGCAAGATGAAGTAGCAGAAGCTGGAGCTACAGAAACAGCAGATACCTGCCCAGCCTTCTCATCATCACTTCTAACCCTCAGCAGTGGCCTTCACTCAGGCCTCTAATCTTCCAGGTCTGATGGCTCTAGGATGAAGATAGCACACAGGGTCAGTACATAGCTTCAGTTCAGCATCATGCTTTTGCCACAGCTGATCTGTTCTGATGAGTGCCAGTAATCTTACTGAGCTGTGCATAGGAGAACCTTTCTGAATTAAAAGGTTCTCTGTGTTTACAGCGAATGGCTATGTCTATAACTCTGTGACATCATCAGGGGATCTGGATCAATGGGCTTGATGCTGCTTGTCAAGTAAAAATGCACTTGTAAGTTGTTTTTAGTTAAGTAATGTTTATTTTAATTGTCTGTTTTTTGTCTCGTTTGTTAGCAGTGCTGACTGTGAAAGAGGATTCTCTGAAATGAACAATATAATAACGCCACTACGGACACAATTACAAATCAGTAAGGTCTCAGCACTGATGTTCATTTCTTGGTTGGGGGTTGGGCCTCCTTTGAACCAGTGGGATCCAGAAAATATGTCAAGAAATGGGTGCTTAAAAGAAGGTCAGCTGATCACATAACCTGTCAACAAAGAAAACAAGTCCACTAGAGCTCAGAATACAAATCAATTTGGGAGATATTTTGAGGTGGGTAATTTTTACCGCTCAGTGCTACACCGGATCTTCCACCTGCCAAATCTCACTTTAACCCCTGCAGACAACTAGAGAGAACTAGAGAGAAGTAAATAGGATAAATAGAGATAGAGAGAGGGCTGTAACAATTATACTGTTATATTTGTTAGTTATTATTATTCATCCATATTGAGTGAACAGGCAACCTTGCTGTGGATTTCTACCAACTCTGGTTTGTAGAATGCTTGTGATATTGCTGTCAGTTTTTAACAATCCAGATCAGATTTTATGATGCCAATACAGCACATTAATCTAACTGAATTAACGCTCATAGAGCTAGGCCGTCAAACTGACAGCTGGTATTTGTATTCAGCTCTAGTAAGGCCTGACAGTATCAAGTAGACATTAGACAGTGATGTAGATAGATGCATAAAAAGAGAGATAGGTGAAGCAGGAGAGAATGGATGGAAGACATGTAGAGATGACATTTCCATATCAAGGGTGGATAGACAGGTGAAAAGAGAGACAATGAAAAGGAGAAACCAGAACAAGGCAGACCTTTTCTCCTTCTCCTTCATTATCTCCCTACTCATGTCTCCTCATCTAAAGCTTTATACGTCACTTCATCTTTCCCATTACATAAAGCTACATGCGCAATATCTGCTGTCATAGTTCCCCATGTGTCTAACATGGTTTCACAATCGCTCTCTGACCTTCCTTCTCGGTTCCCTCCCTCTCTTGCTCTCTTTATCTCTCTGTGGGTCGCCTGACTTCCCGCAGTCCCACTCTTTAAAATTTTCATTACTAGGATGCTCCCTGGTGCAGGAGGCCAAGGTGAATGCCAAGTCAACCCCAGGTATAGAAATTAATTAGCTTTTATTCAAGCACAATTTATTGTTACTTCACTGAGGCATTTCCATTGTCAGGGAACCTCAGCCTTTCCGTTCCTTATATTTCAAAGCAAATTACTCTCATCTACATTTGCATTTGTTAGTCAGGAGCTATGTTTTGCATACATATACATGAAAATGTGAAACCTTGTGAAGACAAAATTAGAACAAACATAAGAAGATCACAACTAGGTTAATCCTTCAAAGAGAGAACATTTCTAAACACTTGCATGCAAGAATATCCAGTCAACATTAGGTTTAAGATATGCAAGATATATAACCTATTCTTTCTCCCTTGTTCCTGTATACTCTTTTTTTTTTTTTTAAAGATTAACACAGATGTGTCTCCAACATGTGAAATCTTGTTGTCCCTCACATCCTGTTTTATTTATATTTGCTGTGTGCAAATGGGAAAATCATTTTCCACTGAATCTTCTGGAAAATTACTGTTTTTATTTGTTTTTTTCCCCACTTTCGTAAGGTTTCACTCAAACTGCTTCTGTCTGACAGACTCTCAGTGGAGAGACTGTATTATACAGTTAGGAATGTGAATGAAAGCTGCAATTGTACAATCAAAACTGAATATTTTTCAAACAAGGGGTTCAAATGATCACTTTTAGTATTTAAAGCTGCACTAATCAATATTTTTATCAACAATGCATCAAATGACTGAGTGTAATGTGCGAGTAACACCAAACTCTGCAGTTCCCCAACCAAAACAATGAGCTCATAGACGTTAAAATGCATCTTTCATCTCGTTGTTTTGGTTTTACGGCCTACAGCTTCACTTTTTTGGTTCACTCTCTGCCTCATGTACAGCAGCATCAGGTGGCTGTTTTAAGTGAAAAATCTCTAAATAAACCCAGAGAGCCAGATATTTCCAACAAGAGTTGATTGAAACCAAAACAGAGCTAAAAGGAGTTGAATGTTAGACTTAAGTTTGTCAGATGGACAGAAACACACCTCCAAATGAATGCTAATGTTCCTGTGTGTCTGCTAAATGTTTGATGCTTAGGCAACATGTTCAATTACCTCTACCTTTGTTAGAAAGTAATATGTCAACATGATGTTTTTACTTTGTTGCGCTGCCCCCAATTGGCAAAAAAAAAAAGTAAATAAAATTAATGTAGCTATAAAGAAAAAACATGCATTCCTACAGTACAAGATACACTATTACCTTCAAGCAATATGATTCCACATGATAAAAGGACTAATATGATTAAGCTTCTTTAGGATAATTAATGTCCAAGGCATAACAACTGAATAAGAAATAAACAAGGACTTTCTCAGACAGGAAATACAGTTGCTTATTGCAGGCAGGGGAGGGAGAAGGCATGAACCTTATTTGAGAAGTCACCAATGGGATCATTCATCATTGTAGCTGAATATTTCCATGCATTCATCTATTATGCCAGAAAAAAGGACAGACACAATAATGAAACAGACCAAAAGATTTTTAATCATAAGTCACCTTACTTTAACATACATTACTTATACAAAAAGATGTTTGGGCACATGTGACATAGTTCGTGTTTTGGGGTTTATGAATGCTTGCACCGGAAGAAGCGTTTGTCTGCCTGCAAGGCTGAATTCAGGGAAAAGAAACACCCAGTTTACAGCTCTGGGACTTCCTGCCTTCAGAGCTGTCTGTGGTGCTGAAAGAAATGACCTATAGCGAACATTCAAAAGTCATTAATCACACCACTATTGTACTGACCTGTTATTTGCATACAGTGTGTGTAGTCCACCTCATGTGAACCTTGCCGCTTCCCTTATCAACCGGACATTTTCCCCCTTGACTGCCACTGGTTAGATTTGCCCTGTTTACAGCACCATTATTGTAAACTCTTGACATGTAAGTGCTAAAACCTCAAAGTTGTGGGACACCAGCGCTAGTGTATCTGTCACAAATGGTCACAACATTTTTGGTGTTGCTTAAATCATATGCCATGTCTATTCTATTGTTTCGCACCATGAGTGAACTTCTTGACACTCTGCTTTTAACGTTTTAGCTGTCTAGAGGGGCAAGTGGGCTGTGTACATGGAGAGCTGTACTTTAAAAAGTGCACACAGTGTATGCATTTAATTATTTTTGGAAACAGGGAATTCCCATCGTGCTGTTTTCTTTTTACTGTATCCGTTTCTAAGCGATGTTTCCCCCTCCCTTGTCTCCTCAATGTGCGCCCTCCATTTCCCCAAATGTGAGATGGTTTGAAGCAACACCTCCAGTTGTGAGCTCTACAGAGATCAGGCTCTAAAAGCACGGGAAACATCAGACATGCATTAGGAGTGAACAGGATTATGTCATACAGCTATTAATATTAGAAACCTTCAGCACATTGCTGTGTGCTGAGAACAAGTAGTGCTGGAGGAAGTGATCTCTGATCACCAAGTGGAAGCTTAGAAATACTGCTTTTTTGAACAAATCGTTTTTCAATCAGTTGACAAACAAAAGAAAAATAAATGTTGGAACACAGAGTAACTGGTAAATGATTGCAGGGCTCTTAGGGGACTAGATTGTAAGTTTTGTATGATGAGTAGTACATGTGTTCTGAGGGCTTTGAAGAACAAAGAATTCCACTGTCCGTGCAGTGATGAAGGACATTAGTTGCTATAGAGACAAGAGCGAGGTGTATAAGTGTACAGGTGAAGGAATGTACTGGTAAGGTCACATCACAACACACTTTACCACACACACACACACACACAAAGGCAGCCATGGGCATGGACAGCAACACACATTTGGGAGCTTTATTGGCTGACCTTTTTAGCACTTCAGAAAGCTGCAAAACACATTGTGAGAGACAAAACACCTTTTGCAGAGAAATAAAGGTTGCTTCCAGGCTTTGACATCTAATTGGGAACAGAAAGCTTTTTCTTCTCACCTTACAGAACACCGACTTAAGTTCATTACGCTGATTATGTTCTGCAAGCCTGAAATATCTGTGGATAATGCCTCCTGACAATGCAAAGCAGTACATTGTTTAAAGGATAATTCCAATTTATTACATCTAGGGTCTTATTTTAATTTAATTTTAATTATAAACTTTGACTTCCCCTTCCATAGTTGATAACACATACAGCTGGTTGAACACCTGGGTCCTCTGGTGCAGTCACAATTACCTGGAGCTAAAGACATTCAGAACTCCCTGCCATACTTAACAGCAGTGTGTAGGTTGTGAAAACCTCCCAGTACCTGTGTTGGAACATCTGCATAGTCATGACAAAAGACCCAACAGAGGATGGTAAGGACGCCATGGAACACTGTACGCTTAAACTACAGAACATAAGAATAGTTCCTTTAACCATGCTATAACCCTCATGAAGAAGTAAATCAGTTATGTAATGTCCAAACAAGGATCAGCTAACTCTAACCCTAACCCTTATTCTGACAGGTGTTTCTAATATTTTGTGGATTCCATTTATCATATATATCAACCTGTATACAGTAAAGTATAGACTGTTTGTGTTCCAGCTCTTGTCTGTAATAGCTGTAAGTTTAAGTTTGCTTGTTTAACATGTGTAGAAATTTCTCAATATTTAAGTATTTAAGTATTGAGAGCTATAGAAAACCTGGGTAAAATTCCTTGAATGTGTCAACATACTCGGTTCATAAAACTGGTAAAGTTGATTATCCTGTTCAATGGATTTTGTGCTCACTGTTGGTTTTGCCTGCAAATACAGTGGGTTTGATAAACTGGCAAAAGTGCTAGCTGGTTTACAACTGCTCTGGTCATCAGATCTGACTTTTTGGTTGTTGCAGCATCTGACTTTTTGTAGCAGCATCACTGTGTCACTCTGATGAGTTATCATAAAAGAATGCCCAACTTGTCATAAATCAGAATTATTCTTGAAGCTTTGTGAGACACAGACACAGAGGGCTTATGGTATAGTATGTATATCAGTTCAAGTGTCGGGGCAAGAATGTCTAAGTGTACATTAAGTGCACTTTAAGGACTATGATTTTACAAGATAATGCAATTATGTATGTATTCATAATTGCATTATGTTATTTAGCAGTCATGCACTACATACAGTGAACCTGCCCTTGTAATTTATTGCACTTGATTTGAGGGCTTGTAAATTATATTTAAGAGCAAATAATCGACTTATACAACAATTTTACAAAGATACGAGTTGCAGTCCCTTTTGGTGCAGAGAAATTATACAGCTAGGCTCCCTGCTGACTGTTAGCTTAATTAGCTGGCCACTGTATAAATAGCAACATGGAAGCAAACAGAGCCATACCCATACACTGATTTCTTGAATGCATATTGCAGCTTCATGAGCATCGGCTATCTTGTCCATCACAGCACTCCCAGTAAAGTGCTACTGTTAGGAGCTCATTTCCACTGTGGATATGTAGGCAGTGCATATGCAGGAAACCACACCCTGCTAATGAGCAAATGCTCTTATTCATTCAAGGACAAACAAACACTCAATCAGAAGGGACTGCAGATCACTGAAGTGTGCTGTGCATCCAGGTGTACCAATTGATCCCTGTTGAGAGTTTTAGTGGGAGAATATCTTGTAACAGATGTTCTTTTATCTTTCAGAACTGAATCAAAAAACAACAAAATATTTCAAAATGTGTTGTGTTGTTTCAGGAAAGCTTGTCTGAAGCTAATTGGTAAAACACAAGAATGGATTATTATCTGTTGGCACACAGCCTGTAAAAGGAATGTACACAAAAAAAGTGACAACAGCTTCTTGTAGGAACATTCACTGGAACATTAGGAACCATAAGATTTCCTCAGCGTCACTCCTTAATGGGTGAGCTGCCATTTATTCTCTAATCTGCTCTCAAATGGAAAAGCTGAGTGGCCTATTTATTTCCCCATGTATTCTAATCAACTCTCAACATTCCTTTCAATTCACCCTTATCTACCCACCCATCACCAAACAGCAGACAAAGTTAGCAACTAGCTAGTGAACATCATAGCAGCTAAAGAGTAAAATATTTCCCTCAGGAGTTGGTGGAGACCAAAGCAGAGCTGGAATGAGAGTGAATATTTGACTTACATGACTTACATATGACTCCAAAAGAATACTACTGTTTCTCAATGTCTGCTGGATATTTAAGTAGGAAACTGTTTGCTAACATGTTTGCCATTACAAGTTTACAAGAAATTTGTCAAAGGTGTGTGATGTTCAGCTTACTGTGCAGGTCTGCACCCATGTGCCCTGAAACTGATCATTATTTTACTTAAAGCAGCATTAATCAGAATAACACATGAATTTAAAGTATAAGCTCAACATTGACATACTAAAATATGGAAATATTTCAAGTAAAATCTGACCAGAGAACATTGTTCGATGTCATCTCTCTCTCTCTTTCTCTCCTTACAATTTGTTTGCCAAGATTTTTACTTGGGGGTTAGGGTTGGCTAACAGTTGCATGGCAACTGGAAGTGCATTGTCCATAGTGCTGCAAACAGAGAACTAACTTTGTTAGCAGTGATGCTAAAGAAGCTTTCATATGACACAAGTCGAGCTCTGTGTTCAACACCATGTCAGGACGTGACAACACAGGAGAAGGACTTATCTGCCATTTTTTTTCAAAACATAGGCCAAAATTTCAACTCAACTACAGTCATTGTGGATGGATATTGTTTTCAGTTCCATACACCAGTTGTCGCTGTTCTGACAAGCATAAACTCTCTCTGCCTCATAAAATACGAATAGGTTCATTTGGTGTTGTTAAGGATGAGGTTGTTCTTTCTTTTTATTACTATTAACACATTTCAAACAAAGCCAAAACCAACAATATATTTACCCTACTGACAAGTATTATCTGTGTAGCTAGCACCTGGTATAGCTAATCCCTCCATGCCGCAGAACTTCATTGTCATTTAAGACCAATTAAACACATACAGTAGCCATACATTTGCATTTGTGTGACAGTTTCCTTCACTGCAGAACATAGTTTGTTCATAAATGCTAGATGGTAAAGGATAGCGAAGCACGTGATGAAGGAAAGATGTGGAGCAATTGCATACAAAGTTTATGGAAAGATGTAAACAGACATGAAAAGACAGCCATTAGTAGTCCTTTATATGACTCCATAAATGTATCGAGATAAGAAGAAAAAGGAGAGGGCCGAGTCAAATATAGAAACTGGTACCTTTTTTAAATCAGTCCAAGGGCGGCACACGCAAAACAAAGGCAACCTCCAAACGGTGCATGTTGTTAGCAATTGTACAGATAACTTCTGTGCCACACACTGCAAAAACACTCCATAATTAGCACAAATAAAGTGGGGCGAAAATTAGCTTTGCATTTTGAATGCACACAGGAAAAAGGCATTGACATGTCAAAGATGTATTAAATATCACCTTCAGTCTCATATGTATGATTGAGTTCAATAGGAAATGAATATATGGTTGATCAGAATATTCCTAATTTAAAAAACATCATATACAAGTCTGTGCCTGTCTGTGAGGCCACGTTTGCTGCTAATGCGCATAATGCAGAAACCATGTACAATAAAGACCATAATATTCTTGGTTATGTTAATGCAATGCTCTGCAGATAGCAGAAGCGTAATGGAATCATCTGATTTTATTTGCATAAATACACACCTCACTCCTCCAACTCACACTTCACATGTTGGGAAGCACTAAAGGTTTTGCAAAACAGACATACACAGCTGCCAAGTGAAATCCTTACATACAGAAAGCAATGTTTCCCTCAACTCTGCGTGGATAGTCAAAAAGCGTGTAAACAGGATTACTGTAAAGAAGTAAATTTATTTCATATGGTAATGAGCCATTCTGTGTGTCTTTAAATGGAGACAACTAATGATGTACAGTGGTGGAAAGTAACTAAGTACAATTACTCAAGTACAGTGCTTAAGTACAGTTTTAAGGTACTTGTACTTTACTTGATTATTTTCATCTTATGCTACTTGCTACTTCTACTCCTCTACATTTCAGAGGGAAATATTATACTTTCTACTCCACTACATTTATTTTACAGCTTTAGTTACTAGATACTTTTCAGATGACGATTTTACATAAAACACCATGATGAGTTAATAAATTACACTGCTTTGTTAAAGATAAGTCAGAATTTCCCTCAGATAGTTTCAAATGAATAACTGTTTGAGGCCCAAAGAGGTAAAACTGTCCAATATTTCACAAAAAGCAAATTTAAAGAAAAGTTCTGAAAAATGAATCAAAAATGTATGTAGCAGAGCTGTTTTTTTTCTTTCCAACCCAATCCATCATCTCACAACCCCTCAGATTTATCTTTTAATTTATCAGTCACAGATCAAGTTTCTGCAAAACAAATACTTTTACTTTAGTATTTTAATTACATTTAGCTGGTAATTCTTCTATACTTTTAGTTAAGTAGAATTTTAAATGCAGGACTTTTACTTGTAATTAAGTATTTTTACATAGTGGTCTTGATACTTTTACTTAAGTAAAAATCTGAGTACTTCTTCCTCCACTGATGGTGTCTTGATCATGGTTCTCATTGTCAATATATTCTATTTATTTATATTATGAATAATTTTTGCAGAATAAAGGGATGGGGAAGCAGTAAAGTCAGGGAAGTGACTGGTTCAAAGTGCTCATGAGCAAGGCATCCAACATGCTACTGAATAATTAACTTCACTGACTATTCATTTTGAATTCAGAAAGTGCTTTTCAGATAACAGAAGAAAGTCTATCCTACTGAATGTGTACGTGTTGTAAAAAAAAAAAAAAAGGCCCTAAAACTCTTGTGTACATGTGCACTCTGTAGGATGTTTAAACATTTAAATGAGTTAAAAGCCCTTTACTTGCAGTCTCACAGTTTTTACATGAGAGGAATATCATTAGTGGCAGGAAGTATACTGAAGCCATAACTTAACAATTAAATATACATGTTAAGAGGAAGAGGAAACAAGCTGTTTCCTTATGTTCATAAAATTTGCTCCTGTAAATATTATTCTCATTAGCATCCACTAATCACATACATATCATGTTGAGTACAGTAAGTAAGATATGATGAGAAATACATGCAGGGGGAGGAAGAGAAGAGTGGAAGATCACAAAAGAGAACAGTGCTTGAGAGAAAGATGGGACAGGAAGACATCAACTGAAGATACTCAGAGATAATTCTATTGTATTAGGAGAGACTCAAAGCAGATGTCTTGGTTCAGTCAGAGAATGGCTAATAGGAAAATCTAATTCAAATTCTCCCAAGATTACATTATAAATTCACTACAGGCCATAAAAAAGAACCTTTCAATTCGTGGGGTGTGTCAGACTGTCGAGATAATGTCCGGATGAGCTGAAGCTTTTCCCAGAAAAGCTAAAAGTGTAAAAAGTGTACCAGCTTTTTCTCATGAGTGTACCATGTAATATTGTGTTATTGGATTCAGTTTTAAGTGATTGAAAAGTGAAATGATTACACAAGAGTATAAAGATTGGTAAAAATGTTTCTGAGAGTGACAAGTGGACTTTTTTTTCACACACGCACAAACACACACAAGGTAGAGGCGATGGTTCAATAGCTATTGAATGGATATGCTGTGGCTATTGTCCAAATAGACCAGGGGCTGTGGGGATAAAATGGGGCATTGGTGGCTTTTGATCAGACTGAAGGTCATCTCAAATGGACAGGATTGCTATCTGCCTTTTGGAGGATAAGTCTGAAAGATCACCATAAAAGGTAACTGACTAAACTGTATTCGCAACAAAAGAATGTTTTCCTCTAGGCTCTGAAGCCACAAGTCCAGTGCCTGTCAGCATAAGAACCCAACAGCTACAACACAAGAATGACTTTATTTGGAGATTTTTAGTAGTAAAAAAGTAAATAAGAAATCTCTTTCTGTAACAATTATCCAAGGTTTTTACATCATGCTTGATTTAGCCAATTCACTACAACTCACATAAACGTTACATTTTAAATTAGCTAATATTTAAAGCTGCACATATTTTTGTATGGCTTGAATGATTGTAAAGTGAAAGGGTTGAAGGGGGTAGTGCTTAATGAAAAACCCACAGAGAATTATCACCCAACTCTGCAGACCTCCTCAGCTTTATAAAGAGTTTTAGCATCTTTCAGCTCTTTGTTTTGGTTTTCGGGCCTGCAACTTTACTGTTTTGGTTCTTTCTCAGTGCTTTCATCAACCTCATTTTGTGTTGCAGCAAGCAGTTGTATTCAGATATAAAGCTCTAAAAGCCCATTTTATGCCAGCTGTCCAGCACCTGTCCAGCAGGAGTTGGAGGGGAGAATGGGGTGGTGGGATTTATGACCCACATTGGACGGGTCACCAGAAACTAGCATGTCACCACATCAACTTCATAAGGTGATTAAATGTCAGTGTTTTGTTTAAAGCTTTTTTTAGCTTTCAAGTGGCAAAAAAGAAGAAAACAAAATGATACTGCTTCAAAGTAGCCAACAGCTAACCATTTAGCAAAAATGCTGCTGTGTTATTTGAATATATTTCTATATTATTTGTATTCCATATAATATGAAAATCATTTTGGAGACTCATGAAATTTGACTGAGTTGTGTAATCTATTACCATGAACATCAGAACTATTTTTTTTATTAATTAGGTCTTGATATCAAATACATGTAATGTAAAACTGACAAAACTTGATGCAGATGTGATGTTCACCGTGATGTTCACTGTGACCATCGTAAGAGTTTGCTAACTTATTATTTCATAGAATACAGACTTAAATGTAAACAATGGCTGAAAAAACAAAAAAAGCAAAAAATTAATAAATGAATAAAAAAAAACTAAACAATCTAAATGTCTATAGCATGCATTTAAAAAGGTCAATGGTTAATCATTCATGAAAGTAGTTATGGAGCATGCAAAGGCACTCGTATGGTCCTTCAATTTGTTCAACTTCTGAGGAAGGAAGGGCCAAACTAATATGGTCCCAGATGAGCAACAATCATCTTGAGGGATATGGAGATGTCTGTTCTTTGTCTCTGAAGTTCTTTGTCTTACAACTAAGTCACTTATAGAGGTCAGATGAAGTCAGAAAAGACATTTTGATCATAAGCTTATCTTTCCGGACTCCAGCAAAGACCCAAAGTGACCTTAATACATCTATCCAGAACCATTTCATTTCAGTAGAGTACAACGAGACCTCTATACTTTCTGTCTGCAATATATTTCCTCCTTACATATAGAAAGACGGATTAACACTGGAGAGAAAACTACTGCTGTACTGTTCTGTGGTTAAAAACTTTCATGCATGTTGTACTTCTGGCCACACCCAAATCACTGGGAGGAAAACCAGCTCTGACACTAAGGCCCTCCAACCGGATTACAATTATAATAGAGTTGTAATCTGGTTAGCTATATTATAGTTATAGCAAGATTCTCACTATTCATTGATTAGTTCTTCAACTTTAAGCTCAAATGAGATTTTGCAAGTATTCAAAGCTGCATTAAAGTAGGGATGCACAATATTGCTGATATTGATACCGATATATGCGCATTTTTTTCCACTTGGTTGAGGAAATTATTACACATGCAACCATAGATTGTAATAAGTATGATCAAGAAAGACAATATATGAAGGAAGAACTTAGGAAGACTGGAGTTCAGGAGCTCAGCATTGAAACTTTAATGAACCTGCCAAGTGGGTGAAGTAGTAGAGTTTTCTTTGAGTTTGAGACAGACAGGATTAATGGCTCAGATTTCATCTCTGGTCCACACTCCAAAGCAGAGGATGCTGGTAATGTACCTAATACGCTGGTTGCCAACCATCGTTATAAACCTAAGGCAAGAATTTTTTTCAAACAGTGGGGTACATTCTGTCAGCTGAGGTGTTTCCTATCTGTGAAGCTGAACACAGCCAAGGGGCACAAGGAGAAGGCGATAAATTGGTCTGTCATATCAGCAAAAATATTCATTTCGGGCCAATGCCGATATTTCATTTTAAAGCCTTTATCCGCCAATACCGATCGATGACGTGTTGATATTATTGTGCATCCCTACATTAAAGGTACTCTGTGGAGTTTCTGACCTCTAGTAGTGCTATGGACCAGTTTTCTTTTTTACAGTCAATCAATCAACTATATGCCTGGACTCTATAGCTGAAGTGGACATTTCAAGAAATAGACGGAGCCACACTACAGATTGTTTATGTATAATCAACCTGTGCAGCTGCATCACAAGTCTCCCATCAACAGTACCAACATTTCCTTCCACTTGACAGTTGGCTGTGCACAAATAATGCATCTTTTATCTGCTGGAGGATGAAGACCTGCATCAAGAGTCCTCATATCTAAATTACAAAATAAGTCATATGTCAGTGCTTTCCAAAGCAACATATATGAGCATTTTGTAATTTGGCTTCCCCATCAGTTAGACAAAGACACGCCAGCAGTACTTCTTTTAAAGTTGGGCGACTAAAACTACTTTGATAAGATGCAGTAATTATTGCAATTTTTGTCTCTTCTGTGAACAACACTACAAACACATACAATCCACTAACTTAAAGGCCAATTGTTTCTTTTTAAATCCTACATATTGGCTCTTACAGTTTTACAATGCTTTGTTCTAAAATTACCACAGTTCCAAAGCTGTATAGATCAAACTACATTTTTAAACAGTTGAAGGCATTTTTGTTTCTGTTAGAAAAAGAGGAACAGAAAGAAAGAGTAGTAAGAAGATCATTAAAAGCTTCATTCTGCTCTATTTTTGTATGCCTGTTTCTATGCTTATGTCAAGGTGCACAGCAACACAGCTGATGCTGGAACTTATTTAGGCCCTTAAGTTGTTACAGTGGATGAGCAGGCACTCCCACGTAGAGATGATGAGAAACCAACAAGCAGCTCTGTGTCTCCACACTTCATTGTGAGTAGCTGCCCTGTCAGGTTATGTTTAATAGACAAAAACACAACCTGCCTGTTGGACACAAGCTCACCCCTGTCACTCTAATGAAACGTTTCAAACTTTTAGTAACACAGATGCGATTGTGAGGTATTGTAAAATATTCTGAAGTCTCTTGTTTCACATCAGACTTACAGTATTAATACCTCCCCAACAGACTGCTGTAGCTTACATGGAGGCTTTTATTCCTCCATCCTGAAATATTTAAAGCAACATGAGAACAAAATGTATTTAGACTACTGTTTTTTCAAACCTGAAACATCCGTTTTTCATTTGTTTTTATTTTGGCTGCATGTCCATGTCAGAGTGCCCCCCAAGAAAAACACAATAGGTCGTAATGTCAGTCACCCAAAAATGACATATAATCATGTTTCAGTGACACATGCCATGCAGCAGCTGTAGCAATTATGACCCATAGCAGTTCAGATGATGTATATAAAAGTTGCCAAATGTCCTGATTTAGAAGTGATGGGTTAGGTGGAGGTATTTAACCCAACAGTAGACTTGGACACAGGAGACTGCGGTTCATTTCCAACCGCGAATGTTATATTTCCAACTATGGGTCAGGAGAGTTTTTTTTAAAGAAATTAAAAACTAATTACGATCATCCCTTAACCTTAACCCCACAGTTATTGTAGCCATGACGATGAAGGTGGCCTAATTTTAAGGAAGTAGTAACTTTAACCCACACAACATGTTCCTCTAACCTTAACAAAGTCATCATTTGAACCCAAATTGTGATCATTCCCTAAATCAAACCAAGTGTCAAACCATTATTTTTTAAATGATGTGTGATGATTTGGAAAGCACAGAGAAATGATGTTGTCCTGTTGATTACTGCCGATAGGAGCTCCAGATTAGAAAACGCTCCTATGTGTACTTCTGGAGTGCACATGGTCAAACTACATATTTAATTGTTTAATTTATTGTCTCTTTGTTAAGTCACAAGTTTGAAAGACATGAATTTTTACCCAAATTGGAGTGTTTATTGGAGAAAATATGGTATTGGGTTGTATCATGGGAACTGTAGGATCCAGTGATTTTGGAAGTGGACCCATACACATCATCAATTCTGACCATTTTGATTTTTAATATGTCTCTTGTGAGTCTCGCATACATACATTAATAGCAGTAGCATATATGCTACCATTTATGGGCTTGTTAATGATTATTATTATTATTCTAAACATTAATTCTCACTTCTGCACTACTTTGTTTACGCTACAAAAACATTCCTACTCTCCAGCACCTGTACCACCCCATAGAAAAGTGATGAAGTTCAGTTATATTAATTTTTGTTTTGTTTATCAAGTATGAAAACAAGTATGAAAATCCCCCATATTAATAGCCGTCACAAGGGTTGTGCGAGTGGTGCGGCTGCACAGAGCCTTGCATCTCTTGAAGGTCTCGCAATGCAGCATTGAGCAAACATTTCCCAACTGTGAGATAGCGCCAAGAATTCTTCTGATTGCGGCATCAGAGGAGTAAGAGCAGCTTTGCAAAGTTTAAACAAATCGAGAATTATTTGCATAAATCAGTGACTGTGTGGGCTTGCCATTCCATCCATTGAAATGGATGTTGTATCCAAGATGAATTACACAGAAAAGTGAAGTCACATAATTCATTCCATTTAGTCTATTGTGAGTCCATTTCATTTATTTATACAACATGACAGGGCCTCGCACCCCTCCCACAAGAGCTCTGCTCATGCTGTATTGATAGAACTAATGTGTTTACATGACCGTGGCCCTCGGACAGAACTATACTTTTTTATTTTGGATGTCTGTTTAAACCTTTTTTTATTTTAGATGCCTGGAAGCATGAGTGATTCTAAAGAGGAGTTTGTTGATGCTTGGTCTGACTCTGATAAAAGCTCCAGACTGATGGATGGTTAGAAAAGGTCCAAGGGTCCTCTCAGACTACTCTATCTCTATTTTACTAAAAACCAAATTAACTCTGAATTTTGCCTCACATCATTCTCTCTCCCATCTCACATCCTGCTGTCAAAGCCAAGGCCTTCAAAGACTCACTTGTTTGTTCACTGAGCGCCTGGGCTGCTGCCCTCCTCTAAATACTACTTCACTGTTCTCCTCTTCATTCCTTTCTCCTCTCTTCTCTTCCTGTTTTCTTCTCTCTCTTTTTTACCTGTGGTCATGATTTTCCTTGCTCAAGAAAATGAGAAAAAATAAAATCAAGAAAAAAACCAAATCAGCAAATATATAATCAAATGCTGAAAAAATCACAAGAAAATACAGAAAGATCTATATTTTTATGTTTGTTTGTTTTTTCAGTCTTCCAACCGCAGTGAGCTGAGGTAGCACCAGCACTTTTTCAAAACATCCTTGTCATTAAATTGATCCGGGAGGTTTTACATAAAGGATCTGACTACAGGGTGTTTGAGACGACAGAGCTGTGCTGCTCAATTCAATTAGTATGCAGATTGGATGGAATGTTGTGCCCCAAGATGTCTTTCATTGATTTTCTTTATGGGAGGTGATATGAAGCAAACACACACACAAAGAGCTGGAGGACAGCTGACACAGTTTATCTTCTTTGTCTGTGTTGAGGTTTTGTGAGTTCATTAAGTATCTGGGTGATGAACTGCTGCTCTGGGACCAGTTTAGTTTACACAATGGTAACATTTCCATGACCAGTTATCTTAACATGTCGTTAAGTGGTCACTGATGACTGTTCATGTTCTTCAGTCAAGTGCCATAGGTTGAGTGTGTTTGAGTGTCCTTTATCTGGTCAGTTTCAGATCATCTAGTAATACGCTTCAGACTTATTAATTTTAATATTAATAGTAGTATTAATCTGTGTGCTGGGGTCGTTCATTGTGATGAACCCAATTATCACCTGACTGCAGTTCCCCGCCTAATTTGGATGCAAGCATTTAGCAGCTTAAGTGCCAGATATTTCCATCAGGAGTTGATGGAAACATAAACTGAACTAAATGAAGAGTGAATATGGGACTTAAATTCATCAGGTGGCCAGAAATGTTTTTTTTTAAACATACTGAACATATTGAAACCAGCATTGTTCATATCCATGTTTACTAGCCAGCAGTCTTCTTCTTCCCTGCCTTTGGTGGAACATCACTGCATTTCCTGATGTTTCAAAACAGCAACACATTCATAAAAATGTTGCTCCATGGTGCTACTAAATGTCAAATACAAAAGCCAGTGTGGATATGCCTCAAGGTTCCGTAACACTGATGGTCACTAGATGCTAGTGCCAAAGAAATCCTATGATCCTGATAAAAATTGTATTCAAGAAGGGTTTTTTCTTCTTTTCTCTCAGAATACAATTTCAGGTGAAACTACAAACTCAATTTTTTTCCAGACATTATGGTCTCAAATACTAATTTGACTTCTTTCAATGTGTGTGCTGTGGACAATTTGAAAGAATTTCTGCATTAAAAATATTTGAAAGGGTAGGTTTACCTTAATCCCCCCAAAAAGTAAAAAAAAAACAACAACAAAAAAACTGCAACATTTTCTGCCATCACAATGGGGTAAAAGAAAAAAATCAAAGTGGTTTTCAGCATTTTGAACACCATAAAAATCCATAAACCTTGCTGAAACCTTGCTTTTTACTGAAATTTATAATACTTAACCCTTTCCACAGTTAGGTCTGTGGACTATCCTGAGGAACTGGGGCAAACTGTGGAAGGTTTGAGTTGGTCAAATGTCATTTTTTTATGCTTTGAGCACACATAATGAAATTCTATCCATCCCCATTAAGAAGGTAAATGTCTTGGCAGCAGATGTCTTAATACTATTAGCAAATCAAACTAAGTTCCATTGTTTATACCATCCATTTAGATGAGCAATGGGATACTTCATTAACCAGGTGTGCTCTAAAAATTCTCCCCACACCTGCAGTCTTAATGGGCACTAAGGCTCTGTTAACAATGTTTGGCAATACGTCACACAAATAGGCACCACAGCTAATTACTTGAAAATACCACAAGGGTCGGTATTGGAACAAGGTGGACAATGTACCTTTATGTTTATGTTTATAGTCTATATTAAAGAGACGTTATATAATCCATTAATTCCACTGGCTTCAGTTACTGATCACCACAACTTCAGTAACTGCTAAAATTCAAGTGATTGGTGACTTTCTTGAAAGCACAGCCTGGTGTTTAAGCTCTGAAGGTCAGATACCTCAAGCATACATAAAGTAATTATGACAGTCAGTGGTGCTGTAATAAATGAAAAATCCTACCAAACCCCAGCAGATATATTGCAATTGCCAGTTAGAGCCACAGGATAGTGAAAATTGATCCTCCCTATATATAGCGATTATCCCTTTAACCTCAGTTAGGAGGTCACATGTGGATGCTGCTCTCTCAGAAGTGTTTAGGAACAGAGCGACTGGTGTGGAGGCTGAACAGATGCCCTCTGTTCCTCCGAGGCAGCTGGGCTGGCTCGGAGCCTGGCCGAATCCACCAAAATAACGATAAATCAAACACACCCACATCAGAAAGACACACAGACGCACCTCAGGGTGACACACAGGTGCGCCGATGTGTCCACATGCACACTCGAACGCAGAGACTGTCAATCAGTTGGAAATGAAAAGGTAAACACACACATGTAAAGATGCAAACGAGCACAAGGGCAGAGGCACCTACACACACTCCCACACACACTGTTACAAATCAAACTGCTGAACAGAACCAGTAGCTCCGCATTATCATGCACAGCACTTTCTTTTTGATGATGTATTGATATTTTGGAACTGCTGACCACTAAAGCCGACAGGATTACATCATTTGGCTCATAAGCAGATAACATCTTGAGTGATTGCTTCAGTGGAGGAGCTGCTTTATTGTACATTATGCCTGGTCATATCACACTAGTAGGGGGTCAGCGTGTGAGTGTGCTGGCAGTAGAGTAATATGTGTTCATGCTGACGTATTCAGTATTGAAAAAGCTCCACATGACCCTTGTTTGCTTGAAAAAAAACAAAAAACAAAGGTTGAGTGGTGTCACATGGGAGCAGTTTGAGTTGCGGCTGCACTCTCGTCTCCTCTTTGTGATGACATGTCAACATCAATATTATTTGTACACTGGATAATAGTATATCATCTGCCAATTGACCTTTGTTTTCTTTCAGGTGGCAAATTGATGAGTTAATTCAGTTTCATTATACAGCACAGTCCCCTCAGTTGGTTAGCCTCATTCAGAACAGCAGATGAATCACATCTCCTCCTGATGAATCCTTTGAGCATCTGGTAAAGAGAGGCAGTAAATGCTGAAGTCATATTTCATTGATGCTATTATTACCAGACATCTGGATCAAGGGCAGGTCAGACTTGATGTGCGGTGCTGCTGACACATTGGTGTGGGGATTGTTGGTTTCCACTTGACACCTCAACTATTTGAAACATTATGAGATTTTTTCCCCTGTAAAAAAAATCCATTTACTCTGTTTGGTTGTCATGGTCACTTGGAGTGAAACAGAGCTCACCTCTGACCCTGGTCTGACCTGCATGAGCCTGAGATGAGAATTACATCAGTGAATTTAGCCGGCAGTGTCGGCTATATCATGAAGAAGCACTCTGTGTACAGCAGTGTTTGACCTCCATACTCTCGCTATTATATCAGCAGCGTGAGCTAGAAAATGCTCTGAACTCTCCGATGAGGTAAGTCATGTATAATAAATCACTTCAGTTATTTGAATCAAACCATAGCTGTCTACACAGAGAATCTTAGAGATGTTCCAATAAAGACCCTGAGGGGTTTTGACTGGATGATTCTGAGGTTTTCTTTCCATTGCATACTTGTTTATATTCAATATGTACTTGGAATAAAGGTCACTTTAAATCAAGGAATATTTTTCTTAAAGAAGTAAGAAAAATTAAAGGTTTTTAAGGGCTATTCAAGATTCAAAATTTTATAAGTCACATGCTAATACAATATGCACAAGATGTACAAAAAACATAAAATAAATTATAAACATATGTGCTGTTTTATTTGGGCTGTGAAATCTTTCTGTATAAAAAAAGTACATATTTCACAGTTGTAAGGTAAACTAAACAATACAATTTTGTACTTGCTCATGTGCTAAAGTGCAGGGCAGTGAAAGGATTCATAGTCTCTCCGTGTTGGACTACAGCTGTCTGCCTGAGTGCAGAAACTGGAATAATCCTGGTTTAATAGTGGCTCAGGTGGTGAGGATTCTTCACTAGTGCGTCAGTCCTGCAGAGTGGGGGTGTAGATCCAATTGTTGCATGATATATAATTTTATACATCCATTATATACTAAAGCATATTCCAGCTCACATCAGCTAACACAACTAACACACTACTAATTTGCAACAGTACATACATTTAGCTGGAAATGTAATGCCACCTAAATGATGTTTTTTGTCAACATAATGAAGAACTGTTTTGAAGGTACAAATCTGCCAAATGTTACAGAGAGCATCTGCAAAACATTAAAGCTGTTTCATTTGTTCTCCAGCAATATCTGCTCTTGAAATACAATATCTGTTTGTAGCAGCTAAGACACTCTTAAACTTTTTAATACTCATGTTTAGGCCCACAGAACAAAGATCATGGTCCTGGTTAAATATTTAAAACTGCAGCTTCTGCAGTTCGATTCTGGCAGCAGACCTTTGTTGTTGTTTTTCCCCCATCTCTCTCTCATCTCTTTTACTGTCATCTCTGTACTTCACTGTCTCATAAAAAGGTATAATATTCCCCCAAATTAATTTTAAAAATATATATTGAAAAATTCAACAATGATTTGAACCAAGGTGTTTTGTTGCCTAAATCTTAACACATGCTGTACTCTGGAGAAGAACAGCAGTGTCTGGTGTCACCATCTTACCCATTGTATGTCCACCATCCTCTCAGTCTTCCTCCCCACCATGTCCATGTGGCAGCCATTACGTTTCCATGAAAATACATTTAGGGAAAAGAGTTATCTCGGGTGACATTCGGTCACCTAACCTGCATGTTCCCGGACTGTGAAAAGTAACTGCAGCACTGAGAGGAAACCCACACCGATGATGGAAAAGTCAATGAACCCACAACCTCTTCTCTGTGAGGCAACAATGCTTCCCACCTTACTGCTGTTCCACTCTGCCACCAATATTGTTTTATAATAAGGCATTTTTAAAGCTTTGATGAGGAGATATAAGAAATAAATACATAACTAATGATCAAGTAGGCTGATCATTATGCCTTTCAATAATAAGGCAATTTAACACATAAGATCGATTCATCATTCTGGAGGAGTTGCCAGGTTAGTGAAGCAGCATCAATGGTATGTGTTCCAGAAAACACATCAAACTGTTGGTTTCCATCACAGTGGAAAAAAATCTTATGTCATGTGCAACATGTGACCTTACTTTTTCAGTGTCACTGTTTTGTAAATTTTGTTTTCGCTACTAATTCGTTGTTAGTATTTGAAATCATTTGAAAAAAGATAAACAGTATACAGTAGCTTGTGAGCCTTCTTTATGACATTTTCACCCTGCACTTGTGTTTCCTCCCTGCATTCTATACTCTACAAAGAGTAGTACTGATAGCTGTCTTAATGTTTTCTGGGTCAGTAGTTGACTAAACACTCCACTCAATGCATGACAGCATCTAGCTTACTCGTAGCCTTTATTATTAGGCTGCATTTTCACCGCGTAAAATCACTGTTTTTGTTCAGGCAGCGTGTCACGGTTGAGAGCTGCATTGATGGTGTTGAAAAAGTGAAGTAAGCGTAGAGAGATGCTTGCAGGCAGTTGTAAAAAAAAACTACAATATGTAACTCAACAAGATAATAGAAAATAAGTTTACTTTCACAATGTTTTAACACTGTTTTCACCCGAGGAGAACGTGACAATATTGAAGCATAACTTTTGCTTAAAAATATACTAGAGGTCAAATAAAATCTGATCTGCAAGAAAGCCATGTGGAAAGTGGAATGGTTAAAGTTGCAATATGTAACATTCAGCCACTAGATGTCGCACTACAGCACCAACATCTCAGACCAAAACAAATGTGTGTCGTTTACTCAATAAAGTTGGAAAAAAAAAGAAAGCCGACAACTTACAAAACTCAGATGAAACTGTCAAACTAGGCAGTGCTGATCAAATATGGGTCACAATTCTGTTACTGCATTGCCTATTTCTCACCTCAAATGCTTTCAGAAACATATTTTGGTGTGCTGTTTAGCTGTGATTTGAGAAAGTTTGTGATGCAGCTACCATCTTGGAAATGAATGTGGAGGATATGGAGGGACTGACATACACTAACATGCTCATGCGGCCGGTGCAGCTACAAAAACAAAGAGCAAAGAAGCTTGGATAATGACACACACAGGAGTGTGACTTCATTCACTGCTCAGGTTGCCATTACTCCACTATATCCTTACATAGCAAATAGTTGTTTGCTGACAACCAGTGAGGCTGAATGTCATTCATTGGACCTTTAAGAATTACTGGGCAAATATAACTTTATCTCAGTTATGTTATTTGTAACTACCTAGCTTTTTCCACAGTTATGAAAAAGTAGAGGCTCCAAATTAATTCTGATACATTATGTTACATGTTAGCCAGCTAATGCTCTGTTAAACATTAGCTTGTTGCATAGGTCAATTCGCCACTGAGGTAATGGTACCGTTAACCTCTCAATCGAGTGTTGGAAAGCTTGAAGAAATTTCAAGAAAAGGAACAAGAAGAAAAACATATTTACAAGTAGAGGGGTACTTTAATAAGGCCTGTGATTCCTCATTGCCACACTGTGGTACTGTTAACCTTTCCTTACCCCCATGGACTCGCCATGGCATGCCTTTAGGAATGCTACAGAGACACACAGCCATCAATTTCTACACACCTGGTCCTCACCTGACTACAGGACAGATTGTAGGGCTTGCTCCCCAGCTCTGTCATTCCCCTCTTTTTGTTGACCTCGGATGCCATCTCTGCAATCATCACTCCTCTACCTCTCGCTTTCATGCTGCCACAGACGGCTTTTTGTCTTGTGTTGGAGTAACAGGTCGGACTCCCCAGCCACCCCATAGGCCCTGCAGGGACTGGTGCTTACAGGTTTAATCAAAGAATACACAGGTGTAGACGATCTGTAATTAACTGTGGGTACAGCCAGATGCAAGAAAATCCAATGCAATTGCACAAATATTCATCTTAAATGTCTACTGTGTGACAATACTGTAAGCTGTAAAACATATTTTATAGTCCTGGACTAACATTAGTGCTAACGTGTTGGACAGGCTAAACCATCACCTGAACTGTGCCTAAAATGAAGCCTTTTATTTGTTCAGCTACTTTAGCTCCGTATTTCTTTCACACCTAACACAGCATTGCTATCCTACTTTAACAATCTATCCCGGGCTTTGTTTTGTTGCAGTTACTTAACGTGTGTTGAGTGCGTCCGGCAGTTTCTGCTGATGCCTCATACCGAGGCTTGTACCATTTTCAGAGAATCACGTGACCGATGACAAACGAGGCCTCGGTTTCAAAAGAATCATGTGATGTTTCAGTTTGAGATTCAATTTGTTGATATAAGGTCTGTGAAACCTGAACCTTTTGTGGGTGTAGTTGGTTGGTTGGATTGCAGAAAGTGCTGAGAGTTTGACAGTTTGCTGAAGAGTGGTTGGTGGAAGTGGAGATGGAGGTTTTTGAATCGCGTTTGATGCTTTTGAGAGTATCTCTTGCAAAAATGAAGCCTGTAAGAAAGAAGAAATATTCTCCTGTTATACAAAAATAATATCTCCTCAGTGCTGAGACATTATCAAGCTCTTTATGAGACTGCACAGGCTGATGATAACCCAGATACCAGGCAAAATAATGCCATTTTGTTTGTTAATCAATTTTGTTTGCTGTTGTTGTTGTCATATATATACATTTTCATAAGTATGATTATAATACATAACTAAAATAAACTAATATTGTTTTCCCTAATTTCCAGAAAGCAGGTGGTGGATGAGGCCTTAGTGAATATGGTCATCAAATTCTCAGCCATTCACAGATGGGGGATTTAGGGAGCTAATCCATGCACTGGACCCTACTTACATTCTCCCTACAAGGCTTATATGTATGTATGTATCTATGAATAAAGCAGATGACAACAATTTATATTGGACAATTAAGCACTCCTCTCATTTTAAGGCTTTAAAGGCCATAATTGATTCAAGGTATCAGGAGGCCAAGGAGAAGGAGAAGGCCAAATTGCAGAAGGCCTTGGCAGTCAGTCAGACATCTGATATGTGGACAAATATAAATATGGATGCCTCCCTCGCGGTGACCTGCCACTATATTGATGAAGATGATAAGCTCAGCACTGTTTTGTTGGCAGTGGAGAAGTTTCCCCGAAGCCACACAACAGAAAACATGGCTCAAGTGAAAATTTAGGAGGAGTGGGGAGTAAAGAATGAAACATCTTGTAATAGATGCTACACGAAACATGGTGTCCTGTGCCAAAACGCTGCAAATTAGACATGCAATATGTATTGCACATTCAATGAACTTAATTGTTAGAAAGTCATTTGATCAGATCCCTGCCATGAATGACCTTCGTACCAAAGCCAGGACCAGCACCACTGCAAAAGAGAGGCTAACCCAAGTACAACAACAAATGGGAAGACCAACACTGAAAATGATAAACGAAGGAGACACCTACTGGAACAGCAGCTTCCTCATGTTGGAACGCTTATATCATCAAAGGGATCCAGTGGCAGCAGCCCTGGCCTCTCTAAAAACAGACATCACCCCACTGAATGCCCAGGAGTATGAGACCATAGAAGAGAGTATTCATGTATTGTCCCCTTCTAACCTTTGGAGTATTTTATAGTGGAAAGTAGAGCAACAAAACCCCTCTAGCAAAGTGAAGCTGAAAAGAATCTGTGAAGAATGACAGAATCTCTCCACAGATTTGTGTAAGACTGGTATCATTCATGCCCAGGATGATCCAATCTGTCATCAAAAACGAAGGTGGGCATGCAAAACATTTAAGAATAAAAGAATAGAGTCTCACTAATGAAGGGTGCGCTGACTTTTGTTGCAGAAAGTTCTTAAATATGGACCTTTCATTATAGTTTAATTAGTGTTTCAAGTCAATTCTGTTTTTCATATGAATTAACTTAATTCTTCTTGGGTTTTGTCTAAAAACAAATTAAACTGTATTAAAATGGAAAAGATTTGTAATTACTTAACATTTTAATGATTTTGACCAGGGGTGTACTTAGTTTTGTTATATACTGTATAAACTTCAGTGGGACAGATGTCATGTGAAGTAAAATCACTGTCTTATCAAATGTTTAAAATTTTTTAGGTGGAAACCTGTGGCTTCTGCTGGACCTGAGTTTCTTGGGTTAATCTTTAGCTTGCATTGTTACTTACCATACTCATCATGTTTTCCTGGAGATAAAAGGGGGAAGCACCCAACTACTTCCTGCTTTTAGTCGATCTGCAGAGTTGGAGCTGTGAGTTTGTCACAACAAGCAATTCTTTTCACATTACACATAGTGATTCGATCCATTGTTAATAACATAATATACAATATATAAATATTAGTGCAGCTTTAAATTAAGTTCTTCGGAAAGATGACTGCTGTGGACTCTTCACTTTTCCCATTGGTTCTTGGGTTCACAGATGTGAGGTCTGCAGATGGACCTCTTGTAGTCATTTGACATTCATTTGGTTTTCAGCCTCATATGAAACACATGAGTGTGATGGGTATAATAAAAGCAAGTCAAGTTATTTCTCTGTTGCTTGTAGCTACTTGTTGATAGTTAAAGGTCCTCTCCTAACACTTCACAAATACGCACACACACAGAAAGAGACACAGCAACCAGGGCTCGGAGGCCTTTATTAGCTCCTTCATCAGGGCTTTAATGTGACATTTATCTGCCGTTCTCGCCTTTCATTACTTCCATCAGTAAAGGTCAGGCTCGTGCATGTGGGCCCTCTCAGGTGTTTGGGCCCCTCACCCTGTTAAAACACCTGCTACCCAGGAGCAGAGGGGATATTACTTCATTACTCATGTGTTTACCTGGTGGGAAGAATGCCATCTTTACTTTGCTCCTAAGTTAAAAGAGAAAAGGAGGGATTTCATGACATTCAGTGTTCAGCTATTGAGTTGAGACACAGTAATCTCCTCAAAAGTCTTCTCAGTGAGGTGGGAAGGCTGCTGCTTGGATAGCGTGGTGTGATAGTGGTGATGGAGGAGGAGGGGGGTTGATGGAGGCAGAACTTCCTGTCTGTCTCTCTCTGCGTCCCAGTGAATTGAGAAATAATTGAGCGCAGTGAAAGCCGAGCATTCATTCAAGGACCTTGACTGGCGCTGCTGAAGCCTGGGGGCTCAGAAGTGATTCAGCACCGCAGAGCAGCGGACAGGAGAGAGAAAGAAAGAAAAGAAGGAGAGAAGAGAAGAGAAGAGAAGGAAAGTCAAGGAAAAAACGAGAGGAGAAGCAGGAGCGAAAGCTGCGCGCTGGTTTGGAGACGTTATTTTACTGCTTAACAGCCAACATCATGGCAATGACAATTTTTTAAACCGATGAAAACTTCTCTCATCGCAGCAAAAACCCTCTGCTTTTGCCTTAACAATCACCCAAACTACAATAAATTCGGATTTCATTTGATTTCGCGGATGCGTCGAGCGCACCGGATTATCCAGGGGTGTAGCCGCGGTGCTTCTGGTGCGTCTTTGCGCTGGTACAGGCTGTGTGAGTGTGTGTGCGAGCGTGTGTGAGAGGTGAAGGATCAGCCGGAGTGGCCGACCAGTCAGAAGGATGCTGGAGGGCAATGCCTGCAGAAAGAGAGGATGAGATTTGTCGAAAGGCGCTGGAACTGCTCTCAGACCTGTGCTCCAAGGGAGAGGTGCAGGACGACAACTGCCTGGATTTCATTTACTACTTCAGGGACCTGGCCAGACCCCGTTACACGGACTCAGGTCAGGCTCCACAGACTTCTTTATTGACAGTTTCAAGTACAAGCTGGAGTTTTATTATAGGCTGCATACATATATGGCTAAATTGACTGAAGTTTGATTTCATAGTGAGCATTCAGCTGATGTACCCCCACTAGAGAAAAAACACATCTTTTTAAACTTTTCAAACTGAGATTAAAGAGAAATGTTTATTTAAACATGAAACTAATTTTGTTTCCTATCCTGATGTCCTTACATGCAATTCATCATCTTGCTTTGAAAATTAAGAAAGTTATTTTAATTAATTATTTCAGAGCTAAGGCATCCTTAGTTAATATTAAGGGTTATGTGCATCCATTAATAGATGATTTTCTTAGTCCCATAGTGGTAAGTCTAATAAGAAAAGAAAAAACCTGCTTTCCTACAAATAAAAAATTGCATTAACACACAGCACACTGTGTTTCAGTGTGTTCACCACAAATGCGAGAAGAGTATGATCTGTGAACTTGTTGCTTGCATCTATTAGCACCAGCAGCATCTACAAAGCATTTCAGACCTATACAGTATATGTGTGTGTTTGTCAAGTCCACCAGCGTATCTGGCATCTTCCTTTCACAGCTGAGGAGACTGAAAGGGAGTGCTGCTTTGGTTTCTCTTTTATTCTGGAGGCTATAAAGAGAGAGAGAGAGAAAGAGAGAGACAGAGAGGAAGAGAGAGAGAGAGAGAGAGGGAGAGAGAGAGAGCCCCACCCAATATTCCCCATAGCTCCCAGCACTTTGCAGACATGGTTCCAGCAAAAACGAAGACCAGTGATCAGAACCAGTTAATGCTGCTTGATTCCCATTCTGGGTCGGTTGGCTCAATATCGCCATCAGACACAATATTTGTAAAGAAAAGAAACCAGTCTGAAAATCATCCTGACACTCTTTGAAACTTTGAAAAGGCTCCATCTACATGACATTTTCAGGCAGTATGAAAATTTCACTGCAAAAATCCAGAGGAAAATTGTAGGAAAATTACAGAGAGAACACTTAGTGATGCTACCTATGTATTGAAAAATTTGAGTTGTTTTCTTCAAGGATGATTCCACAAAACCAGTCATCTACTCTACTGTGAAAAATATTCACTATATTGTGTGTGTGTGTGTGTGTGTATGTGTGCACATGCGTGTGGTTTTGGTGATGTTGCCATGGATATACAGTACATATCGAAGCATGTAGGGTATTGGATTATATTTCCCATGCATATATGATGTACAGTGTACATACTGTATGCATGTTTGTGAATTTATTTCATCCCTCCTCTTTGAGTGTGTGTATGTGTGTTTACATGTATGTTGGTTTTTGTTAATGGCAGCCGTGGCTGGACCGCTGCCTTTAAACATGTTACAATCCATCATTAAACATGTATGGTGAAGAGGAAGTTCAAGCTACCAGATTGGTTCCCCTGAGGAGCTGTGACCCACTTCCTCTTGTATTAGACTGCTCTAAATGCACACACACACAGTTTGATCCACAACAAACAACTATCCCTGCGAGCCGAGAGGGGAGAGACTGGAGCCTGGCAAGTGCTCTGAGATGCTCTAAGTTTTGGGAGTTTCACATTTTTTCTTACAGTTTCAAAAAGGCCTCATCTAGCCAAAACACCCAAACAAATTGTTTCACACTCAAAGCAAAGCCACAGGAGGAGCAGATTTTAGCATCATAACAGGAACATATTGGGCCCCACATGAGACGATGATGTGCAGGTGTTGTTCCATTCGAAATGTACAAAATAGTGTTTGATTATTAAGGTGCAAATAAGTACAAACTCATACTAAATTAAAGGTAGAGTAGCATTCCTCCAGGCTGTAGTGGGTACAGAAATAGGCTATTAACAGTTAATATTTGGCACTTCATAAATCATATTTGGATATTCAAAAGGGGTTTTCTCAAGTTCACAAGCCTCCCAGGCTTACCATTGATGTTAGCTGAAAACCCCACCTTGAATAATTTTTTCCAATCAAGTTTCCCTTTGTGTTAATGTGTGACTAGGCCAGTTCTGACATTTAATACATGAGCAAATGTTTAATTACGTCCCCAGACAAAGTAAAAGTTAACATCAGTTAAAGTAGCACACAGCTTGGCTGGGCTTTCCATTGAACACAGGTGACATGTCACTGCTCATGTAACTCCTGTCAGTTGGTTAGGGCACCTGTATGGAGTATGGCAGGATCTAAGGAGGACAGTGTGAACAAGCTTTTGTTGCTGATAACTCTTGCTGTTGGCCTGAGGAAGGTGTAGACACAACAGACTGAGCTAGAGTAGCTAGAGGAGCGCCCTAGTAGCCTAATGGTTAAGGTGCATACTACATAACCACAGCCAGGGACCTTTTTGCATATTAAATCCTTATTCCTCCTTATGTTTACTGTATATATCTACACCATTAACTATCAAATAAGAAAGAGTAGCAAGTTGTGACAAGGACCTGATCCCTCACCAGCTTCCCAGTTTGAAGTTAGACCTGGCATTCAGTGGTGCTGGATCAGTGTGTTTTTCTTTTTCACTACCTGGGCGGCCTTAATCGTGTTACTATGAATATACCCTGTGGAGTAAACAAATTTCAGTTTACAGTCAGTATCTCTCACCAGAACATATTATGCATATCCTTGAGGCCTATACATGTTAAATGTATTTCCTTCCTCATAAAACATTTGAAAAGTTGAAACCTCATTTTTATTACATCCATCCAGCAATATTCTTCTTCAGTCAGTGGAATAGTGTGGACGCGTTGGCAGAACTGTATATTGAATTGCCTGCATGCATTCATGTGCAACAACAAACATTTCTCCATAGTGCTACTCGTGGCCAAAACTCTAGAGGGCACCTTTAACTGACTTCATTAACCACACTATTAAAGCTTAACTGGTACTAAATTTGTATCCCAAATTATCAAAAAACAATTTGTAACTTTGGATCACATCACCCATGTCTTCTTGAGGGCCTCTTTTGTGAAACTGAACTGTGAAAAACGTACTCCTCCCATATCTATTTTTGAGTGTGTAGCTTGCGCCTCAGTGGACCTCCACGATGGCACCAGCTGTGGGTGCTAGACTGGTGACGCAATCACATATCTTTTTCTTGACATAATATGTAGTCTCACTGTCCAAACTACCCCTCTCTATCTGAGAGACAATAGACTGAAAAGATATAATATATGTTCTATATATCCTGCATATATTAGTCAAACATGTATGTTTTCATACATATATACATGTATGATGTACGTCTTCTAAACCCCTCTTGGTTTATGCTGCTGATACACAGTGCAAAATTACCGTAATGTCACGCAAAGACTACTGCATTTGCCCCAGTGTTTTCTCCAGGTGTTTCTTCCATACAAAGCAGTTCTATCTTGCACAGGCTCTGCCCTCCACTGGACTATATGGGTACTCCTCTTCCCCAATCACATGCATGCATTCACCCACTGAATTTAACATAAACACAGGGTGGAAATAGAGTTCCTTTCAGCAGAGATCCAGCACCTGTTACAGAAACAGGCTTTGTCTGTCATTCTCACTCACGGTTTTACTCCGTGTACTTCCTGGTTATCAAGAAGACAGGAATTTTCAGACTTATTTTGGCTCTCCTCACCCTAAACCAGTGCATTGCCCACAAAACGTTCTGCATGCTAACCATCCAGCGGTTATCGGAGCTGGTTTAGCCTGGTGACTGACTCACCACCATTGACTTGAAGGATGCATACTTCCATGTTGAGGTAGCTCCGAAACACAGGAAGTTCCTGTGTTTTGCCATTCAAGGGAGAACCTATGAGTACAACAGTCTACTGTTCAGCTATTCCGTGGCCCCCCACACCTTCAGCAGATGAGTGGACATGGCGCTTTATCTGCTGTGTGACCGAGGGGTGAGGGTTTTCTTTTACCCCAACAACCGCATTGTCATGGCCAGGTCTAAAGAATAGGCTAGGTTCCACTCAGCCCAGCTGATTTTGCATCTAACCAAGTTAGGGTTCGTGATCAACTGGAGGAAGAGCCCCCAGCCACAACAACAGGTGGAATAACTGGGGGTTGTCCTCAACTCATGCTGACTGTGGGCTTCTCTGTCAGAACTCAGACAGACAGCCCTGCAGCAGGCAGTTCAAAAACTGACTGTGGCGGGGTGCAATGGTGATGGCATTTACCATCATGCAGGCACTGGCGTTCATGGCAGCGGCCCACTTGGTGGCGCTGCTGGGACTGTTTCAAATGTGATGCCTGCAGAGGTGGTTTGCCAGCCTTCACTTGGATGCCAAGAAGCACAAGCTCTGCTTGGTGACCGTTCCCCCCTCTGTGCAGGATGACCTGCGATACTGGGGGTCCCCACAACACCTGTCACAGGAAACACCACTGGGACAAGTTACTTGTCATGGTGTACATTGATGCATCCCTGACGGGGTGGGGAGAGACTTGCCTGGGGAGAGTAATGTGTGGAGTGTGGCCTCCAATAGAGAGCTGACATGTCAACCTCCTCAAACTCCAGGCTATGTTTTTGGTCCTCCAA
Organism: Thunnus thynnus; assembly: GCF_963924715.1. Classification (NCBI taxonomy): domain Eukaryota; kingdom Metazoa; phylum Chordata; class Actinopteri; order Scombriformes; family Scombridae; genus Thunnus; species Thunnus thynnus. Next base: position 6,460,541 of record NC_089521.1, on the reverse strand, counting down.
CAATTCAAGCCCCTGGTACAGGGGAGATATGTATTATTGAGGACCTACAACTGCAATCAAGGCAGGGTGGAGTTTGGTCTGCTGTCCTGTTGAGAATGGCGGAGAACCTGTGGAGATAGGCCTCAGAGCATCTGTTGTCTCTGAAGGCGCTCCATGTTCCAGGACTGGAGAACAGGTGAGCCAACCTCATGTCAAGGGCCAGCCCCCTGCCAGATGTGTGGAGGCTTCACCCTGAGGTGATGAAGCAGATTTGGGGCCAGTTTGGGAAGGCGAAAGTGGGTTTGTTTGACACCCACTGTCCACTGTGGTTCTCCTTGACGCTGCAAGATGATCTAATCCTGGGTTGGATGCCTTTGGACACACGCCATGGCCAGAAAAGCTGCATTTCATGCTTTTCTGCCTATCCGGCTCATTCCCCTCCTGTTGGACAGAGTGAGACAGGAGCAGTTGGAGGTCATCCTGATAGCTCTAGGTCGCCGCTTGGCATTGTGGTACACAGAGATGACTGAAATGCTGGCAGTCCAACCCTGGACCATCCCACACTTGTGGGGGGCTATGTCCTAGGAGTTAGGGACGATAGACGTGTTGCTCATTTTGGGCTAGCCCCTCCAGGCTTGGCTCCTGAAAGGTACAGGCTGATGTGGGTTGGACTGTCTGCACAGGTCCTACAGACCATTCAGGTGGTAAGGGTGGGATCCACCACTGCGTGTTATGGGGCAAAGTGTATGCAGCAGCCTTTTCTTCCTATCACAAGGGTTTTGGCGACAGACCGGCCACCCTCTTGTGAAATGTTTCCTGCAGGGGGTCAGGAGACAACACCCAGTGATGCGTGCCTCTACCCCCCAATGGGAACTTCCTGTGGTCTTCGAGGCTCTGGTGAAGGATTCTTGTGAGCCTCTGAAGCGCTCCTCTCTGAAGGTGTTGTTACTCAAGACAGCTTTGCTGCTTGCTCTGACATCAGCTAAGAAAGTGTGTGAGATAAGTGCATCCAGCTGCATGCTCCAAATCCGTCCTTTGTTCCCAAGAACATATGGAGTTCTTTCAAGTTGAGGGTTGTTCAGTTGGATGCTTTTTGGCCTCCACCCCATGCAGGGGATAGGGAGGCGAAACTGCATCAGCTTTGCCCAGTTCACATGCTACAATGTTATGTAGAACACAAGGCCCCCATCAGATGCACTGTTTGTGTGCTACAGGGATGGTGTGGATAGAAAAGCCCTATCTAAGAAACACCTTGCTGGGTGGCTTTGTGAATGCATCTCCCAAGCCCATAGGCAGGCAGGAAGAGAACCTCCCACTGTTGTCTGCACCCACTGTACATGCAGTATGGCAGTGTCTTGTTTAGTGGGAGGAGTGTTGAGGACATATGCACTGCAGCTTTGTGGTCTGCACCCTGTCTGTTCATATCTCTTGGACATGTCGGGCTCCCTTTCACAGTCTGTGCTGGCTGGATTTACCCACTAGTGAAATGGGGGTGTGTGTGTGTCAGCTTGGTTTCACCTGACCCCCACTGGGCATGATACACCTGCATTTGTCACATGCTCCTTGATGACCTGGGGAATGAGGCGTGCAGAGGGTCTGTTGCTTGACAGTAGAGCCCTGCGAGGTTAGGCCATGGCCTCACCCAGTTCAGTTGTATGCTGTCTGGGTTGGCTGGGGCCACCTACCTCTCCACTGAGGTGGCTAAGGCTATTAGAAGTAGGTGTGCTGTGGCAACTAACCGCATGTTACGTCGCGGTAAGGCGCTCATTCATCGGGCTCCAACACTGTACCCATAGTACCCATAGGGCGGGGCCTGTGTGATATAATATAAAGGTTACAATATTGTAACCCTAGTTCTATTAGCACTATTTTGTAAAATTCAGTTTTGAGCCTTTTTTGTCACCCCAAAGTTTGATATTTGCCAGTGTGGATATATTTTTACTCATCTGGATTGGGTTCCACTAGCTATTTGTAAACCAACTCCAAGTATATGTGTAAAGTCCTTTCTAAGTGTGCAGCTACTACTAGCTAGTTTCAAGTGATTTACTAAATCAGGTTGCACCATTAAAACTTGAAGTCCCCCTCTGTCCTTCTTGTTCCTACAGTTGGATGTTTGAGCTTCACTGTGCAGACTGACACTAGAAGGCTGTTTTCACATTTATCTGCTGAAAGTGGAAAGTTTCTCTGTGCTCATTGAAAATCTGAGTTCAAGGGGAGGGCTAACGTTAATGCTAATGTTCCAATATTCACCTTACACAAGTGTGATGTGGAAACTTGAAGCCTCCAGTACACAAGCACTGAGAATGGACTTTACAGTGAAGTAGGAGGTATCTTTTGTCCAGCAGTTAAACTTATGAAATATATTTGCATTATTCATAGACCAGGTAATTATTCTTAATACATGTCTTGGGGCGATCTTTAAGGATATTCTTTGCTAGTAAAGACCTTAGTTATGTATAAATGTGTGCATTATCCAATCAAAAAAGAATCAACTATGTAAATGGTAAGTTGCTGAAGCATCACAAGGTATAACATAACTTCCAAAAATAACAGTTTAAGTGGCCAAGCAAAACACTGAATTTAACTGCTAATCATCTGTAAATATGGTTTGACTTTGTTTAAACTAAATAATCATACATGCAGGAACATGTGCATTTCAGAGTTAATTTTTATGCAGTTGAGAGCAAGGGAGAAATATCTGATTATGCTAACCAAACCACCACACTGTAATTTGTTCATTTAATATAAAAATTACTGGAGTAATTTTTTGTAATTTGAGGAATGCTGTGCTTTTTGTGACATGTAATATAAAATCTTCCCAGTTTACATCATCATTAAACAGCATTTTGATTTAGTGCCAGGTCAAATATGCCAACCATATCTCATAACTTCTACTGGGCCTACAGTATTAGCAAGCTAACATTAGTTTTGTCAGTTGGCTCAGTTAGCTATGCAACAGTTCCACCTGTTATTTAGTAAATATTTAGTAAAAATTTATCTCTACGTAACAACTAGTTTGTGTGGTGCACATCTAATAATGCATAAATCTCAGCTTCTCAAACAAACAGTTACATTACACTGTAGCTAAGCTATGTTTGGTGCAGCTGGCTCCTAGTCAGAAAGTTTTAACCCCCACATACAGAAGAAAATCTTGCTCAAACCCGTAGCTGACAGTGTGCAGAGACCTGTTTTGACATGTTTTTTAGTATCAGACAACAATGTCTGCCTCTTAATGGAACATGATGGCTTCATATTCTTACACTTCAAACCAGAAGAGATTGATACAAGTCATAGTCGTGGGAACAATGTTTCACTGGAAAGTTGTAATGCAGAAAGCACTTTCATTTCTTGGTCTCGACGATGAGGGATTGATTAAATGTTGGGGGAAATAGGTTTGGTTTCATTACACCCTTGATTGCATTTTCGAGGTATTGTTGCCAGGCAACATAACATTATTGGATATTTGGTATAGAAATCTTTGAGCCTCTGGTGATATTTTTGAATGAGCCCAATAAAGTTAATGTCTCTCTCCTCTCCTCTCCTCTCCTCTCCTCTCCTCTCCTCTCCTCTCCTCCCTTCTCTTCTTCATTTCTCCCAGTCTGCACTGTAAAAGTCGTTTCCAGGACATTATCCCTATGCTTCCCCTTGGACCCACACTCCATGCCCTTTCACTTAAGCTATTGTCTCTTATTGACCCACTGCTGACTTGGCTGTTGCAGCTTATTGAACTACACTCAGTGCTTGGCTCCCCAGAGGAAGGACTACTGTACATCGAAGAGTGTAATGAGATGGCTCTAGCCAGAGGCTCGCTCTCTGACAGGAGCAGAAAACAATAAATTGGTCATGATCATAAGTTTTCGCTGCTCAATCTGCTCTTAATCTAATCTAATTAACCTGAAGGTTGCATCAGCCTCTAGATATAAACAGGTCTACTTTCCAGGAATATTATGTCAATATGGTTGAATTTATTCTAAAATATATGTGTTTTGGCTTTTTGAAAATGATGTAATTGATGTTTTCAACTGGATCAAGAGGGTATGCTTTTAGTTTGACCATCATTCACTATTTAACTGTCCAGTGGGGTTTGAAAGGGTTTCCATATGAGAGTGATACAATTTAGAAAACCACAGAATCTAAAAGTCTACAGTTACACTACAGCTGCTTGAGCAAAATGCTAACTTCTGCATGCTAACATTTTCACAATGGCAAAGCTAACATGCTGATGTTTATCTTGCTGTCTACCATGCTCACCATCTTAGTTTAGCATGAATAAAGTACAGCTAAAGCTAATTGTCATTAGTCTGGCCATAAACTAAAGTTAATTAAAATGGCACTAGATGAAAAGTTGAAGGATCACTAAAGTTATTACAATTCATCCTGTGGGGGGCATGAATGTTTTACCAAATTTGATGGCAATCAATTGTCGAGACATTTCATTTAAAACCACAAATGTCAACCTCATGGTGGCGCTAGAGGGAAAGTCAGGTGATTACTAAAGTCAGCAAGATACATCCTCTGGGAACCATGAATGTATTCATGTAAAAAAGTTTGTGCCAATCCATCAAGTAGACATATGATACTGTATTTCACAGAATAGGTGAAAAATTTGACCTACTGTTAGTGCTTAATGAAAAGTCAGGAAATTACCAAAGTCTGTAGGATTCATCTTCTGGGGACTATGAATGTCTGTACCAAATTTCATGGCAGTCCATGGGATATTACAGTTTGGACCAAAGTGTTGGACAAATCGACATACAGATCTCTAGGGCCATGCCTTAAAGCCTGGCTAAAAATCATTAAAAGTGGACTTTTCACTCTAGTGTCCTGTATCTCTGAGATAATGTCTGGGATGATGTCATTCATTGACAGTCATAAATAGAAATACAAAGATAATGTGTAGGACGGAAAAACGCAAATAACTGTCCCTTTGAATCAGTCATTCAGTTGTGACGTTTACACCAGTACAGTAGTCTAATTGCAGGTTATCTGTGTAGGTGTGCTGGATAGTAAACGAGAATAAACTGGCATCATTGCAAGTATCTTCTGTGTCTCTAATCAGTGTTTGGCCTGCTCGGCGACTAAACAGAGGGTGTGATGGGCTTATAATGAACCTTCCTCAGTAGCACAGGGACCCTGGTATCCACTCATCACCGCTAATGTTTGTAACCACAGAGATGATACTGCACTGAGATAACAAAAATAAATCTAACAATAAAAAAGGCCAGACTGGCAAATCCCCTTACTGCCTGAAGTCAGTAGTGTACATGTTTAATGTCAAGATGTATGGAGTTAATAAGAGGAAACAGAGGGAAGCAAAGAGAGGCTCTGCATGGCATTTTGTGTTTATACAGCCTACTATTCCTAGAAATCATGGTCATATTGAACAGTTCTGCAGTGCACAAGTTATGTACACCACCAAAGTACAATGCCAATGCAAGAAGTAGTGTGTCTTTTATGTTGCAGGGTGGAAAGTAAGGGTATGCTGGTGGTGGTGGCAGTAAGTGTGACTGTAGTTTGCAGCTGCGCAGCTGCATCGATCTCGTCCTCGCTTGTCACCATTTTTCTGTTGGATGTAGCTAGCTAGCTATGTATATAGATGACCCCATTATTAATTATTCATTCTTTATTGATTTAATGAATCTACACTAATAATATCATGCTCCATTTACATTAATCTGTAATGTAGGTTGAGCTGACTAAGTCTATCTATCTTGCTGCTTCTATGAGTGCAAGTTTTGCATCAGATTAATATGTAAGGCATGTGTGTGTGTTCAGAGATATTGATAGTTCTCTCCTGTCTCATACTGAGCACAGTGGGCCACCCTTCTAACCTATGCACACACAAACACACATTAGGGCTGGTGTGAGTCTTGTGGATTGTTTTACATTTAATTTCATTTGACTCAATAGGACAATCATTATTAGTCAGTTAAACATATATAGATATAACACTTCTCTATTATTATGCAATAAAGTTCACAATATTGACTCTGAATAACTTATTTTTCTTGTCTCTTACTGTCATTTATGAATTCTGCACACTTAGAAACACTGTGAGTGAATTTATTGAAATATTATTTTTTATTGGCATTGATAGGCTTTGATCTTCAAGTCTCTTGAAGGTCTTCCTAAAAATCAACAGGTGTGTGGACATCAGGTCCGCCGTAGTGTCTTGCTATTGTGTAGATAGTGTTTCTATTTAATTTTCATAAAGAATGAATGTTATCTTGATGAGCCATTAGTAATATACAGAATCACTTTGTATGCTCTTCACAGTTACTCTAATGTTTGTATCTGAGAGTGGGAGGATTGTATACCACATGTAGCACATGGTTCGTCGAGTTCTGTTGCCAGATAATTGAAGAGACTGAACACACATCTGTAGGACTGTGTTATGCCTGTTTCAACTTTTCTCCACTGGTGGCCCGTATAGTAGTTTCTGATTTTATTTTAGTGATTGCATTTATTTTAGCTCTAGGCCTTTTCTCACATCTTTCATCCCCTTGTAGGGTACAGCCTGGAATCCAAAGCACCAAGATTGATTTGAAGTTTAACAGATACTCTCTGCAATTTTCAGGTGGTGCTGACACTTAACAATAAATTGACTTAAAAACTGGTTACAAGGCAGTTTCATTCTTCACTCTTGATCACATACTGTAGATGAACTGACTCTACCTGAACCCCTAGCCATTAATTTACGCAGATAGAGCTTTATAGATACATATATGGTACTTCAGTTGGCACAGAAAGCATGCTTTCCTCTGAATGGCTTCTTAAGATGGACATGCAGCATTTAGAAATTCAATTGAAATTATTCATGATTGCAAGGCCTTTGGGTTTGATTTTGGTTCACCAAACATTCCTTGAACACCAGCCTGCAGAAGCGGACATGTGTTCCAGGGAAAAGCATTTTCACTGCTGATGATAATGGAGGCTGAGCACAAACTGAATGAGACAGAGTTGTGAGAGAGAGCGAGAAAGAAAGCAAGAGAGAGAGCAGCAGGGAATAGAAAAAACACAGGACACAAAATAATTTAGAAATCAGTGGGTTGACGTGTATTCCCTTCCTGTCAGAACACACAATGACTTAAAACATGACAGGAGCAGGAGACCAAGGGACAGTCATGTGTGTGCATGTGATCAGTGCGCTACTGGTCATCGGTCAGGTCTCATAGCAGTTACAAGCAGGTTTTTAAACAATTTATTTAAAATAATGGGCTAAATTTAAGGCCCTAATAAGAGACCAGGGTTAATACAATGTACATATACATACTACTGTAAGGCTTCATGTTTCGTAGCAACTATGCTGTTTTTTGGCCATGCTAGCAGTCTACGGATGCTAGATGCTGATGGCTGGTTGGTCCATGACTTGAACTATTAGATGGACTGCCATTAAATTTGGTACAGATATTCATGGTCACCAAAGGATGAAGCCTATTGACTTATCATCTAGGGCCACCATGATGTTGACATTAGTGATTTTGAGTGAAATATCTTGATATATAAATATAGATAAATATAGAATTATAAGATGGATTGCCAAATCCACTAATCCAGAAGTATGTGTGTGATATCTGTGTGTTTCAATTTGAGAAGACAATTTTTCTGATTGGTGCTGAGGATTAAATAGTCCTAATCCTGCAGACATAAGAATAGAGAATAAAGATTGCACATATGCACAAGACAGATGGACACACACACTCAAAGGTTAATGAATAAATCCTTGTTCCTGCTTGGAGACTCTCCTAGCCCCTGACAAGAGATAAATGTGATGGATTTTCTGTATGTGTGCGAGTGAGTGCATGTCACAATAACACATGCTAAATTAAACATGTGGAACTGGCAGGCACATTTAAGTTTCATAGTTAGCTGTGTTGACTCTCTGCTTCATTCACCGCCTATTCTGAGGTTCAATACAAATAAGCCTTTCTGTGGCATAGCTGGATAATCAGCCAACCTAGAGTGCGTTGTTGATTTACCCAACGCCTCATCAAAGGGAGATTTAGTCCAAATCAATAAAAGCAGCCATCTGTGTGTCTGTTCACTTGTCTGTTTTAAGCTTTATTCACTTCAGAGGCAGGAGAACACCTCTGCCAGGGCTTCTATCTATCAAGAAAATCCATTTGCATTGTTGGACAAGGAAAATCTGACTCTAATCTTCTCCACTGATGCGCTTCCTGGTGGTGTAGCATTCTCTCTTTTGCTGGCCAAGTGGCTTTAAGATTTTAAATGTATTGCTTTTATCATATATTTTTGATGCAACAATTGGTTAACAGCATTTGTGAAACTGGAATGTTTTTTTTTTAAACTGATGATTAAGAATAGATACTCTGTAATGTTTTCACACCTGAACTTAATGCAATCAAACATTAAACCTATTATCATTGCAAGACTGACCATTCACTAAGCCCCGCCTTCCTTAGTTACTGTTGCTGCAGCTGTTAAGCTTTCCGTTCTCACACAGCATGCAGTTTACATGATTACGGTGGCAGATTTGCCCCTCAAAATTCACTGTAATTTTTGAAACAATGGGTCCTTGATTTTGGAAGGCAGTAAACAAAAACAGGCTTGTCATTTCTATTTGGAGGCCATTTATTTTGCCAGCACAAACTGGCAATTGTCACTAACAGACTCTATCAGCTGTAGCTACCCAGCCTAATCAGCTAACTTTAGCTCCACAAAAACACTCTCCAACTGACTTATTTATTGTTTTTACCTTACTGGTTTTAAAGTGACAACCCTGTAAAAGGGGACCTATTATGCTTTTTATGCTATTTTCAGTCATATATATAATGTTACAATGTCAGATGTTCATATTAAACGTTGCCAACATGTCAAATAATGAGGTAATATGTAATTATGTAGAAGTAATCCCTGTGAGGAACAAGCACCGGCTTTAGACTGCTCTGAACGCTCGGCTGTTTTTTTTCTACTTTCAGCCCGAGCTGATGTCGGCTCATGATGGATTTCTTTATATGGTCATCTGCTCCACACAGTGCAAGTTCACTGCTCTTACACAGTGAGGCAAAGTAAAACAAGTGGTTCACCTGTTGGAGGTGTGCTGGTCATCTGCAGCTCTTCATCAAACATCATCATCACTGTGGCTGTTTCTGCTTGTACTATCCCTCCCTGCATTATTTCTAACTGATCTGCTGAACAAAGAGCTCCAGATATGTCCATATGATGTTATTCAACCGGTTTTTAGTGCCACTAACGAAGCTCTACTAATTCAGTGAAGAACATGTTTCACTTCCTGTAACTTCTTCACAATAAATGTCTCCTGTTATTTAATCATTTAAAAGCTTTTAATTTGAAGAAGTAAAGCAGGAAATGTTAGGTTTGCATTGGCACAACTCTGATATGTTGGCAGGCTTCTGAAAAGCTGGCCAATCAAAACAGAGTGGGCTCATCAGGAGGGGGGCCTTAAAGAGACAGGAGCTAAAACTGCCTGTTTCAGACAGAGGCTGAACTGAGGGGCAGCATAAAGGGTCAGAGTTTTTTTTTTAACTGTGAATCATGCAAAGCTACTCTAGTGGAGTCCAAAAATAAAAATATAGAGCTGGAAATGAGCATAATAGGTTCCTTTTAAACATGCATTTGCCAGCTACAGTACATACATGAAATCCAGCTAATAGGGTTTTCCCATTACTCCGGGTGGTCTGCCAAGCCAACTTGTGATGAAATGCATTTCCACTACAGCCTCACAGCAGGGGATAGCCATGGCAAACTGCATTACTGTGGTCCTGCATGCTGGCAGGGCTGACTGGGGCCAACCCATGACAACCTCCCTCCCACTTCCTCCCTCTCAAACAATTATTTTGTGAGACTCAACTCGTGTCTGTGCTGGAGACCAGGGAGAAAGCTCTGTTTTTATAAGTCTCTCTGTGTTCAGCTCATAGTACTTTTATAGCTTCTTAATGAATTTTTGTGGTTTGAAGTTTCTCTCTTGTGTTCCTGTTTGTACTTTCAGATATCTGCCTTATTTTACTGTTTCCTGATCACTTTCAGCTGTATCAGAGTTGTTTTAAGTTACTGCTGACGAAAAACCAACATTTCTTGCTATTGCTAATTCATATTAAAGTCTTAAAAGTCTTAAAAGATATAGGAAATTAAATGTGTTTTTGGAGCTATTTGGTCAGTGGATCAGTTATAAATACTGGAGGAATAGTACAAGCATAAACAGCCACAGTGAGATGTTAGTTGAAGAGTTCTTAATGCATTTTCTGCAAACAGCACACCTCCAATAGGTAAACAGTCTTTTTTACCTGGCTCAGCACGGCCACCCAACAAACCATGGAAAAACCCTATAAGAGACTGTTTCCACCTCTAATGTTACAAGAGAAAAGGCTTTAAGGACAGGAACTAACCAATATAACCATATAGGACCAGCCCCCACACAATGGATGTTTTGTGTGAATGGGGCTTTTTTTTAACATAACCTTTAAACCCACAAAATAATGTTGGTTGATATGATCCTTAGCCTTGGAAGCAACACTACTGGTGTCTGTAGTTAGCTAGTTAGTTACATGTTAATGTTTACGGTTTATATTAGCGCAGACAAACATCACCCCTTGAGTATCACAGATTATCACTCTTACTATAGCACACCGATTCAACATGTGTAGAAATTCAAAGCTTAACAGTCCTCCTGTGCATAGTTGTGGTTGCTGAGATATGATCGGGCAATCACTCTTTTTTTTGGGGGGGGGTTAGCAAACAGTTAACTTGGTTCAGTCACTATTTCAAAGTTGCAAGAAAAACAGTTGCAGTGGTAATATAGATCTTTGAAGTATAACACATACATAGTACCTTTTTATGTGCTTTCATGTATGTGGGGTGGTTGTTAAGTGATGGTTAAAGTAGAGATTTATCTCCTTTGTAACAAATGTGCAAAATGAGCCAGGGAAATCAGTCAGGGATTTTACCGCTTTATTGATCACTTAGGCTTTGATGTAAGAGCCATTCCTCAGAAAGTCATGGATACTTTCTGTTTGTACCAGTTATTCCTTCCTGCATCACATAAACTCAAGCAACCCCACCACAGAGAATTACACTAATCAAAACCTCTCTAACCTTTTTTAATTATAATTGTCGACTTCCTTTAGTGTGGAGTGAGCTTACTGATTATTGAAGCTCCTGAATCCAATTAACAGTCACCAGCTGTACAGGGTTTAGGCCTTGGTGCCTTGATTGCACCCTGCAAGAAGACTTGAAAAGCGGAGACACCCTGTGGCTTTAGAAAAGGCTCTAACAAAAGTAATTGAATGAAGCCACAGGGTTGTCTGGGCTGTTTTACTCATTTTAAAGGCCAAAGTTATCAAAGGAGCAACAGAGCTTTCATTATATATATATATATACACACACACACACACACGCACACATATATGTGTGTGTGTATATATATATATATGTATATATATATTTTAACTAAAATATTTTTTAAAAAAAGGTTGTTTGAAAGGATATTCTGAGCTGTAATTTCATTTAGATACAGGTGAGCTCAATTTTGGGTGTGAAATATTCCTATTTTACATTAAACAAATGCATTAACTATTTGGCACATCAAAGCCAGACCACAGTGGAACAAGCTGCACCCTCTCTATCTGTGCCAGCTGAGAACACAAGCCCTGCACTGTGTCGGGACACACACTGTGCATAATCTCTCCACTGCTTTCAATTCATCCCAGCTGGTGCCCAGTGCAGAGCTGCACACAGAGGACTGACCACGTTCTACCTGCCTCATTTCACAAATCATAACGCTGACTGGGCTCTAATTCTAATGAGCACACTGTACAACACAGTACTTTACAAAGTCAGCCTCCCTTCGTTAATTCAGATTTAAACATACAGTAGTATATTATTGACTGGACTCACATTTATCAGGTGACCAGAAACATTATATAACCTGATTAATGTAACTGTAAAGGGTGATGATGTCTGCTGCCCCCTAGTGGCTCAAAAAGCAAAACAAAAAAATCTGATAACGCAGCTTTAAATCAACAAGGCTGGCTTTATTTATGAACATATTTAGGAGAATACACCTGATTTGAACCTCAAAATGTCACCCCAGATTTTTCATCACATCCAAAACCTGGAGAAACAGTGCAGAACAGTTGAGTGGAGGTTTGGCACAACTTCACCTCCTTGCGGTGTGAAGTAGGAGGCAGACTTGACTGGAAGTACCAAAGCTCCAGCAACAGTTGTGACAATGAAGACTTCATTGTACTTTAATCAGGGTCCTTGTGTCCTGTGGCATACGTCGGGGTCAACAGCCTTGTTTCCGCCCACAGGCTGAAACAAACCAGTTTTATTTCAAGTTCCAAGTTGTTTTGAAGTATCAATCTTTGATACTTAGCAACAGTGAGGAGAATCAATTACAGATCCTATTATGCCATCTCCCCCAAGATTAGACTTCTTGTTCATACCCCTTTAAATATGTGAGCTTTTCTTTAAAGTGGTATATCTTACAGTAACTGAAGCCAGATCCATTCACATATTTGCATTTGTGTAGGACCACTAAAAACTGAGAAGATAAGGCAACATTGAATCAGAGATGCTGCACTGTTGTCTTTGGGTTAAAATGTTCGGTCTTGTTGGCCACATGCTAATCATTTTTGCCTTTGAAAGGTAATGGAGGCTGTTCAACGACATCACTGATTGAGGTGTGACCAAAAGTGCAACATGCATGAAAGTTTCATCACAAATCCAGTGCATATTAAAAATACACACAGATCCTTAGCACCCCACGATCATGTTCAGAGCCACCTGCTTTGCTGGAGATGCCAGTGATAGTCGTTGCTATGGATACCATTCAACATTGTAATCTCCATGTCTTGTGCCATTTAATTACATGTTCCATACCTTGAGTTGATGTAGGTGGCATCTCTATGGCATATCTTTACATAGGTTGAAGAGCATAAATGATTATATGTAATGATACTGCTTTATGAAGCATTTTACTGTAGGCAATATTAGCCAGTTCAGTATCTCCTGATGTAATTCAGTTGTCAAGAGGCAGAACAAGAAGAGAAAAGAAGAGTGTTACAGTGAAGAGAAAGACACATTTATTTTGATGTGAGTGCTGCAGTCCTTTGTAATTCAGTATAAAATAGACTTTAAACACAGTATGGGCTACATCTATAAATGATGAATCCAGTTTTTTAGAAAACAGAACTGAAGATAGTTTAGGGGAAATTACAATACCTTGCTTCCCCATGACAGTTTAAGAAAAAAACTGAAGTTGAAGTAAGTGTCATTTTCTGTTAAGGACTTGAATCTAATGGTATCCATAAATTAGTTCATACAGATATTGTATCTCACATTGTGGTTCAGCTCTCCAGAGTCTGTCCTCCACCATCCCATTAAGACTTAGTGAAGAGAGACACTTTCCTCTCTGTTAGCAGGAGAGACAAATAATAATCACAAAGGAAAACACTGCCCAAAACCAAAACTACATATACACATAACATAACATAAATATAAATGTGATTTATGATTTTTCATAATGTGGAACAATGTCAGGAGTTAATAACTCAGGGTATCAAACAGTCTGCAGGGCATTTTACTGTGCAGGGACACTCACTCTGGTGGCTTCAAAAAATTCACTCCTAACACTTTGTATGAAGCCCATGCCTATAATGCATTACAAACATACTTATGATGCATGATAATTTGCTTATAGCACTGTATAATTATAGTTATAAGCACTCATAAATATTCATAATTCTTTATAACAATAATCATGACACATTATAAAGCACTTATAAGGTCAAGTATCATAATACTTCATAACTGCTGGTCACTTGCTGAGGATCATAGTATATTATAATTTTCATAGTTGTAATACATTATAATCACTATTATAATACATTATAATGTGATTACAAGTTACTCTAAGCGGTCATTGGGTGCTTTAAGTAAAGTGAGAAAAAGATCATTAAATCTATGTGTAGTGAAGGAGGGTTCCTTCACTGGGTCTCAAACCCCGGTCTCCCAGACCACAGTCAGCCAAAGAACTTTGCAGATGGCCAATGGCCAGCGCATCTAGTCATCCGTGATTGTTACACTCTAGAGGGCACGGGCCTGCGCTGTGACACTATGCTAGAACAACACACAAAACATTGTAAAATTAATTTATATGTTTAATGGGTCATAACAGAAACTGAGTACTTCAATTTGACACAACTTTTTGTTTCTCTTACCACACAAGTGCTTCATCCCAGTGCTCCCCAGCACCCTGCCAGTGCTTTCTGCCAGAAAGAAACGCTGTAGGGACACAAGCCCTCACCAAGGTTGAGACTTACCAAGTCAGCAGCGCATGGTTTGCACCTGTTTTTTTAAGGAGTCCCTTTTGTTGATCAAACACTTACATAAAAGTAATATATACAGCTACAGGTAAAGTAGAATTGTTTCAGGTATTATCTGTAATTTGACTCAATTTAGTGTTTAGAGTGAGTTTTTTGGGGAAACATTACATTGTGAAATGTAAATGTCCATCATTCAGTTGTTCATTATCAAAAAATGTGTCTACTCAATTTCTGTTATGACCCATTAAACATATAAATAAGTTTAACAATGTTTTGTGTGTTGTTCTTGCATAGGGTTATGGTGCAGGCCTGTGCTCTCTAGAGAGTAATGACCACAGATGACTTGACATGCTGGCCCTTGGCCAACAGCATAATTCTTTGGCTTACTGGTTAGCGCAACTGTCTGTGGTCTGGGAGGCCATGGTTAGAGACCCGGTGTAGGAACTAGGGCAGAGAGCCCAGTATTTGTATTTGTATCTGTATTTGTTGAGGCAGCAAAAGTATTTGTATTTGTATTTGTTTTCGAATAAAAGTGGAATGAGGCTTAAAAATCCTGTTTTTGTATTTATTACGCTTTTAATTTTAGAAAATTAAAGTGTTACAATAAGTGTTCATGAATAAACTACCTTACGAAGGAGGTCCCCACACCAGGTCTTGAACTGAAGTCTCCCAGATCATAGACGACTGCGCTGACTACTGAGCTAAAACTTTACTCATCAGCTCATTGCAGGCAGACTTCTACCTATTTATACACCCATAACACAGACAGACAGCACACCATGTAACATGTAGAAGAACTTCAGAGGTGATTCTTGCTTTGCACCTTTCATTATTGCCTATTTTTTAAAACCTAACTTTGTGGAAAGGCGAAGGGGAACAACAGGTTACGGAGAGTCCCTTGGGACTTAGTCCTGATAGATTAACAGTGGAGCAGAGGAGATAGACTGAGATAATGATGTAACTGACCTGCGAACTGGTATTTGATATGGGTTTTTTTTTTCTTCCCCAAAACAAATAATTTTTAAGATATTAGTATGACACAAATATCCATGTAAAACCCACTATTTGTGCTTTGCCGAATATTGTATTTGTATTCTGGCACACCCCTTAACTACACACAGATTTAATGATCTTTTTCTCACTTTACTTAAAGCAACCAATGACCACTTAGAGTAACTTATAATCACATTATAATTCAAGATTCAAGATTTAGTTTATTGTTCTTTTCTTATGTATTTGCATACACAAAAAAACGAAATGCTGTTCCTCCCCACCCCCAGCAGTGCAACAACAACAGAAAAGTTTAAGATATACTGTATATCTGAAAAAAATTCCCTTTGAAAAAATGATGAAAACATATAAATCCCAAGAGGAAAAAAAAACAAAAAAAGACGAGCAGTTAGCGGCACAGTGCATTAAAGTGCATTTTGAGAGAAAAGTACGTCTCACTTCAATGTAGACAGCTCTTTCATGTCAACGAGTGACCAGCACTGAAGGGGGAGTTATATAATCCATTTTGCTGTCCAGAGGACATTAGGCAACATGATTGTTGGAACTGCCGGTTTGTATGGGTTAACAGTTAGCCTAGCTTGTCCTGTCACACTGCTCTCGATGTCTCCGGCACAATCTTCTCTTCTTGCTGATTAATTAATAAATTACCTCTTAGAGTCTTTTCTGAAGATTATTTCAAGGTTATTTTGCAAAATGTCTTTTAAGGTCCAATTTTGAGATGTATTCAGGAGTCCATCTCTGGTGCAGCCACTCTCTCTTATAGAACACAGCATTATAACAGTAATTATAATATATTATAAAACAATTATAATGTATTACAACTATGAAAATTATAATACACTATGATCCTTGCAAAAAAAGTGTCAGGAAGTATTATGATACTTGACCTTATAAGTCATTATAAAATGCCTTACAATGTCTTATTATTATTGTTATGAAGCATTATGAATATTTATGAGTGCTTATAACTATAATTATACAGTGATATAAGCAGATTATAACGTGTTCTAAGTATGTTTATAATGCATTATAGACATGGGCTTCATAGAAAGTGTTACCAATTCACTCTTTCTCTCTGAGTTTGATTCAGAATGATTAGCTAGAGAGAACAAGAGAACAGAAGAAGAAAGTAGTGATGGAGTAAGATACAGCGAGCACAGTCTAACTCTTCCTCTCTCAAAGTGTCTCACCTCAGCAGATACTCTCTGCCATGCTTTTAGTTCAGAGGGTGAAAGGCTGCTTCACAAATAGAAGGTATTCACTATCAACGAGCCCTATCCAGGAAGAAACCTGTTATCTGCAAATGGACAACTCTGTTGTCCTCTGGTCTCAAATGTCTGTCAATCATTCTTTAAATATGGTCATGGATATGGACGGTTCAGACAGTAGGAAAGTGAGAAACAAGCCCAAACCACGTCATGTGAATAGACTTTTTTGTGATTTACTTGTACATTCTATGTGTTTTTAAAATGAACAGTAGGTATAAGTTCCTCTGTCAGCTTCTGAGTTAAAACATTTTTTAAAATTTAGACTTGCTATGGCCCATCCCCTTCAGCCTGATTCTAGACATCTGAATCACTGCCCACATCTCATGGCTGTTTTCACTGGTCGGAGAATCAAGTGAACAGTCAGAGTTTAGTATGTGGGATTAAGAATGGGGATGTTATCTTCCTAAAAACATTCATTAAAAATTGCAACAGAAAAACTACCACAAGCATGGATGAGATTGATGCAACTGCATAAGACGCTGTATGTCCATGTACAGAAATAACAACTCTTGAAGCATCACTTTTTTAAAAAATCACAGTGTTGCTTATAGCAACTGTTACCACAGCTTCCATTTGAACTAAACATAAGGTCAGCAGGGCATGAACACAAATGTCTCTATAGTTTGACACAAATCATTTGATTGCTAATTAAAGAGGACATAACATGCACATTTCCAGGTCTATATTTTTAATCCTGTGTTCTACTGGTTCTACTACTTTGCATGATTTACAGTTCATGCAAAGTAGTATGAACTGTGTCATACTGACACTTTACAGACCCTCAGTTCAGACAGTTTTAGATCCTGTCACTTTAAGGCCCCTCTCCCGGTGAACCCACTCTGTTCTGATTGGCCAGCTCTCGATGATTCTAGAGACTACATAAACAAATCATGTAACAAACTATAGTAGTAGGATTTCAATACTTTTTCTCGTTCTTCACTTGAAATGTCATCTTCTCAAATACATCTGTATACATGTTTGAGCCAGAATCTGATCTGAAATATGAGATTGGACAACGCAAACAACACATGGAAAAAGCTTAGCAACAACCTTGGCAAACCAAGGGTACAGAAGGACAGCGTGAGCGAGGAGCTGATGTCAGCTCATCTGCAAGGTAGAGAAAAACTGCCAGACTTGCAGGGAGCATTTCTACATACAGTACATTAACCTCAAGTTTTGGAATTTTGACTATGTTTAACATACCAGTTGATATCCGACATCATAACTGTATATTAATAACAAAAAAACACAAAAAGCATAATATGTCCCCTTTTTAGTGTTTCAAATAGAGAGACCTATCAGACTTTTGAGAATCACATTACAAATTGTACATTTATTATAAATTTAAAGGGTAATTTCACACTAACACTATAGAATAATAACACTGCCCCCTCTGGTTGAAGTCTGTTTCACCTCTGACCACATGAGGCATTACTGATGGGTGTGTTGGGCGGGATCAGAAGTGTTTTTTTGTTGCACCTGTAACCGCATCCAACAATGATGTCACAGTGTGCTGATGCGCCCTGGAGTACACTTCTACATCACTGCAGCAAGTTGAGAAATTAAACCAGTGGACGGCTAGAAGGGAACTTAAAAATGTTAAGGAGGTGATTAGTTATTCTTATAACTAATAAATGACTTTAACATCTAAAAAACATGTACTAAATAAATAAATAAAAATAAAAATAATTTAAAAAAAATGTACAAATTGTGCACTGACTAAATGTTCTTAAGTCTTTTCAAAATCCTTCACAAGTGACCTAAAATGGAAAATGTGAATCTAGATACAGTATGTGTAATTCAAATTAGTATCTATATATTCTGCAAAAACTGTAAGTGAAGCTGCACTATTTGCTTTATTTGCTAATACAAATCAGATCTGGTTGAATCTGTTTTCTTTTCCCATTTATATTTACAAATATGGAGACCTAGTGGAAATTCCCATGGAGCACATCTTTGTTACCACATTCATTTTCAAACATTCAGTCATGAGTACCAATTCAAGCATGTACAGTATACTGAGATACATGGATGGCCCATCCATCTTGCATGTATTAAAAACGTTTGTGACATTAATGCACAGCATACAATGCAACAGTTTCTACATGTGTGGAATTGCAGTCAGTATAGATGCATCATATTCAGTCACCTGCTTCTCTGTAATGGGGACAGATATTTTATTTGAGCTTATATCTTCCATATATGAAAAATATAAACCATCTGATTTCCTTGTCAATGATCTTGAGGACTTGAATGTTGATCATTTGTCTTTTAAACCAATACCTAAATCTTCCCTTTTCCTGAATGTCTTCCCAGTTGCCCCTCAGACTACACATCAAAACAAATAAGTTTCAGCTAATAAACTTTACTGAAAAAAGGAAACAATATTGGACACGCAGAAATGAATTTGCCATCCTCCCTGTAAACATGAATACATAATCAGCCAAAATAAGTCTTTGTTTTAAGTGACTATCCTTTGGCTTTGAAGCTGTTTTGAATTTTGGTGATACTATGTTAAATTTTAGCACCTCATCATCAAGGTAATATGTTGTAACTAAGTTTTGATATACATGAATTTGGATAATCTGTGGGAGTGATCAGATTTTTCTCTTCAACTTTGGCCTACAGTAGGGATATGTAATGCTTCTTCCTTCTCATTAAGCATTCTGAATAAACACAGTCTGTCCTCCCCAGGGAGCCATGTTCGTCTGTGCCAGCGTTTCTTCACTGGCAAAGCTGCTCACTGTTCACTGAGTCCCCCTCTCTCTTCCATCTCTAGATGTATCTGTGAGTCTGTTGTCCCTGCTGGTGACCACTTGTGGTCTGGCCCTATTCAGCGTCTCCCTCTTTGTTTCATGGAAGTTGTGCTGGGTGCCACTGAGTGGCCGTTTCCTTCCAGATGTCCTCAAGGGGGCGCACTTCCTGGGAGGAGACCAACAGCCTGTCCTCACAGAGGTAAGAAGAAAAGAGGCTCACACTCAAAAGTCAAAGTGTTATTGTGAGCAACATTTAGTTTTCTAGACTACTTATTTTGCCTTCATTTAAACTGAGCACACTTGCAGTTATAATCTTTTTTTTTGCATTTAGAATTTATAAGATAGTTTACACAAGAGAGATGCAGACAGATGCGTATTAGCTGTGTCTGCAACAGCACGTGATAACCAGCTAAACAGATATGTGAGACATTGAACTTACATTCAGCCTATCTATATACAAAATCATGATATGTCTGATATAAAAGTGGCCATTAGAAATGTTGATTCTCATGTTTTTCACAGATTGATTGCAGATGAAGTAATCACACAAAAAAGAAACCTAATGTATTGGCCCAAATATTAGACAACCCTGATTATAAGATGTAAAAGTAAATTATGATGTACTTCCATTAAGTCTGACTTCTATTTGTGTAGCTTATCTATCAGTCACATACTCACACACTCTCCTGTCGGGTGGTTAAAATTATTTTTTAAATAATGCTTTTGACACATTTTCACACAGGAATTTATTTCCTTTGTGACAGATAAACACATTACTCGAGCCAACTCCCGTAGATTGAACTGGGATTCTAAAACTTTTTGGGCTGATTTAGTCCAAAAAACACACTATAAATGGACTTGAAGAAACTTGCTAGCCTAGAAACCTCCGCTTTTTCAAATTTAATTTTCAGGAAAAAATATAATCTTATATTCGGGCCAATACAGTATTTTTAGAATGTTGTCTTGGCCGTCTGGCACCAGTTTTTTCTATACACTCACAAACCATAGATTCTGAAGGAAAAATATGAAATTGGGAAAAAAGATATGTGTGTCCAAATCTTAATCGATTAATGTATTACTTGCACCATTCCATAGTGGCCATACAGATACTATATTAATCCCATCTGTTCAATTGTTGTTTGACAGCCCAGTTTTATGGTTAATCCTGAGGCCACCAGAGAGTCACATAATATGAAAGCTTTTTCTTGTGAAACCAAACTTAATCTCATAACTAAAGACCAACTCTACTAAGCCACCATATCACTTCTGCTCAAAAATACATTAATCTTCTATTACTACAACTCGGTCCTCACGGCCCCAAAACCTAAATTCTCTTTTCCAAGTTAACATTTCTTCGACAGCATTCACTAGCACTGTAAACACAAATGTCTGGTGCACAGGTGGACGGGGAGGAGAGGGAGTACAGTGAGGATGGCTGCGTGAAGGAGCCCTCAGGGCCCCCTTCAGCTGTGGCTGTCCCAGAGTCAGCCCTAAAGATAAGCCACACATCACCTGACATCCCGCTGGAGACCCAGGCCAAGGCTGACAAAAACCAGGTCCACACTCTGGCCAGGGACAGGGTCCAGAGACAGATTACTGAGCCTACGTCGTCTGTACGGTTAGTACACATCAGTACACATCAATCCCCGAAGCTACTGTCCAACTTTTTGTGTTGGCAGGTTAAACACAGATGGACACACACAGTCACACAATCATAGACACCTGGACCTCTGGGTTCAGAGAAATACTTTATCACAAAGTTGACAGTGTGTAATACATTAGACTTCAGGGAACACAGTTGCTTCAGCTGTCGTCTCACAGCAAAAAGGACCAAGATTTTATGAAAAAGAATATAGAGAGAGAGTGAAAATTATTTCAATTATCATGTGTCTTAATCTTACTTTTTGTTACAGTCACAACTCCATCCGTCGTCAGATGAACCTGTCCAATCCAGACTTCAACCCTGCTCAGTTTCAGCGCCAGGAGTCTCTGTCTGGTTTGGGCCGAATCAAACCAGAACTCTACAAGCAGCGCTCGGTGGATGCAGAAGATGGACGTCGGACCGACAGCTGCGGGTGTCTCCATTTCATCCTAAAGTTTGACTTCGACCTGGAGCAGCTGATTGTGAAGATCCACAAGGCCCAGGACCTTCCTGCCAAGGACTTCTCAGGGACCTCCGATCCTTATGTCAAGATCTACCTTCTGCCTGACCGAAAAACCAAGCATCAGACCAAGGTGCACCGCAAGACACTCAACCCAGTGTTCGATGAGGTGTTTCTCTTTCCGGTGACATACACCGAGCTGTCGAGCCGTAAGCTGCACTTCAGTGTCTACGACTTTGACAGGTTCTCTCGCCATGATTTGATTGGCCAAGTGGTAGTGGACAACTTCTTGGATCTTGCAGACTTTCCACGGGAGACAAAACTGTGCCGGGACATACAATATGTAACATCGGTGAGATACCAGCTTTTACTAATTTCTTCATATTCTGTCACTGCATCTCTCCTTGCAGTGTGTTTTTAATATTCATCTTTACAATACGGATATCAGATTTCTCAGCACAGAATTCTGTTTTTTACTGTCAGTATTATGGCAGGTTGTGAGCAACTGACCAACATGTTGCAGCATGTATACAGACAGATTCATTAGTTGGTTTACTAGGCCAGAAGTATCCATACCAGCTGAAACCCCATGTCCTCTCTTCATTTTGGCCAGAATCTGCTCAAACAATCAAAAAGAGCCAACACTTCTGTAAAACGTTGTTACAACAGCAGAGGGAAGGAGATATATCAACGAACTTGTATCTCATTTCCCCTCCAAGTGGAACTCATCTGTGGTTTCAGGAGGCAGAGACATAGAAATATACTTAGACACAGTTAATGTTTAATGAAAGCAGTAGGAAACACTTGGGGGTAGTGACCCAGATCTATACTGACATGAGACTGGGATTGGTTTGACAGAGATACAGCGACACTGTCTATATTACATTATTCACTTGGATAAATCTACAGTGCTGGTACACTGTGTAACTCAGTAAGGAAGTTATTTCCTCCTGCCAGGGAATTCTTCATGGTTTGCCTGTCTTGTTGAGTGAGGATTGCAGTCTGGTGTGGCTCCATTGGGGATAGAAACTTTATCCCAATTTCTGGTTCATGGACAAACAATCAGAGCATAGTATATAGTGCTTATGACCATGATCACCTACAAACTGTTCATGGAATAAGAATTTATAGTTTATTGTAACTGGTTTTTAACAGTACACACTGAAAATATTTATTATTATTATTATTATTATTATTATTATATTATTATTTATTAAACTGTTTTTTGATGTGTACTCGTGACACATACACACACAATGAACACACCATAATTAAATGCAGTAGGGGATTTACCTTAGACTGTACCTACCTAAAATTGGCCAGAGATACATATCAGTGTCCATCTTTTGGACCAAGGCAGCAACCAATCATGCTATAATTTTTCATGTAGTTTATGGTGTTTTCTGTAAATATGAGACTTTTGTTTCTTGACTTTAGCTTATAAGGCAGTGCCTTATCCCAGGAAATGTACAGTATGTCCCACCTGATTGTGGGAGAAAAGTGTTAGACTCAAGAACAAGAGTCTCTTTTCTTTCTGCTGTTAGTAACCCACAAGCAAAAAGTATTGATATGACAGATGTAACATTATTTGATGACATTACACATCCTTGAGGTCTCTTGATTAATGCCAGTCACACCTCAGTGTGTGGTGAACTGGGGTTGCAATCAGACCTGATTTCGCTGCCTATTCATTTCTGTGAGTAAATGAGTGAGACATATTTGTTTCTGGTCACAAATTGATATCACCTCTTTCCCTTAGCTCAATCAAAGAGTTCAGTCTGAATGAACTTGACATGAACAGTTTCTGAGGTCTTTTGTTCGTCCACTAGTTCCACTGTTTATGCAACTCCCACACTTATTTCTTCTCCTGCCTGCTTTTCACTACATCACAACAAGTCCATTTCACCTGGCCAAATCTGGTCTAACTGCACCGTTAGTATGCCCATCTACCAAGAAACCACTGCACCACTACCTACCATGTCCTGATATTGCTCCATTTCATACAGGGCAACATTTTGAAACTCAGTATTGATTACTTTCCTTTCAATAGGCTCAGCTGAAAGTTATGCAAGTTACAGCAGAGAGCTGATGGCACTGCTTTACAGCTCTCTCAGTAGATCACTTAAAGTCGGTTTAGGCTTTCATATTCATTTGTTTGTCTCTAAAGCATTTTTGGAGTGTTTATTTTGTTCCTGTTAGTTCCTCAGAGCTCTTACTCCATCATCATAAAGCTTTACTCCTTCTGTGGAAGTTGAAGTACCTCCACTTTTGGTTGTATGTGTGAGTATGTGTGTGTGTGTATGTTGGTGTGCATGTACTGTATGTGTTATTTTGTACTTCTAATGATGTAACAGATTGAACACTTTGCTGTCTTCTCATGTGTTTATTATTCAACCTTGGAAAAGACTCATTCGCTTGTGTCGAATCCTTTTAATACAAAATGTACTTCTGAACATAATAAGACCTTTTGAAAGAACAGTTATTCAAGTCAGGTAGACAACTGAGTAAAGGCTAAGGAGATGAGGTTCAGTGAAATTTTGTGGCTGTAAACAATTTACATAAAGAAATTAGGCCAGGCTCTTGATTGCTAATATAATCAATTGTTCTTGTGCTTTTGTTGTACTGCTTGGACAGAGGAATGAAAACAGCTATATTTGTCCTTGTGGAAAGAATTCTGTCCTCAGCACAGGTTGTACAGGCTGTAGGTTTTTCTGATTTTTAAGGCAACTGAATTGCAATTTTAGTGACTGTAGTTGTGCTGACGTTATATTATTCCCTTATATTACTACAACTAAAATGTACACTTGGTGCACACAATATAATATAGACAAATACTAATTGCATGTGCATTTCAATATATAACCAGTCTATCTGTGTTTCAAAAGGATTTGGTCAGTCTTTTACCTTCTACTCTATATAGAAATATACAGTATGTGGGCACAAGTCACTTGATTATCCAGTTACACTACTAGATGTAAGCTATATTAAGAGTCTGCTTTGCCACTACTTACAGAGTTTTCTGCTCAAGGGACTTTTCATCTGGGCCACCAGCAGTTCAGTGAAATATCTGCTTGATGGATTGGCTCAAAATTCTGTACAGACAATCATGGTTTCCCAATGATGTACCCTGACTTATCATCAGGGGCATCTAGCAGGTTGACATTTATTGTTTTGAGAAAAATTCTCCCATAGATGATCACCTGACTTTTCGTGTAATCCATCAACAGGTCATAATTTTAATTTGTTTATGACTAAATACTTGACCATCAGCCTCAGCTGTACTGTGTGAATAAAGCTATTTAGCAAATGTTAGCATTATAACACGCAAAACTAAGATGGTAAAAAAATGGTAAACATTACCTGCTTAATATCAGCATGTTGTCAGTGTGAGTTAGCATGCTGACATTATCATGTAGCTCAAAGCACAGTATAGCCTCAGCCTCACAGAGCTGCTAGCATAGCAATAGACTCTTAAGAACATACATCTGAAAAAGTGGGGCTAGTCTTTCATACAATCAGTAGACATTTACATTCTCAAGTAATATTCAATGTGAATGTTTTGTGTTTGGTTTAGTGGTGGATACCAGAGGGGAAAGTTTCATAGCTTTTATCAGTTTTTATGTTAATTTGTTCTTCTTTTTCTTCCGACATATATATAATTTGTAAAAGGTTAACACATTTATGGACACTGTGAGTTAGTTCATATACAGTACTGTACTGTATGCTTCAGTAGTGACCAATAAAAGCTGGTGATTACTAGAGTTTCTATGCAACTTCTACATATATTGTCACCAGGCAGCTCTCATTGATATTAACATATACTGTAAATTAGCTTCAGTGTACAGAAGTTGTATCATCACAATATAAAACAAAGGCTATATTGCTGTGTTGGATGTCTTTACTATTTTCTATCTAATATCAACCAAAACTAAAAAAAAAACACAATACTAAAATACGGTTTCAATGTTTTCAATACATTTTCATAAGAATCAATAAAAAATCTTAATATTTCTAGATAATTATGAAACTTTGCATATTTCATCATAGATATGAGGTTAAGTCCCTTGTCTTTTGCTAAATAACCCATGAATAAGACATATCAAGAGCGTTTTAGGAACCTACCCCTGGTTTCTGGAGTGTGGCCACTACTCAGGTTAATGTTTTGGAAAGGCTTTAAAATGTACATTGACAACACAGCTGCTCCTCATCATGTAATTAAGTTAAGCAAGAAAATGGTCATTAGCTGGGTCAGCACTAAACCAGTTCTGACCTGTTTGTGCAGCTAACTACACTAATGCAAAGACCCAACAGGATAGCACCCCCATCCCTTGACGCACACACACTAATCGAGCTGGTTCACAAATATTGTTTTAACACTTTCCAGACTCTAACAGCATTCCCAGCTAAATAAGGTCAGTAAAAATGGGTTAGAAGCTCCTCTGAGGCATCCAACTTGTGAACTATAGCTGTCCTGTGTCCTGTGTCCAAGTCTGAGTCCACTTTTTAAATTTAATTTATTTATACTTTAATTTATACTTTATTAATCATCCATTTACCCAACACAATTATCGTTAATTACTGGACTTTTCCAACCCAGTTTTATAAAGTGTTTGCCTTAAAGAGGATATAACATTTCTGGGTCTGTATTTATATTTTGGAGCAATACTGTAATATATTTGGATGATTTACGATTCAAAAAACTCTTATCTTATACTGGCCCTTTATGCAGCCCCTCAGTTCAACCTCTGTCTGAAACAGACTGTTTTAACTCCTGTCTCTAGAAGGCCCCCCTCCTGATGAGCCCACTCTGTTCTAAATGGTTAGCTCCCGAAAGTTGCCCCTTGGCAGACTTCCGCCATCTCTGGAGGCTACATAAACAGACAATAGTAGTCGGATTTCACTTCTTTTTCCTGTTCTTTACTGAAAAAAAACTTTTCAAATACATCTGAACATATTTAAGCTGAAATTTGCTCCAAAAGACGTGAGTGGACAACATGAACAACCCATGGAACAACTTTAGCAACAAAGGCGATGGAACGGACGGCCATCTATGGGCATGAACGAACGATCTGACATCAATTCAGTGGGGAAGTAGAGGTAACTTTGCAAACTGAGTGATCAGAGCTGGCTTAAGCCCTGGTTTTTGACTTTCGTTCACCTCAAGTTTTGCAACATTGACCATGTTTAAGATAAATATCCAACATGATAACAGTGTATAGACAGAAAATCACAAACGACTTTTTGGACACTTTCTATTCCGCAGAATTATATCTAATTAAGCTGCGTTTTTGTCTCATAGTTCACCCTGTCTGATGGAACAGATGTGTTTACAGCTCTCTACACAAAATACATCACGTGTTGCCTTTTATTTGTGCTTTATAAGCACAGACAAGATCCAAAGTCTTCAGGCTTCAGTTTTTCTTCCATTTTATGTATCTACAGTGATTATGTGTTGGGCTCTGAGTGCTGCCAGTTGACCTACACTCTGTCCTGTACCTGAATGCAACCTATGTAGATACTGATGGAGGACTGAGGTTGCTGCTGCTGCTCTACTAATGTGCTGCTTTCATTTTTTTAGTGACTGAACCTTTTACATGAAGATAATTAGATAATGGCTAGTATCTGAGAAAATGGAGGGACATAAGATTTCTCCTCTGCAATGCCACCATCTTTGTACAGTTCTCTCTGTGACCGCTCTGCTATATGCGTAAATGCAAATACTAAACAAAATCACACTATTATATAAAATGGTTGAGCAAAAAACTTGGTATGTTAATTGAGTTATGGTTGCCATAATTTGATTTCAATATCAGTCAAGGTAAATTACACTAAATTTACAGTTGCCATAGTGCTGCCTTAATCAGATATGAATCTAATTAGTGTGAAAGTCCATGTTCAAAGCTTCAACTGCTTCTCTAATTGCTTGTCGAGTGTTTGCATATGCGTGTGTGTGTGTGTGTGTGTGTGTGTGTGTGTGTGTGTGTGTGTCTGTATCTGTGAGGGGGGTCCGAAGAAACATACAGTTATCCAGAAGGACATGAATTTTACAGAAAATCTCTCACTATCTCTCTCTTTATGTGTCCCCAGCAGAACTGGGTTACCTCTCCTGGGATTACAAGGAGGGACCCTGTGGTGGTCCAGTTTGTATTCTGTGTACATTAATCATGGCTCCTGGCATATAACAAGCCTTTAGCCATCCCTAGCCATATGCAGTGGACTGTAATGTACACATATTTCTGCATGCTTATAGAAAAAATAAATTTGATTTATCCTGTGCTGTGTATATTACAAGATCATTCATATATAAGAGCACTGACACAGTCCTAACAGTCTCTAGTGTCTGAATTGTAACTGTATACTCCACCTCTTATTTTAATAAACTCCAACCTCAAGCTTGCCATGGCATGTGTGGATTCATGTTGAAGCTATAGCACCTCACCATTAATCCACACACCATTAATTACCAAATCAGTAATTAAAATCCCTTCTCTGGAAACCACACATACCTCTGTTGGCTCAGGAATGAATCCTGCATGACTCTGCCTTGCATTTGTCCTTCACTTAACAGTCCCATGATGCCTCTATGGCAGTGACGAATATGCCTAATTAATGATCATTTTATATGAATGGGACCTTGCTGTAGATCTCCCCATTGCCTTAATCATTTCTATGGAGTGTGTCCTACAGTCATAGAAAAGCCTTTATGAATCGCAAACATCAGTGCTACATCACAGCAGAATTTTGTCAGCTCTAGTACTATTAGGGTAACCAAGTACCCTGTTGAGAAAGAAGCTCATGACAGAAATGACAGAATTAAAACTCTAGCATTGAAAACGGTAAAAATTGATTAATTTCAATTGAATAGTTCAAACATTGGATTTGCTGGCGGGAGTGAAGTAAATCCATGCAAATCTTTCTTATCACATTAAACTTTGATGAACTTTAACCTGCAAATTTGTGCTATTGACCAATACCATGCTGTTTTTACAGGACACGGAAAACTGGAGAGTCCAAAAGAGAGAATAGACTAACGAACTAACGAACTTGCCAAGTGGCAGTTAGCAAGCAGTTTGTTGGTACAGAGAGCTTTTTTCCCTTCTGACTCTTTATTGAATGCAATCAAACAAAATGCCGGGGGGCACCTCTGCAAGTCAAGGTTCATTTTTGCACATATGACTTGTACTGAAGTGTTTTTCGTTTTAATGATTTCTGGATAGTTCCATCATTTCTTGCTCTGGCTTGGTGCAGATTAGTGCTTTTAATGATTTTGGAGTTCCAAGAGACTTTCCAGCAACTGCATACATGTGAAGAGATTCAGTTTGCTACATCAGTCTCGTTGTTTTGTGCCCTTTCCTGCCGTCTTTCTCCACAGCTGAAGATTTTTTGGAGACAAAGACAATGGAAAGACACTGTAACCTGCATCTCCTGCAGGGCCAGTCAATACTATTGACTGCAGTCTAGATGGCCTATAATTTGGTCAGTGTGTGCATACTCGTGTGTGTGTGTGTGTTTGTGTGCATGTGCATGTGGTTAATTCAGTAAAGGAGGTTCCCATTTCCCAACGAAGACAAAGGGTGCCATATAACAAGCATTTGTCGTCCCATTTTTCCTTTATTGACTAAGCAAGAAATATGGTTTGCTAGATGTGTATGGTCAACTCAGTCAGTTAGAGATCCTGAACATATTACAGGGACAAACACACAGTACGTGGAACCCATACACAGATGTGCACAGTGTTTTGCCAGCGCATGATGAAAGTTCACCATTAGCTTGTTGGATGTGTCCCTCCTTTCTTGTTTGTAGTTTCTACTTTTTGGGAGACAAGCTTAATCTCTTGTTTTTCCAAAAGTTAGATGAAAAGTGAGTGACAGCACTCTCATGTCTGTGTGATAAGTACAGAGCTGCAGTCGGGATGTGGTTAGCCTAGCTTAGCATAAAAACTGGAGGCAGGGGGAAACGCTAAGCCTGGCTTGGTCAAAAGTTCAAAAATACAACTACCAGCACCTCTGAAGCTCACTAATAAACTAGTTGTATCTCTTTTTTAAATCCATCCACATACATGGTATGAGTGAAAACATACAAACCAATCGACTGCTGACAGGCATGTTTCCAGATTAATATGGTGATGATTTACTGATGTTTAAATGCAAGCACCCTAGGCTTTCTTGTAGAAATGGTGAGGATATTTGTTAGAAGGCAACTTTTAATTGCTATACACATCACACCAACCGGTCAAGGCAGATGCCCACCTGGAGCCCAGTGCTGCTTGAGGTTTCTTCCTGTTAAAGGGGACTTTTTCCTTGCCGCTGTCGCTGTGCTTTCTCATGGGGAAATGTTGGGTCTCTATAAATTATAATTATATATATAATTATAATTATATGTATATAATTATAATGATATAATTTACAATTATAGTATAATTATAAATTAAAGAGTACGGTCTAGACCTGCTCTATGTGAAATGTCCTGAGATAACTTCTGTTGTGATTTGGCGCTATATAAATAAAATTGACTTGACTTTTCACTGAACTACTACTGAAAAGTCTACAATATACAAAACAATAGACATTTCAATTGATGAGAGGCCCATGAATGAGACAGTCCACTTGCAACTTATGAGGTACACTTTAACATATAGAGTCAGCAAACAATTCCTTTGAAAGCTATGACAAAATAACTATACCCACACAGTGCACATAACTGTCCTCCTATCCTATACTGAGAGCTATGGAGGCTCCATTACCATAACCTGATTCTGCCAGGGCATATTCATCTATACAGCAAAAGTTCAGCCAGACAGTGATTTATTTACTTCCACCATGTTCAGCCAGGCAGATATATTGTACTGTTGATTTGCCCCCATGTATCATGGATCTCCAGTGTTTAAGTCAAGTCAAGTCAAGTCAATTTTATTTATATAACGCCAAATCATAACGGAATTTATCTGAGGGGACTCTTCATATAGAGCAGGTCTAGACCGTACTTTTTACATTCTTATTTACAGATACCCAACATTCCCCCATGAGTAAGCACTTGGCGACAGCGGTAAGGAAAAACTCCCTTTTAACAGGAAGAAACCTTGCACAGAACCAGGCTCTTGGTGAGCAGCCATCTGCCTTGACCGGGTGGGTTTAGAGAGAAAGAAGGAGGGGAGAAAGAGAGACAGTGACAGAGAGAGAGGGTAGGAGGGAGAGAGCAGGAGGAAAGAGAGCATAGCACAATGCAATTTCCACATAGAGATGTATAATAAAAATAATAATAACAACAATAATAATAATAATAATAACAATAATAATAATTGTAGCAGTGGGTGCTGAGCAGGATAACGGGGGCAGTGGGTGGCTTTCAAACACAGATTCCAGATTCTTGTCAGTACACATACAGCTGCATCCTGGACCAGCTGGAGAGTCTTTAGAGACTTGTTAGGGCAGCCTGATAATAAGGAATTGCAATAATCCAGCCTGGAAGTAACAAATGTGTGGACTATTTTTTCTGCATCTTTTTGAGACAGGATACGTCTCGTTATGTAGGTGAAAAAAATGTAGTACTTGAAATTTGTTTCATGTGGATAATAATGGATGTATATATCTATCATCTATCATATATATCCTAGATATATATATCCTGATCAAAGATTACTCCAGGTTCCCTTATGGTTGTGCTGGAGGCCAGGGCAATGCTATCTAGAGTAACTATATGTTGTCCTCGAAAGAGTGTCCCTTATCTTTCAAATATGACATGGAATGGCTCAATACAGGAGGAATCCTCAGGTCAACTCAGCAGTGTACCTACACCTGAAAGATAAGAAGAGGGAAGAAGCAGAAGAAGAAGCCCCTTGGATGAGAGGTGAAACGTTTTTAAGTATCTACAACCAAGACCAGTTGCCCTCGATTCAACCTTCCTTGGATTGTATACAGTAGAATCAAAAAGTTACTGTGATACCTTAAGCCTAAACCTTAAGGTTGTGTGCATAGGGAGTCTGGTCGAGAGAGAGAGTGCTAGTGTGAAGGTGGCTACCCGATTGGAGCAGAGAGTATGAAGTTAGCAGAATAATGTTAGCTGTGGTGTGTGTGTACAGTTTAGGCTATTTGTCAGTGAATAAATGCTCCTGCTGTAGCTACATTTAGAGATGTTTCTGGTGGTGCAGCATGTCCGCCCGAGGAGCCCTGTCAATCAACATGAGTGATGAGTGAATTTTAAATCCTTAATTACAAACCAGTTTGCTGTCTCTTTTCCATGGATCTGACACCCCGCGTCTCCGTTCTCCATAAGCCTGCTCATCAACACTTTGCTCTGCACTCCATGTGAGTAGTTAATGTAATGGATATGATTTGGATCGTCATATTATAGATAAAATAATAATGTTAAATGGAACATGATGTTGGGATATTGTTGCACCAAGGAGACACGCAGACTTTTAAAAGGGAGTCATTGCTTGAATAGAGGAGACATTGTTATTTTTCGTGTTGTGTTTAAATATTTTAAATAAAATGTTCAGACTCTAAATGTTTATTCATGTAACTAATGTTCAAAGCTCCATCAGATCACCCTAACTGTCTGAAGGAGTTTTGAATAATGGATATTATTATAAGTTATATTATTATAAGTTGCATCAATAAACATTTACAAAAGAGTGTGAACATTTTATGTAAAATATTTAAAAAATAGCAATGTCTCCTCTATTCAGCAGAATCTTTTGATCGGCATTACGACAGTTATCGAAGGTGATTCGCAGGCTCTAGGGATGACATTGTTGGTTGGTTGATTGGTTGGTTGGTTGGTCGATTCACCACTTTGGTCCAGACTGAAATATCTCAACAACTATTGCATGGATTGCCATGAAATTTTGTACAGACATTAATGTTTCCTAGAGGATGAATCCTAATGACTTTGATGACCCAATGACTTTCCCTTTCACCTCACTAGGTGGATCAAACTTGATGAAAGAGATTTACGCACACTTAGATCTATGCAGGATTCACTTTACTTTTGAGCTGTCGGTCTATCAGACCTTCATCAGAGCATACATGATTCATTATTGAATAGACCTTAGTGTGCAGAAATCTCTTTCATCGAGTTTGGACTCATTGACGCTTCAAGCACCTTACAAAGATTTAGCGGGGTGGAGCGGTGGTCATCCTGCCTGCACCAACATGTGGATAACATTTTGGTTTTGAGTGAAATATGTCATCGACTGTTTTATAGTTTAGCATGAAATTTAGTAGTGTTATCCATGGTGCCCAGATGATGTGTAAGCATAGTAACATGCACTGTACATTTAGAAGTTACACCTATGCACCGTAACATAACCTCATTAACATAAATAGTATAAACAAGAACATTATTAGGGAAATCTATATCTTTATTAGCATAAACTACATTTTACATTCTTTGATTCTTAGTTTATTTTCACAAGACATCTACTTCTTTAACTTTACAGCACTAGGGGATATTGCTTCATGGAACAAGACAGCAGGTGTGTGCTAACCTTCCACAAACAAAATAACATAATTATCCTTTTCTGTCACAACAGCAAAGGATGGAGGGGGTTGGGTGCATCAGTAGATTCATCAGGGTTTATGGGAAAATTAAAATGTGACTCAAAGTGTCACACACACTGCATGGACACACACACAGAGGAAGTTATGAACAAGTAGGAAAGGAGAGAGATTGAGTTAGACTGAGCCTGTGATTATTAAAGACACAGCAAGAGAGAAGCTTGTAGATAAAGCCTCGCTGCTCCTGAGGGAGAGAAGGTGCTCATATTATAATTGGAGAAGATGGACTGCCCACACTCTCTCTCTGCTTTAGAGCATCAGTCTAATTTCATTGGCTGAGTACAAGTGACCATAATCCTGACCGCAGGCTTGATTTGAGAGCTCATATGAGTAGTGACCAGCACTATACGGTCTGAAAACTAGTGTGCTCTGTGAATGTGTGTGTGTGTGTGATGGGAGAAAGATATCGCATTACCCGTGGAGAGCTAAAGGGCTTGCTGATCCATTGTCTGTGTATGTGCCGGCCTGTTTGTGTATATCTGTGTGCATTCCTGTACTTGTGCCAACATTCATATGTGTGTTACACCTCAGAGACATCATAAGATGCATATCATTAACACCCGAGGCTCAAAGTAACAACGACGATGCAGTGTCAGAGGTGGATTCTGCCTCAGCAACATGTGTGATGAATCAACTCATCACACAGTCAGAATGTCACAGATCCTGGGTTTAAGCTGTGTGTGTATTTCTGTGTGTGTGTGTGTGTTTACGTGCTCGCAGGCGTGTAGATGGTCTATGCTGACACCCGTGATGAATCAACTCATTTTGTTTAATTTGATTTTCAGCGATTTTGAGCAGAAGACCCACAGCAGCAGCATCCTAATGCGTGTGTGTGTGTGTGTGCTGCCTGTATAGACTGACTCCAATTCATCTTAATCAGCATGAGAGGGAACACTTATTGATGTCCGAGTGAAACAATGATTTTCCAGTATAACCACTACATCTGACCTTTAACTACGCTTTCTAGCTAATTGGTTGCTTTGGACAAAGACTAAATACAAAATCACTAACATCCTTTGTATTAATCGCTGATTGGAAAGAATCCAAATAGACACATCAGAGGGTTGTGTTAACCTGTATTGCAACTGTGTCCATTGAAACATAAAGCAGCTGAATTCAGAGTAGCAAGAGAGAGGTTGCATTTATGTTAGAGGAACTGTAATTGAACTTAATGACTCATATTTGCAGATGTTGAAACAATTGGAAGCATGACAGTCAGTTGCTAATTTCCTTTATATTCCATGGTTGCGATAAAATAATTAGAAATGCTCTCACTGGCTACGTTAGTAGTAACACCGGTGCAATCTATTGCAATCCAATACAACAGCTGTGCCATAAATTCTACTTAATGAAGCTTATACATCTTCACTTTTTGACGTTGTCAGAAAAGTGATAATTCTATATGTTTCTATATGTATGTGTACTGGAGTGCATGATATTGAAGCATTCCTGATATTTTGCCCCCCTCATGTTGAAGCTATAATATGTAAATATTCCACATTAAAATGTCTAAAAACAACTAGACCTATGTTATATATTTTGTTCAGTAGCGTACTTACATTATCCCAAATGTTTCCAACAATTTTCAAACCCAGAGAAATCTGTAATTTTAATCAAGATAATGGTCTGTTTCATTTGGTCGCCTGTCAGTGGCGTCATACCCCCTCTACCAAAGAGTATATGCGCACAAGATGCATGCAATGTTGTTGTCTGCAACAATGGCCAAAGAGTATACGCATATAAGATAATATGTCAGCGTTGTGGTTGCCCACCAGAAACTGTCATAAATTGACTTTTATTTGGATTTAAGCCATATTTTTATGATAAACTTTTTAGATTTTGGTCATTTTTAACTATATCTAACTGGATGAAGGATTTTAGTCATCGGACTTCTGGATCTTAAGTTATCAGAGAAACAAGCTAAGCAAACGTTAGCAGCAGCTTGGCTAGCAGCCCCTCCCGGATGTCCTCGTTCCACCAAACAGCGATGGAGAACACACTGATTTTTAATGCGAAACTGCTTTATTCAGTGTTTTTATTGTTTTAATCACCGGGGCCATTTGTTTTGGAGAGGAGGAGACCTCTGCGGATAATTTGGCTCCCAGTAAAAACATCCTGAACGATGAACACTGGAGTAATCCTAACCCGGAGAAGCTGGTTGTTTAACAATGAGGACAACTCCCATGATCCCACGCTACTTCACAACGTCATCACACTCCGTCTTTTGTTATTGTTTGATTGAGAGACCCTTAGTGGCTGAAATTACATATTGTGCGTTTAATGGAGTGGACAAAATATTAGGAATACCATTTAATATAATGCACACCAATACACCACCACTACCCACTATGACCTCAATAATAAACATGGGATAGAATTATCACCTTTCTGACAATGTCAACAAAACTGAAAATGTAGAAGTTTCGTAATTGTAAAATTTATGGCAAGGCTGTTGTATTGGATTGCATTATATTGCACAGGTGTACCTAATGAAGTTGCCAGTGAATGCATATTGTTTAAAAGTATCAGAATTGAGAACAAGTGTTTGCTCTTTTCACTTCCTATTGAAGATTTTCTAACAGCTCAGTGTGTGGAAGAAAGTGTGAAACTACAGAGCTGAGTGTCCCCCATAAGAAACCTTGTGAGTGCTTTTGTCTCAACACACCACTCACTCTCACACCATTGCACGTTATTTTCAGACATGTTAATTGGGGAAAGAGCTTGGCATGGGCATGAATGTAGAGAAGTTGTGAAAGCAGGGGTATTCTCGTAGGAAAACATGAATATTCAAACGTCATGACAAGATTCCACAAGTTCAAGCAGTTGAGGTTTGGGGGATACAACAAATAGCCATAGCTGTGTTGCATATCATTTAAAGGCTCGGTGCATGAAATTTCTGTAACAGGAAATATGCTGATAAATGATGAGTCATGTCAGTGCTGCAGATGTGATTCAAAAGGTTTTCATGTTTTTTCTGCTGAAGGTGTCACAGGCGTGATCCATGTCTGTCTGAGGTGTAAAGACTTGTGTTATTCCTTCAACATATTATAATGTGCCTTCTGTTGAATCTACCCATTGATTTTCAGGCACTTCACTCTAATTATTTCACCTTAACAAAACCTTAACCTGCTTTGTTTTAATTGGTAAACCTTAACCCTCAACCAAAAATTAATTTTAGTTCAGAGTCTCAAACATCTGCATTTATAAATCCTCATTCACAACATAGATGTTGTGTATTATTTTTTCTTTTTATTTGGCTATAACTGGCATGTAGTAGTTCCAATATATGACAAATATGACTTTTATATTTCTGTCCAGGTTTCCCAGTAGCTGAGATTTGGAAAAGGAAGGAACAACCTTGAAAGTGTATTTAGCTTAGCTTTATCTGTAGTATTTATTTAGGTACTTAAAGGTACCCTGTTGAGTGTTTGACTACTGGTAGCACTATGGGGCAATGAGTGGGTCCCTGATATTTTGTGCACAAGAACACACATGCAGACATTCTAGTACACTGTCACACAATACACAGTTTTAGGCTACTCCACTGATCTACAGTCATGAAGTTGTCCAGCTACAACTTCATGTTTTGGTTCACTGTCAGTGCTCTCATAGTGTCATTTTTTGGCTGCATCAGACGGCTGTTTTCAGTTAAACAGCTCTAAAAACCTGAAAACACGACTCCAAATGAATGATAATGTTGCTCTGTAACTGCTGGATGTATTAATAAGCAACTGTTTTACTAACAAGTTTAACATATAAACTGAAAATATGATGATATGTCAGCGTTTTGTTCACAACTTGTTTCTACTGCCCCTAGTGGGCAAAATCAGTTTAAATTTGAGAAGACTCCTTCAGATTACCTTCATAGGCCCTATATATTGCTGTATGAGTAGAATATTTTTGATTGTGTGACTCTGTTAATATAGCCACTTTCCCCTTTTTTTAAATATCAAAAAGCTAAGACAATCCCTGTTAAAAGAAATCCTACACATTTAATATTTTTAATATGAACATTTAATATGAACTTAGATTGGAGAGTAAACATCAATAAGATTAGTATGCAAGTAGTATAATAGCATTGCTACTATTTGCCTGTACTCTTTTCCTATCAATAATGTATCCTTAGAGAAAAGTGTCCTTTTCTACTTTCTATACCTAGACCATGTGTCAGGCCAGTAATACCTAAGATTTCCATTTCCCTTAATTGTTTTAGCTTAAGCACAACATTTCAGTCTTTCATCGCCCAAAATAGACTACAGTTTTCACTTTGTTTTTTGAAAAGCTGAAATATAGCAAAACAAAACATTTGTGTTTTTGATGTGAAGCTTAGCATGAGGGGTCTCTTTGAACTTCAATGTGATTCTTTCCTCGTAGATGTTTCCCTCCCTTTGCAAGAACTGGAATTAAAACATTTTTTATCTCTGAATCACAGATGACAATGAACAATACTAATATAAAAATGTTATATGTTGATTTATAGGACAACGTGGACCTGGGAGAGCTGATGTTCTCATTGTGCTATCTCCCCACGGCTGGCAGGCTCACCATCACTATGATCAAAGCCAGAAATCTCAAAGCCATGGACATCACTGGAGCTTCAGGTGGGTGCTGACAGACAATGCAGAGGTGGTGTAGTCAGATATACACACAAAGTGTGTGTGTGGACCATATTTTTTCGTCAATATAGTATTTTGTTAAACTGCTGTCCATGTCAATAGAATTTAGCATCCTCATTGAACATGTTACCTCTCTCCAGATCCATATGTTAAAGTGTCCCTGATGTGTGAAGGCCGGAGGCTGAAGAAGAGGAAGACATCAACCAAGCGCAACACTTTGAACCCAGTGTACAATGAAGCCATCGTGTTTGATGTTCCTCCTGAGAATATCGACCAGATCAGCCTGCTCATAGCTGTCATGGACTATGATCGGTTCGTTAGTTACCTACATACTGTTTTTTTCTCTCATGCAGTGATGCAATGCGTCTAAGTCTCCATGTGTGTTGCCGTTTACTGTCCTGCAGGGTGGGACATAACGAAGTGATTGGGGTGTGCAGGGTCGGCAATGAGGCTGAGAGTCTGGGTCGAGACCACTGGAATGAGATGCTGTCATACCCACGCAAACCCATCGCACACTGGCACCCACTCATAGAGGTACGGGCCGGCCTTTTCATGCAATTTTCACAGGACAAGAGGACAGAAATGAAAGTAGCATCAAAAAATTGCAGAAACAACCTGAAGGCAGATTAGTTTGCTCTGTTGAGTTACCACTTGTGTGGCTGCACATTACTAAATAATAATCAGATGCAGTAAACATAATGAGCCAATAATGTTCTCTGTGTAATGTGTTTGATTTTAAATGTAAGAAAGCAGCGGTTTAGTTCCACGTTCTCAGGCTAAGAAAGAAAAAAAGAACAAATACGTTAAAAGCTACTCATTTACACTATTACACTAGTCAGTTTAATGAGGCTCTTCCATCCTAGTGCACATCATAATGTACAAAAGCTTCTCTAAACTAAAAAGAGTCAGAACAGAAATAACTCCAGAGGTGCATCTAAATGAGTTTTCATAGACCATGTTGCCATGTTGTGTATTCCATTTCGAGGTACGATTAAAAAAACAACATCAACAAAGAAAAAAAAAAAACAAAGAAAGGAAACAATTACATAACAAAAATACTGCATAACCCTCATGTATACTTGACTTGTTTTTCTGTGATTGCCACAACAGAGGCACCTAGAGAGACAGAGAGAGGTGGCTACATTCACAGAGCTGTTTCTATTTCTGAACTCCCAGCCCACACTCATTAAACAAACAGAGCACGCTAAAACAGATGCTGGACTGATTCATATAAATTCATGTTGACTTGTCAAAGCTACATCTACTGGTATTCAGCTGAAGGGGTCAGGAGATAAAACGCTTCAAAATGGAGCATTGTCCAGATAAAGCATCAGTGATGACATGCATTAGCCTCTGCCAGCGCTTATGTGTTTTTTTTCTCTCTTTTGAAGAATTTAATTTACTTTCTATATTTCCTTTAGCTATACTCAGAGACATGTTGGCATGTTTAGCATTCTTTTCTAAATGTAATGGGCAGCAGGTAGCTGGAAGTTAGTTTGTTAGCTATTAACAGTGATGATGAGGAGCATTGACGTAAGCCCTCTCTAGACATCATTATTTTTTTACCAGAGGGGGTCTGGTGATGCTCATTACGAGAGAGGCTAAGGACCCCAGGAATATTACTGTATCTCTAATGAACATGTCAGTGATTTTCTTCAGCTACCCTGATGACATTTCCATCTGATATCAGGCCAACTAAAGGATAATGAGTATCTGTTTAGATTATATTGCCATCCAGATGACTGGCTAAAGTGACTGGCAAGTGATACTAATTCTTGACAATGATGGCTGCTACCAGTACTTTATTTACAACACAGTCGATAATAACCTGAAGCAGTGGTGGCCTAAAGGTTAGACAAGTGAGCTTGTGACCATAGGGTCGAGGTTCAATCCCCCAGACTGGAAGGATAAAACTGGGTGGAGTGAAGAAGCAGTGCTTACCTTCCCTCATTACCACCACTGAGCTGCCCTTAACCCCAACTGCTCCAGTGGAGCTGCTCAGTGGCCAGCAGATCAGACTGTGGTTGTACTGGGCAGCTTCCAGGTATGAATGTTTAACTGTGTTAATGTGATCAGGGCTTTCTTGAGAAAGAGAACATTATTCTCAGAGTAACTCCCCTGAATAAATAAAGGTTAAAAAAATGTCATTGCAGCACATACAGTCCTGCCTTAGAACTGTGTAACCATAAGTTTTTTAAGTCTTTAAAGCAGTATTAATTGATTTTTGGGTGGATTAGGTGCAGTGGAACAAGTCCAATATTCACTCTCCTTTTAGTTCTGTTTTGGGCTCCACCAACTCCTGAGAAAAGTGTATAGCTGCTAAATGCTCCACTGAGTTCACCAGCCAGTTGCTAACTTTGTCTGCAGCTTGGTGCTGAGCAGTTAGTGTTCAGATGTACAGTTTATTTGAGCTTTTTCACTGAAAACAGCTGTCTGTTACGACTGGAAACAATGTTGATGAGAGCAGTCAGACCGAACAAAAATAGTAAAGCTGTTGGCCATGAAGCCAAAACAGTGAGCTGAAAGACACTAAAATGTTCCTTAAAGCTGAAGGGAACTGCAGCGATAGTTGATAATTTTGGCATCGCGGCCAAACTGAAACGTACATCTTGTTTGGTACAAATACATAACGAAATAAAAATGGCAGTATAAAGTAACAAATCATAACTATACTCAAAGCATTGTGACGTACTTTTTTAAAAATATAACCTCCCTACGCACAAAGAGTAAGTTAAGCTTTCCCCCTTTTAGAATGCTTCCTCTGACCACCATTGTTGTTGGTAAGAGAGTAAGGTAGCTGTGAATGATCTGCCTCATAGTCTGTGTGTGTACGTGTGTGTGTACTCAGTGAGGGTTACTGAGAGGAGCAACAGGAGACAGAAAGTCCAATAGGATTTTTTTAAGGGTTGTGCACACTGTTGAAGCTCTTTTTACACCATAAGTCAACTTGGTATTTTTTTTTTAGTTGCATCCTGACATCAGCATTCTTCCCACTCCTCCCAGTTAAACACTTGGCGTTTTACTGAGCACTGCATCAAGCTGTACAAGAAACTGAAGCACTAGCTGTCACATTGTGTTTACCAGAGGACTTGCAGTATTGGTGGGAGGTCAGTTACAATGGTATTGCCAGCAGTGGTGCAGCTAGAAGACCTCTCTTGTTGTCTCTAGGGCCATTTGTATAGCGCTAAAACACGCACATGCACTCTCCATTAGCAGTGTCTTATCTGAGGCCATTATAAGCAGCACTGGACTACAGCAGTACGGCCTGAGATCCTGACTAATGGCTTATTTGTGTTTCCTCAAAAGATCCACACATAACTCCTGAGGGGACCTAGCTGGCCCACTGGACATGTCATACACACACACACACACACACACACAATTATGCACACCTATCTATGTAAAGTACAGATAGTGATATACACGCATACCGTATTCACACGTAAAAGCGAAATAGATTAACTTCATCGTATGCAAACACATGCAACATGCTGTCTCTTACGCCCAAACACATGCACACACACACGCACATACAAGCATACTGTCTCTGACACACACACACATGCACACAGTTTTCTTATCCACTTTCGGCTTTTATTGCTTTTCTGAAGTGTTGGAGTAAGCCTCACTGACCCTCTGACCACAGACTGAGCGCATTAATAATTCACCAACTTGATCTCTTCAGCCAGGGGTTGTAAACACACACACACACACACACCAGGACCAACAACAAAATGCTCTTGAATTCCCCAGTCATTTCAAGCCAGTTCTGATGCTATTGAGCGGAAAGCAAAGGAAGTGGAGAAGGCAGAAAACTCAGTTGCTTCCACTTTGTCACATGAATGAGTGGTTGAATAACAGAAAGGCAGATGGCAGGGGCCGCCCTCACAAAGCAAGGTGTGTGTGTGTTTGCAAGCCAACTTTGAGCTCATATCCCTGGCTTTTCAGTCTCACAGGGCTGGCTCAGGTTAAACCAGAGTAGATCACCATGGTAACCTGCACAGTCAACCTGTAAAAGGCAGGGTTAAATTCAGATCAGAGAGGATCAGATCAAAGTCATCAATCAACTCTCAAGAATAAAACAAAGACAAAGGCTATTTTGGTTGAATCCAGGTATAATATCAGGTAACCATTTGAGCATAATTATACTGAATAAATATTGTAGCATTTCTGACAGGAGGTGGTTCAGTGCTGTTTATAGATTTTTTTCACAGCAGAAATTTGAACTGGTCTTAAGGCCAGGTCAAACCAGCATTTAAAATGGCAAAAATTTCTTGGTGAAATCAGTCCCTCTCAATGTGTTAGTGGATCTGCACAGTAAATCCATGCAAATTTTTCACATCGAGTTTAACTTTGGTAAACTGCAAACTGCCCTGCAAATATTCACTAATAGCAAAATCATCTTCACAGTGCGGACTTATGAGGAAACAGGGGAAAATCCAAAATGGAGGAAGCTATAATAGCTCACTGCATGGATGTATAAAGAGAACTGGATACAAGAACAGCACCAGGCTTTAAAGCAAATTTGACATTGTGGCCAAACCGTGTACTTACAACATCATGTGATGCACACTGGCCCAAAAAGACTTTTTCCCCACAGACTTACATTGTGAAAGTGACATCTGTAAATCAGTGGATACATTTTTCGAGCGTCACAACCCCACAAAATGAGCCGTTTCTCTATCAGAATTTGATCCATTAGGGCTAAACTGGAAGTTAGCTGTTGGCGCATGTGGCCCATAGAGCGTGCACAGTATTTTCATCCAGGTACTTTCTTTACAGCATGAATTGGCTTTTTTGGCTTCATGCGCCACTGAGCAACTTGAACGAATGGAGCCCCGACTCCAGTGCTGTATCCAGTTCTCTTCATACATCCACTGCTTACTGGCACCATCCACTTTTATTGTACCTATAGGAGTATCCCAGTCAATGGTAGAAATTTGTCTTTTACGTCCATTAGCAACCAAGCTAAGATGCTTGCTAACTGAAAGCAAGCAGTTAGCAAGCTTGCCTAGCACAGAGAAAATAGAAAAAAGCTCTGGGAGCATGTCCCTTTTGGCTAGCATATTAGCACTTATCTCACCAGCTACAAATGTTTACCAACTAGCCCTGTGAGTCACCACGTCACCAAGGTTTGAGACCCAAATATTTCAAAAAGACATGCAGATGAATTTTGCTTTGCCACTTTCTGGGATGACCAAGCCTTTAGAAGGAAAAGCACGGGAGTAGCTAATAACATTAATGGTGGCTCAGTTTCATCAACTGTCCCAGTAAGCCACATTAGCAGCACAAAAGAACTGGCTCATCTAAACTGAAGATGTCATTATTATGACACCTATTATGTTATCAATTACACCTGTGTTTTTTTCTGCTGTGACATGTCAAAATGTTTGTGAAGAAGGTCTGCTGCATTCATAATCTATCACCCCAAGCCCTGAAAATCAGTGAACATGAACAGAAAATCACTGAATATGTGACAAAAAAGAAGGTACACTGTGCTCTAATGGCTGGCAGTGTGTTTCTTGCATTTCAACAGGGCTAGGTAATATATTAGAAACACCTTTCAGTATAACATAGTTCAATACTGTAAGTTTTAGAGGTTTCAACCTGGTGACTTAATCTTATAGTGTACTATGGTTGTATGGTGGGTGGTACAAGCTGTTATCTATTTAGAGAAAAACCTGAATGGCTGACATGACACCTGGACTGTATGTCTAATTGCTCTGACAGGTTCACCCACCTTTAGCAGCAATAAGCTGCTCATATATATTCACCCTGGGTTTTAAAATATTTGTAGGTCTGAGTCACATTAAAGGATTGTGTTACAAGTCAGTCAGTACCAAATTACATGGAAATGTGCAGAGTAGGTTTGGAAATATCCTGGTCCAACATTACTTTGGGTAGTGATATCTCTGAACCTACACTCCAAATTTCCATTTAATTTGGTTTTTATTTTCAGAATGAACATTTGTCCATGTCATTATATCCCAAACATTAATTACCATATTTTCAAAAAATTAATTGAAATTAGTGGTGAATTCTGTAGCACCGTGGTGTTTGAATGGTTACAGCAAATGCCACGTAACTGCAATATCCCTGGTTAGGACTCCGCCTGGGGACTTTCGTTGCATGTCATACCCCTCTCTCTCACCCTTGTTTTCTGTCTGCTTCGCCACTATCAGCTCTCAATTAAAGGAAAAAATGCCCAAAAAAACATATCTTTAAAAAAAAAGAAGAAGAAAAGCAAATTAGCTGTGAATTCCAATTAAATTTCCTGAACATAAAATGCTCCCCAGACATAGTTGTTAGGGGAACCCCAGGGCAAAAATTTGTTGTTGGGCACCTATTGAAACACAAATCTCCAGTCCTCTCTCCATTGTACCCTGTTGCCCCCAGGTTCCCATGAAACGCAAGACTACACATTGCAGGTTCAACATACACCCAAAGCAAACAACCAGTCTTCTTATGCTGGAGCAGGCTACTCCCTGGTGCCAGGTTTTTGTGTCAGGCAGTTTGAGGCATTGCGAGTAACCCCTTTCTTGCCAAAAGTGAAACCTTTACATACATTACAGTGTTCTACAGCTTATACAGGTTTGCAAGTGAGGTGGATTCATCTTTCCTATACAAATTAATCAAATTATGTGCAACTACATGTAGTGAAGCTCTGCTTTTGGGGCCCCTGTGGTCTCTCACGGCCTGACAATTACCTTCATTGCCCAGTTGGTTATTCAGCCGAGTCCCCAGAGGATGACATGTTTCATCACAAACATTTCAACCTTACACACATATTTTGTAGTTAGACATGATTGATTGATTAATTGATTTTATTTATGGATTATCAGACACACACAAAA
This sequence comes from Thunnus thynnus, assembly GCF_963924715.1. Taxonomy (NCBI): domain Eukaryota; kingdom Metazoa; phylum Chordata; class Actinopteri; order Scombriformes; family Scombridae; genus Thunnus; species Thunnus thynnus. Next base: position 6,416,091 of record NC_089521.1, on the reverse strand, counting down.
AAAAAAAACTCCAAGGGCTAACATGTTAAAGTGAAAACACGTATTTCCAACATGGTCCCAAGATGAAAGAAACATAGAGAAGCACAAGACATTCAACATAAAAACTAAATAATGCAATCCTGAAACCCACAAACACATCACCACAATTTAAGAAATGAAAAATAATACCTGTCACATCAAAAAACAACAGCTAAAGTAACAATGTAATTGCAGTTATCATTATAAATCTGTGACCCTGTTCCAGTTTGACAGATTGACATGACAGTTGCCATGTACATCTATGACCTTGCATATAGCCCTACCCAACCCTCAGATCGACCAACTCATTTTTAGTGAAGCTTTAAGATTCTAAAAATAGCATAGCATCATTATGTTTTTCATTCAATCCAAAACTTTGGCAGACTCTAGACTCTTGTTTCACTTCTTCTTGTAACTAACTGGATGATCCCCCACCTCTCTCTCTTTCTCTCTCTTTGTTTTGGTCCAGTGGGTTGGACAGGGAGCGGCGGGGAGTGGAAGCCAAGGAGGATCCACCAATTCCCTGAAGACACCACCATCACCATAACCACACACACACACACACACACACACACACACACACACACACACACACACACACACACACACCACACACACACACAAACACACACAGAGCCTCAGGGTGGTAGAATGATGACCTGCAGATAGCCCTACTGAAATGTTAAAACATACAGTATAAGGTTTGACTAACAAGTGACTACAGTAGTAACATCAGCTATAAGCCATTACTCAAACTGATGTGTCTTTAGATTGAACTAGGCTTTAGTGTGCTGAGACTGCAGCAAAGGTTAATACCCACTTCTTACTTCTTCTTGTGTCTTCACAACCAAAAACCACTTAACTACATTCCAAGTGAACTACGACAGTACTTTCATTCATCATTTTGACTTGTAACTGAAAGTATTAACAGATTGAGATTATCTAACAGATCAAGCTTCTTCTTTCTTTTTTTTTTTTTTTTTTTTTTAGCAAATCACAGTTTGTGGACCAAAATCATTCATTTTTAGGCAAACGTGTGAAGCTACAACTGTCGATTTGTGATCAACTACCATAGTACAGTATTTGCTCTACAGTAAGAGTTAGAAAGGTGAGATTACATGCTTAGAAATGACAGAGAGGACATTCCTGTTCAAATCAACAAAGCTTCAGCTCTTTTGAACATTTGCTTTGGTTTTTACAGGCATGAACAAATGAGATTTTCTTAGTTTCTTAGAAACCTTAGTTTTACTTTATGGGTGACTTTCTCATAGAATGCTTCCTGTAAAGATGTAAACTGAAGATTTTCTCCATGAATGTGTAAAGCAGCTGACAGAGGGAACAAAAAGTGTTTTATTTATTGCATGTTAAATTGTCATACTTTGTTAACAGGGTGTGGTCAAAATAAAGAAAATGCAAGCATAATAGTCGTCATCTGTGTTGAAATTGGCATCTTTATATGGCAATAGACCGCTGATCTCTTTGAAGGCAACATCATCAAATACTAATCTCTAAGTATGACAGCTAATGATTCTCACTGATATTCTTGGCCTTTTGAGTTAAAGGATAATTCTAGTTTATAACAACAAGGATATTATTTTGTAGTTATGACAGTTGTTCTCACCAAGTTAAAAGATTCAATGACCAACCAGTGCTATTTGCAGTGCAGGTTTTATATGTTTTAGTTTGCTTGAGGCAGTTTGATTAAACACAAGTTAATTTAGGAACATGCACCCATGTGACCTTAATATAAGCTAAACAAATCTAGATTTTGAAGTAGGGGTCCCTTTATAAGGCACAGCCTAAAGGTTAGGTAATAATGCAGGATCCACCTGTATTTATATTATACTTAAAGCAGCATTAATTTTGTACTTAAAGAATCATCATTCATACTTTTTTGGCCACTTGGGGGCGGCAAAACCAAACATTGATGTGTTATTGCAAACATTTTTGACAAATGAAAGTCCGATATTCACTCTCTTTTAGCTCTGTTTGGTCTCCACCAACTCCTTAGGGAAATATTTTGTGCTTTAATTGCTAAAGCTGCTAAATGTTCCCATATGTTGTCGCTAACATTTGGTGCTAGGTAAGTACTGTAGTTTACAGTGGGTTTTTTAAAGCTTTGTTGCTGCTGGAAATTAGGTTGATGAGAGCCGCGAGACTAAACCAAAACAGTAAAGTTGCGGATTGTAAAAACAAAACAGAGAGCTTAAAGACACTTAAATGTTCTGCATAGAATGAGGAGGGACTACAGAGTTGGGTGGTAAATTTCAGTGGTTTTTACATCATCAGTGAGCTTTTACATTACAAGTAGTAATTTGATTATTAGCATGAAATATCAGTTAGTGCAGCTTTAATTGTTGCAAATTCCTACACAAATTTGCAGTTAATCAAATTATGTACAACTAGTCAACATGCATTGAAACTGGAGCTTTTAGGGACCCTGGCAGAGTCAGGTCTATTATTACCATATTTCTATTATTTATTACCATAAATAATAGAGATGATGGCCAAAACTGCAAAACATGTTAAATTATTAAAGTAATTATTAAGAATTATCCTCTAACGACATTTTAGATGCAGCTCTGGAAGATGCATAGTTTCCAGAAAGCCTTCTTGTGTGGCTAACAACACTCTTATCAAACCAGTGAGAAATTCCTTGTGCCTTTTTGATTGGGGCTTTGTCACTGCAGAAGGCTCCCATTTGGAAAGAAGTCCAACATACAATGAAGGTAATCACTCAGAATTGTGTCGTCATTAGCAATTGGTCATTCCTTTGCCATGACATTAGTATATAGATTTATAAAAACACACTTGCAGTTTCCCTATCCTATTGCAAGGGGACCATGCTTTTTGTCTTTAATTTAGACCACACCCTGCAGTTGTTTTAATAAGCCAGTGTTTGTTTTTAGAAATTCAAATTAATGCCAGTATTATTTATGTCTTTGTATTGGACACTGTCACAAATAACGATGACAATTTCTTCTGTGTTTGTAGGTACAATGCATGCATCATTTTTCTGTGAGTCATTTTTAAATCTCTTTTGTTGTGAGATACTAATCATATTGTAAACACAAGGTGTACTATGAAACTAAGGCAGATTGTGTAAATTGTCCATTCGGATGTTATTAATAAATATTTCTATATATAGCATGGGTTGGTTTATGGGGGTTGTGTAATAGAAACAGAAAAAACGTTTCAGAGAGAGTGAGAGAGATTGAACAAGACGGACCGATACATACACACACATATCCCCCCTCAGGCTTTTTATTTCCTTCACTTCACACCTGTGTTGTGAGCTCTCCCAACAGATCACTGTGATTGAAAGACCTATGAAGAGCCTCTGACAACACACATACACACCTTCACTGATGCGTGTGTATGTGTGTGTGTTTATGTGGATGATGTTCCTGGTATTTTTCCAATAACCTAGGAGCTGCACTCATTAAACATCCCCTCTAGACATGTTTTAAAATACTGTGTTACTCTGCTTTGAAATATAACTATGTCTATGTTTTTTTCATAACATTTCAATTATCTACTGCTTCATCACTGAAATATCCAGAATGCATAGAAATATATATTGTGTACACACGTGTATATACATGTCAGAAATTTAACCGCTTGACACAAAATGTCTCCTATTATACTATATACTTAAAAGTCCATTCTCAGTGTATGTGCTCTGCATGGAGGCTTCAAGTTTCCACATCACACTTGTGTAGGTTGAATATTGGACCAGGATTGGCTCCAAACTAGTTGTGATGTCACAGATCATGCTTACAGGTTCCTTACAAGCAGATTTTCAATGAGCGCAAAGAAACTTTCCACTTTCAGCAGATGAATGTGAAAACAAACTCTGCACATAGATTAGACAAGGCAATGTAAGGCAAGGCAAGGTCACTTTATTTATATAGCAGATTTCATACCAGGGGCAATTCAAGTGCTTTACAGAAAATAAAATAATAAGAATATTGTAGCAAGAACAATTAATGTTATTAAAAACACCAATGTGAGTGTAATAAAATAACGATTATAACAAAACAAACAATTAAAATCAATTAAAAACATGTAAAACTGAATAAAATTATGTAGACACATGTAAACGAATGCTAGAAAGAAAAATACAATTATTGTATTGTATATAGTTATTCTGCAAGGTGAAGTTAAAACATCCAACTGTAGGAATAAGAAGAAAAACACATTTTTGAGTGGAGGAGGACTTTAAAAGACACTATATAAAGAAAGAGCATCTTTCAACACAATTTTGTTTGCTTGATGATTAATGGGAGAGGAAAGAAGAAAAAACACAAATCTGTTTTCAGTTTTTGGACTTTTTCTCTAATCTTTGATTTTTGGTGAAATATTGGATCATTTGAACATTTATTGAAATGAAACCATGTGAGAAGTTTAGAGGGAAAAATCACTATTTGGTGGAGCTGTTAACAACTCATAGACATCTGAAATGTGACCCGACTACACACTGCTTTTTGAAAAACATCTAAAGCCAAAAAGGTTGGAAACCACTGGTTTCATCTTTAACAATGTGTTGTATTTTAAAAGCTTGTTATATTATTCATTGTGTCAAAGCTCCATCTGAAAAGTAACTAAAGCTGTCAAATAAATATAGTGGAGTAGAAAGTACAATATTTCCCTCTGAAATGTAGTGGAGTGGAAGTATAAAGTAGCATTAAATGGAAATACTCAAGTAAAGTACAAGTATCTCAAAATTGTACTGAAGTACAGTACTTGAGTAAATGCACTTAGTTACTTTCCACCACTGCTAGTCGCTAATCTTGTCTGTCTGTTGTTTGGTGCTGGGCAGGTGGTATAAAGTAGTTTTATAGTAGTTTTATCAGAGGTTTATCAGATTTTTTTGTTTTGTTTTGTTTTGCTTTGGGTTTTTTTGCTGAAAGCAGCTACATGTTGTTTCTGGAAACAAGGTTGATGACAGCAGTGAAAAATAGTTGCCAGTAAAATTAAAACAATTAGCTGAAAGATGCTAAAACGCTTTGTAGAGAGGAGGAGAGCTCTTTTTTTTGTGGGTTCATCATCGCGTGACCCCTGTCATATTACACAAAGTCATTTGATCCATTGTTCAAATAAAAATATTGATTAGTGCAGCTTTCAGCCTGACCATCTCCATCCTGACACAGGTCTCTCCCCTAGCCCCTAGGGGTGGGTAAAATGTATTTAGCTGGTGGTGGTTATTGCTCCCTTTTCTACAACACACCGCTCGTAGCCTCAAACATCTGCATGCTCCCACCATCACTCCCCAATTCATGTGCTTTTGCAGGTTTCTCATTTCTAGTCTCTCAGATCCAGTTCTACCAGCAGCTGCAGTGCAATCTGCCAGTTACAATCATAACATCATCAAGACTCTTCAGGCGCCATTCACATTTTCTTCTTTGGTAAACTGTTTCCACAGTTACTCAAGGTGAGTTTATTCTTTTTTAGGATGTTGAGTGGTTATGGGTGTGTTTGTCCAATGACAGGCTTTGTGTTGGATTTAGGATTTATGTCGTCCCCTGCTACCTAACCTCAGACTGTGCTTGTGATAGAGGGCACAGGTTGATCAGTTAATCGTAAATGCAGATCATTTTAAGCATTTGAAAAAAACTACTCATACTGTCCGTTTAGGCTGCACAATTAATCACATAATAACAGCATCATAACCTCATCTTGCCCAAGTAATTAGGCTAGATCTGCTGAGATATTGACACTCTACATTTAGTCCCTGCTGTGGTGCATTAAGCCATCAAGCCCCCTTCTACTGACAGGTTAATTGTTGGTCTGACCAATGGCAGGTATTTATTTTCAGCACAATCTGATGGCGATGATTTGATTTTCACCAAATATCTTTTATATTTATTTTTATATCACTTGATCTAATGGTGGTATTGAGCACCATGACACAATTAAGACTGAACAACATACAATTAATCATGATCATGATTAATTGTATGCAGAACAAAGGGTCCTGTTGCTAAGATATCTGCAGTATGACAAAGGAAGGCACTTTGGAACACCGGTGAGCGCTTCATCTAATTTACTTAACTTTATGAGTTTAATAAGACGTAACAGAGAAGTAACAGCATGACCACAGTGTCTCAGATTAGAAGGAGGTTAAAATCATGGTGCAGATAGAGAGAGGGGTGTTGTCACATGCTGTATACAGACAAAGCTCCTGACACACACTCCAACATGTGATGCCTGCACTGTATGTCTGAACAATTTCTGTTGCTGAACCATCTTCACAGTCTACAACAATGGGTCGTCTTCAAGGAAGAAAAAAGGCTTTTCTCTTCACAGCCAGCAAGAGACCTGCTGAAGAGGCACTTTGACCTGTAATAACACAATCACTGTCTGTTACTTTGCCCCTGTGGAATATCCTTGCTAACCCGGTGAAGCAAAATGAGAAGAAAAGAAACTGAAAAAATATATTCAGCCATTCAATAAGATTTCCCTTGTTGTCTTGTGGTTGAAAGTATGACAATGCAGGGAAGACAGGAACAAGACTCTCAGGTGAGAGATAGCTGAGCCAACAGCTAAAGCCGCAGTGATGTGGCGTCTGAGTGATGTTTGGGATTATATTCTGTCTGAGGCTTCCGGTGTTACTAATACAATGGGGTTGACATATCAGTTTCACAGTGTACAAAGGCTCCAAGCGAACTGAAAAGTGCTTCCATGATGAGACTGCTACAGATAAAACTAACTAGGCAGAATGCAGACACAGTATTTATGCTGACTGTGACAACATTATCAGTCATTTATATTCACAGTTCCAAGCCACAGATCACTGAGGAATCTGCCTTGTTTACAAATTAAGGGGCATTAGTGAAGACGAAGTGCATCCTGGATGTTATTCAACTTATCAAGAAGCACTAAAACTGATCCAACAATGATGCACCTCCAGCCTACATATGAGGCCAATTTGTCCACCTAATTTATCCCTCTTGTGCTCTTAAAGGCAATTTGCAGAAAACTGCTGCTAAGCACTTTTGGAAATGTTTGTATTGCTCTGTGGATATTTTGTACTCTTCTTACCATTGCTGCTGTAGGCGCTCAGAGCGAGATGATACTCATGAAAACATCTATAGCCCATAAAAATGTCCCATGATAGGTTGAGCTGCTTTGCCACAGGCTAAACTCTAATTTGTCAGTTCAAAGTTTGATAACTGTGTGTTCAGACAGAACACAAAGCGAATTTTAGATGCAGCACAATCACATACAAAGTTGATGCAAAGACACAAGTAAATGAAAATTGGCCCGAGGCAGTGCGAGTTGACAAAAATACATTTTACATTTACATTTTGTCATTTGGCAGATGCTTTTATCCAAAGCAACTTCCAACCGAGGCAAGACAATCAAGTGTTAGAGGACAGTGACTTTGAAAGAGCCGTGGTACAAATTCTCAACTAGCTGACCAGGTACAAGTGCGATGAGTAAGAGCACTAGACAGAAAAGTAAAAAGCATTTACAAGAGTCCAATCCTCAGAATGCTTAGCCTTAGAATGACACACAGCTGAAACTGACTATCAGTTCAGGACCAGTGTGTAGGATTTAGAGGCATCTAGCAGTGAGATTGTTGATTGCAACCAACTAAATACCCCCCCCCCCCTCCCCTAGACACTGCACCTTTATATACTTCAGCAGACAATGCTCAACAAAATTAGCAAAACAAAGTGAGTGGGCGTCATGGCTAATAGTTCCCTGAAACTATGCATATAAACATTCGAATGAATTGAAAATGTTTCAACTTGAGCGAAAATCAAGTGGTCCAGCGGTCAAACACAGTGAGTAATGTGAGGCAAAAATTCACTTTGCATTCTGTCTAGTAGACTGATCTGAAAACCAGGAACTTTGAAACATGTTCCTTGTGCTATAATAAGCTACTTCACTTCTGTGTTAGGTACTTACAGAAAGTGAGCAGGTGCTGCTGTCACTTCCATTGTTTTCAGCATAAACAAGATGGCAGCCACCGAGGTCAACGCAAGAGGCAGTGACAAGGAGAGAGAAGGCTTCTGCTGCGCTGTTGAGTACACACGGTTATTAATTTCAAAGTTTGATTAGCCCATTTGGGCTAAAACACTTCATGGTAGCTACACTTGCCATATTAATCATGTCATATTGCTAACCATTTCCTCTATGTCAAATTACAACCTGCTCTACTTTTCTACTACTGCATGAAAGTACATCAATAACATGTTTAACACATGATGCAGATCAACTAACAGATACTGTAGTTTGGATACCATAGAAATGCAAGCTAAGATATGCAGTGTTTGGTGTTTGTGCACAATTAGTGTCCGACTTAAATGGAGTTATTATTATAACAAAGGTTCAGGAATAAGACCACGAGCCTCTCTCTCACTAAATTCAATCACCTGCGCCTCACTAATTCAATCATCCATGCATACCTATACAAGCCTGTCTAACTCCTTTCTCTCCCGTTCGTCTCAGTTCTCACACAACCTACGACACACTTGCATCGCAAACGCTTACCTCCCGCCCGTGCTCTGTGATCCACGTTCCTCGGCAACATACCGCCCACGCCCGTGCTTCTGATCAGCTGGGATCCAGACGCTCCACACGCATCCACGCAATGGCCCACTCGGACGCGGCTCTTTTCAAAGCGATTAACATCTTCAACCGGATGTTTGCTCACCTCCGGCGAGCTCTCAAGGAGTCGGTCATCCCACTCCTACGAAACAATGTTAAAGACAAACTTTCCAACTCTATGCAGACTCTACTTCCGTCAACTCTCTTGCTGGCAGCTCAAATCCTCCCGCTCTTCCGGGTTAATTGTCCGCCGCCGGGCTGACGCACACCAATGATGTCACAACGCCGCCTACTACAACAGAGCCACTATGGTGCAGCAACAGACTGCTTGAGCTGTAGCTAGGGTGAGGTCATATTTCCCCATGTGCCTGCTCCCTACGTCTTAATTGCCTCATGTTTTTGTTTCATCCCTGCGTCTATGAGCCGCACATCTTACCACTTCACACGCATCCTTTCATCCCTTCATTGTGATTCCATTTGGTCCCTGATCATCCCCATGCCATCCACCTCCTTCATCCCTCTCCACGACCCCATCATTCCACCGTACACGACCTGGACCAACCTCCAGATCCCATCCATCCCCCGGCAATCGACCCACTTCATCCCTCTCCTCGGCCCCCATCCCGCCCACCATACACTATCCCCATCCAATCCTGAACCCTCTCGACATTCCAAATAAAACTACTTTTTATACCGTTCCAATAGCGTGGTCTTTGTTAGTGAACAGGAGTTGATAGTCAATGACAAGTACAGGAGCAAAATACTGCATATTAAAAGCAAACTCCACATATAAACTGGACTGCTGGGTGTAGTTCCTCTTTATTAGGGAGAAGGAACGTGCCTCAAAGAAAATAATATTTAATCAGACATGCATGTCAGCTGCTGCTAATCTCTATAGAAGAGTGTTTGTGTCTGTGTTCCTGCACTGGAGGAGTGTTTTTTGAATTGTATCATGTTGACACAACAGATGAAGCAAAATTACTCAGAAATGTGACAGACTTGATTATTGATGGTTTCTGTGCCTGAATATTTCAAGGATGAGGATGAGGATGCATTTTCTGCTGGTCACTTGAGTGCATACATTTTATTTGTGTAAAATATAAAATTCCCAGTCACATTAAATGCAAACTGAGAACATCATTTTCAAATATGAAACATGTCCTAATTATAAGTATTAAAGTTCGATCGTTAAAGCTTTTAAAGTGAACAACACAGTATTTACCAGAAATATGCTCTATTTTTTGTATTAAAAGAGATGAAGATACATAGATCAAATGCAGATAAACAACAGACTAAAGGAAAAAAGAATGAGTGGACAAATATAACAAATGCAGATGCTACCACACATGGCACAAGGGATTAGTGAATGGTTTGATGATAATGACAGTAGTGCAAATCATCGGCTACGGCCTTCAAAGTCACCAGATCTCAACCCAGTTGAACCTCTGCTGTTAGTCAGGTCTCTCTACCGCCATTATCAAAACACCAAATAAAGGAATATCTTTTTGAAGAATGTTATTCATCTCTCCAGCAGAGTTCAAAAACACTATGACACTGGGGCACTGAAGCTTTTCCAGAGCTTCCTGGTAAATCAACGCCTTAATACTTGTTGGTTTTTCAGTATATATAAAAGACCATAAAATAGCATAATAAGATGCCAGCAGAAATGGTAGGGTAATGACATGTCAAAAGCAAAACAGAACAGTTAAAGTGATGGAGCATCCTGTCAGTGTTGACAGAAGAACAGCAGGAAAACCTTGTCACAAATTAATGTCAAAATTGTATAGTGGCAGTGAATTCTGACACCTGACAGAATTACACCTCATCTGGAGACAACTGTAGAAATTATTGAAGATTTTATTCCTAATACTAAGATACTAGTACTTAGTATTTCCTGTGCTCCTTCAAAAATCATTTCACAATCTCACTTCTGGTTGGGATCTTAGTTTTCATACATTGCACCAGTCAGGTTAAATCTGGCTTTGATCTTGCCTCTTCTGTAGGAGTTGTCTTGTGTTGAGAAAGTATGTGTTGTGATGTGTTTTAAATGCCGTTTATATTCTTTTAGGTGAGCTAGAACCAGGACTCTTTGGATGACAATGGGCCTTATGAAAGAACATTTTCTTATTCTCATTAGCCTGATGAATGTTACCTGTTCATGAGCTGGTGTACGTTCCAGAGATTTAATCTTTAGCATCATCAGTGCTATTAAATATGCTAAGGCGATCTGCTCTACTACATTTTGTGACAAAAATATTACCAAAGAGCGAAAACAAGAATTTCACACCGCAGAGCTTCAAGTCCTGTTTTCAGGAATCAGTAGACAAAAACATAACAAATTTATGAGTGTCAGTGGTAGGGGGCCCAAAACAAAAAGAAAATATTAATACAGCTGCCAACGACTTGTCATTAGAGCAGCTCTGTATTGTGACAGAAATGAAGAGGGAATGCTTTGACATGAAGTTAGATGCATCTTTCTAAAGCAAAGCGGTCCCTGGTGGGAGGTGGTCGAGGGATGTGACAGTCACTGAGATATTAGACGAGAGAACAGGCTATTGTAGCCTACAGGAGGTGATGTTATAGTGTCAGCTGCAACAGAAGATGATAGTGGACAGACACCTGCAGTGAGGCACAGAGGCAGCTGTTTACAACAACCACTGAAATGTAGAAGTAGCCGCGCCGAACTATGACAATAAAAATAATAAAATCTAAAAAATCTCTCAGTATATCACCCGCCATGATGATGATAAGATGGTGAACAGAATAATTTAGCAGTTTGTATTGATTATATATCTTAATTTAGGTGATTTTGATATCATATTCCAAATTCATTCAGATTAAGAAATTATAATGAGAAAATAGATGAAAGCAACAAATTTTCTTAAATCACTCATATGTGTGTCCTAAGACAGCCTGGTTGCCAGAATAAAACGTTGGCAGTTTACATTTCTGACAACTGCAGAAGCGTTTGAATATCTACATTTCAACACGTGAAATACGTAGCATATTAACATTTCAACAAAACGTATCATATCAACATTTTTACAAAACGTAGCATATTAACATTTCAACAATATGTATCATATCAAAATGTCAACAAAACGTATCATCTCAACACTTCAACAAAACATATATGAACATTTTCAAAATACGTATCATCTCAACATTTCTATAGTGACGTAGTTCACATGCGATCTGTATGAGCTGATCTTTCCTATGGAGGAGGAGGGGCAGGTGGATGGTTAGTAAGTTTCTTGGCAGCAAGTTGGAGGTCAGCAGAGAGCACGGTTCGAGACCACCTCGAAACCCTTTTCAACCGACAAAACCGGGTGTTTTTAGTGAGACATCGGCCATTTTTATTTTATTTTTTATTTTTATTTTAACTCAAACCATGATCTTTCCCTAACCCTAACCAAGTGGTCTTTTTGCCTAAATCTAACCGACCTTAACCACAGCGTTGTCACACCATAAAACATCATTATGCAACGGGTAGAAATGTTAATATGCTACATTTGTAGAAATGTTGATATGATACATATTTCACGTGTTGAAACGTAGATATTCAACGTTTCTGTGGTTTGCAGAAACGTTCAATGCTAACATTTTCTTCTGATGATTGGGTTGCCTAAGAATAAATGTGAGTCAGTTGGGCAGTTATTTTGGTCTACACCGAACAACCACTGGCTGGACTGCCATGAAACTGTGTACAGACATTAATGTTCCACACAAGATGAGGTCAAAGTTTAGTTTGTCCAATACTTTAATTCATTACCAAATACCTACAAAACTGATATTTCTATCAGCCTCAGCTGTACAGTAGTTAAAATATTGGCATGCTAACATGGTAAACTATGATGACAACCCTGGTTAGCATTATCTGCAAAAAACATTAGCATCTTCATCACTACAAGCATGCTAGCATACTGACATTACCATTTGGCTAAAAGCACTGCTGTGCCTGAGTACAGCTTCACAGAGCTGCTAGCATGGCTGTAGACACTTGTCTCCTTACCTCCCTCTTCATTCTCTGTTGGCTCATGTAATTTAATTGTGTTGCAGTTTCAGCAAAGAATTTCTTAGAAACACATTTCAGTCTCAATGAGCGTCTGTAGTAAAGGAAAAATTAAATAAATAAAAAACTGTGCGCTCATTTCAGCTCTGTGGTCTTTTGCTTGCTCGGGAGACCCCAGCTTGTAAAACCGTGGACCTTTCCTCTTTTAACACCCGAGATGGACTTCAACATAAACTACAAATTTATCTCAAATTATAATGTAGGCCATCAGTATATTGGAGTTTGATTGAGAAAGGGGGCTGCTGAGAAGTATTTGGATATCTTCATCATAAATGCTTTCAGTTACAGTTAAGCCTGTTGTTAATTCTGCTTATGCAGACGTGTAGGTGTTTAGCTACAGCTTAATTTGAATACACTCCCACACACTGTTGCTTTGTGCTGTTTATCTCCCCATTCCCATTTTAACAGATCACTAAGGATACCACATCCAACCAGCGAGACCTATTTAATTCACTTAGTCAAACATTTACTGTAGTGGATGCAAGCATCTGATGAACACTATTCACTTTTAATTACTTAAAAGACTCTTTTACTCAAATCTTTGAATACATGTGAAAATGGACTGAATCTAATTACTGGTTTTCAATTGATTGGTTTTTCTGTGGTCCACCCAGGCTGTGTAAGTCCAGTCCATTCTCATTCCCAGGGTGTCAAATAACGCTGTTTTATCACGCCCCTCTGCGTCACTTTTTAACGCACTTTTTAGACACCATGAGACTGATGACATCTATATAAGGCGACAAATGTCCTTATTTAGAGGTGGCGGGTTGGGTGGATGGCTAGATAAATAGTTTATAAGTAGTTGGCAAAAAGTTGAACTGCTGCAGGAGACAACTGTTCACTTCCTTCTTCCAGCCACATTTTAACAGTGATTTGTATTTCTTGTAAAATGCGTCTAATAATGACGAGGATGGGTTTACATTGGAGTAAGTTGAAAGCCTGGTGCGTCTGTCCCAGACATTGAGGGGTATGATAAAGCGGTGCTGTTTGATGCCCTTGGAATGAGAATGGGTTGGTAAGTCAGAGTGCATTCATGGTAGTTCAAATAAACCACAAGCAGCAGTGTAAACAGATGGTAATTTGATGTTCTGTGTGATTCTGCCAAAAAGAGATGAATGAATGAATGAATGAATGAATATTTGTATGGTTTGTTTGGAGGCTCATCATCAGAGAACAGTGGAGACACTCCATTTTCACCATCTCATCTAAATGGAGACACTATTCCCTCTGTGTTTATATATGTGTTTATGTGTGTGTGTGTGTGTGCTTGATCTCAGAAAGAACAGCGAGGAGAGGGAAGGGTGGGTGGAGGTAGTCCTGAGATCATCCCACCAAGAAGCACTTAGTTGAAAGAGCAGCAAATAAAGTCAATTAGTCTGCAACCACACTACCACCAATGGGATTCCAACGAGCCTCAACTGCGATACACACAAATGTGCACACACTCACACATGCTGAAATTGCTCAGACATGCTGCTAATGGTACCACTATGGATATCTATTCTCTTCTTCCTGTCACTGAGCATTGAGTTACTGACTTGTTTGTGGAAAAATGCATAGCTAAATATGAGCTGGATGCACTAAAGTAATGCTCAGTAACACTAAAATGCATTGATACTGAACATAAACTGAATGCATAGAAAGATGGACATGCAAGAACACAATGCAAATATGTGGGTAGCATCATATGGTGAAATAAGCAATTAGCTTGCACAGGTTGATTCTGTGGTTTACACATACATTTTTATGACATGACTTGCTTATTTACCCACCCAGCAGACATGGAGCAACATTAGCATTCATTTGGAGTAATGTTTGTGTCCACCTGATGAATATAAGATACTCACTTTACAATACTCACTTTCCTTTTAGCTCTGTTTTGGTCTAAATGCTTTAGTATGTTCACCAGCTAGTGGCTAGCTTTGTCTGTCTGCCATTTAGTGCTGGTCAGGTACCAAAAACACCAAAAACAGCTGCCTGCTGCTGCCGGAAACAAGGTTGATGAGAGAGGTGAGAGTGAACCAAAACAGTAAGGTTTTGGAAAAAGTCAGACTCTTTTCCAGCACCACCTTGAACAATTAGAAGTATTGTGTTAAAATAAACATTTGCAATACTATGGGAATTCTAATTTCCTGTATTCTAGTACAGAGATAACTGGTTTCTGGGGGATATTGGTGGGGAATACAAATCAAAGGACTTCCAAGACACTGCTAACCTGCAATGCAGTCACAAGTTAATCATGCTTAAAGGGAATGAATGATGTTTTTTGTGATTTTCTGTCATTTATATACTGTTATGATGTCAAATGTCCATTTTAAACATGGAACCTGCTTTGTTAGCAATGAGTTGAGTCAAATGTAATTTATTAGTAAATGTCTCTATATTTGGCAGTGCCAGTCATTTGCATCCATACATATGTGAGGTGCAACACACAGTGCAACGAGGGAAAGAGAATGTGTTGCATTAGCCTGGTGAACTAACAGTCAATAATGGTAGAAATGCAGTAAAAATATAGGCAAATGGTGGCATTAATCTTTTCTGAAAATGCTTAAAAACAATCTGACAAGGACATTGTTGTTATAGAGCCTCAAAGTCCAGATAAGGAGGAGGTTGGGGTTGATGGATGAGTTGACAAGACACGAGAGACCACTGTTCATATCACATCTCCTACAGACAGTCAACTTTGGCTTCTTTTAACCATGACCACAATTGTTCCATAACTTTCACTAAGTAATTATTCTACCCCAAATCATAATCTCTCTCTCTAACCCTAACCAGATTGTTTTGGTGCCTAAATTGAGCCAAACCTCAACCAAAGCATTGTCAGATCAGAAAACAGTCATAGCATTTTGTAATGGTTTTGGTTGGCCCTGACAAATGATGTCCTGCTGATAAGGAAACACTCAGATCAGAAAACACTTATATGGGTCGATTTAAAGGGCAATGACAAACTATGTGTTTTGTGTTCTTGTTTTGAGGACTTTGAGGATAATATAGCATTGGGTGGGGTTCAGGTCTCAAATTTGGCAGCCAGAATCAGGTTCAGCTAGGTCTTGAGGGTTTTTGGAATTGTCAAAATGTGAAACCTATATCTGATAGCTTAAAAATGCATAGTAACTCCAGTCAACACATTGAGGCTGGATTGAATCTGCCTTTCATTTACTTTTCAAAAGTGTTAGGAAAATTCTACAACTGATGCACGTAGAAATTAATTTCTAACTGTCCTGCAACACCTCCTTCTCTTTCTTTGTATTAATTTAATAAGGGAATAAATGAGGGATAATGTGTTTCACCTGGACTCACCTCGTCCCTGTACTTCATCAACAGTAAAGGTCACAAAAACTTTGTATTCATTGTGCAAAACTGTGAATAGTAATGACAAAGCAACAATAGCTTGTCTTTTGGAGCCTCACTTGATAATTCAGTATCTCATAAAACACAGTCCTTGCTGCTACTGAGTGGACACACTGGACCCTCCTGTCTTTACTGAGTTACATCCTCGAAATGGTTTTACAGAGTCCTTTCCAGTCTGTAGTGACAAGTAACACAGGAAAACTCTAATTTAAGTGATGAAACATTCATACATCCATCAGTCTATACACTGATGTACAACAAATAAATCCTTTGTGGTTACAGTTAGAGAGGCATGTGTGTATTTTTAGATTGTGCCATGAAAAGTGTTGGGAATGGAGTGATTTATGTAGATGAGACCATGAATATTTCACATCTACTGACAAATCAGAGTGCTGCTCTAGACTTTGAGCTCTCAGTTGCTTTCAGCTGTCCACCAGAGCTGGCAAATGTAACTAGATAAAGCTGAACCCATAGGGACTGGCTGACTGATAACAGAGAGCATGCTGGGAAGGAACCCCTGAATAAAACACGGACTTTGCTGTACCAGAGGTTCAAGGAGCTGCATATTTACATGTGTGTGCTGTATGTGCATATATAGACCGGCTGTTTGAACACAGTCTTCTCTGGGGATCATTGCTCAGTTTTACATATTACTTAATCTGCATCCTATAACATGTTAGTTATTGCTTGAAAGCTGTGCTAGATTACAAATGCTGCAAACTTCCAACAGATGAAACAGTTATGTCCCGCTGCTATATGAGGGTGCTGAAGTGCAAAATTGCCCAACAAAGCTTTAAACAAACATTCAGAAGCCTTGGTGTTTACAAGACTTACAAGGAATCACTCTTTGGTAGAATAAAGATGGATGATAAAGCACAAAGGCCTCATGTAACCTCATTACTGTGAAAGTTAGAATCCTTAAGGTTTTCATGAAGCCAAACCCCATTTTTGATGCTATTTGTGGTCTGCATTTTTTTTTCAATAGTCATTCAATGAACCATTTATTTTCAGTAATTACCTCTCTATATAGTAGTTTTCATTATTTGTGGTGGAGTCCACTGGATTCAAATTACCTTCACATACACAAGGGATTCACGGGTAACAACGCTGCATGTAATCATCGTAATCTTATCTCACGATAACAACCTCACCGTTTCCTGCTCATTTTCCTAACACTGTATCAGAGCTGTATTATGTTACTGCTAATGCAAACACAATATCCTACTGCTGCTGCTTCACATTAAAAGTGTTCAACAAGTGGCACATCGAATGGCTTTTATTGTGAAACAGTCACAGGAAAAGCAAATGGCCATTTGTCATAGCAGTTAGTGCTTACTGTGATCATTCATCAAAAATGCATCACAAAACAAGACAACAGCATTTTCAGCATTTTGTCAGCAGATCAGCTGAACAAGAAGACAAGTATTCTTTATTGTGAGTTTGTTTGGCTGCACTATAAACAGATACACAAGTTGCTCTGCTGTTCTGTTATAGAGAGTGTTGAATCAGCTTGCTCAACCTCATATGTTTACATGCTATTTTTAAGTTTGTCCTCTATTTCCTTCTTTGCAATATCATCTTACTAGTGATGCTGCAATGTCCCAGTTTCTCCATGGGGATCTCACAAGTTTCTTCTTATCTTCACAAGCAAAACAGGGAAACAGCAGGCAGGCACACTGACATGGGAAACAATTCAAGAAGGGCATGAGTAACACTTTGAAGTGTTGTTTCGTTTCTGTAGTACAGTCCTCCTACTGTTCATTCATCTATTCACTACTCTCACATGTCCCTTTGGCATTGTTATGCACAGTGTAGTGGGCATGGTGCCAGAGTGGGAGGAGAGGGTCGAAGAGACGGGAGTTTCATGAAAAGGAGGCAGCACAAGATGAGGTGTTGGTATTTTGGTGAAAACTAACTCTTTGATGTTGCACTGACATTTACTTCCAGTAGTGAAGAGAATACCAGAAAGCTCCTGCCACACTTGTAACAGTGAATGACATGAACAATTACAATAAAATACTATATTCAGAGCCTGACCATTCAATATTTGAGAGTTCACTTAAATTTTGGTATGAAGGAATTGTGACCCAGATTCTGCATGTACTGAGCCAGATATTTTACAGTTGAAAAAAAAAAACATGTCAGTTCTCTCAGATTGACAAAAATATGTAATAGAGGCACTTTCTATTGTGAATGACCAAAAACTTATAATTGGAATGTCTGCATTAGTTATTTCTTTTTTCCTATCTAGCTGATACGGATATATCTGCAAATTGGCTAATATCTGTGTAATACATATGGCAGTTACCTGGCACAGCTGGCATCACATAGCTGTGCAGAATGCATCTGGGCCCAGTTTATGTCACATATGTATTACCATATCATATTGCTCCGTGGTCTTTGCAATTATACCATTCAAATGGAGCTCATGGAGTTTAGATGGCTGAACAAAGTTCTGGTGAATGGTGACTATAGATGCAGTTAGGAACTGATGAGATTTCCACATATTGCAGACCAATTTACAGAGCTTGTCAAAGGTCTCAGCGTTATAAAGTTAAAGCTGCATTTACAGGAGGGGGGCATCTTGCTTCTTGCTAACTTTGTACTTACAACTTCCCTTCCATTTTGATAGATTCTGGGTTTTTTAATGAGAAAGAGGGAGTAGATGTCATTTAAAGGGTTTTTTTTTGTCAGAAAACATGTCTGAAGGGGAGCCTTAACCATAAGTGTTAAATCAGAAATAGTTTGATTTTTGAAATAGTGATGTCATCCTGTCCACAGGGGCGTCAAAACAAGAGACCCTGCCATGTGTTGTTCTGTAGTGCATGGAACAACAAGGTATATTGTCATTTAATTAGGATGATATGTTGGAATGAGAATAAGATTCATAAGGTAGACATATACTGGAATTTCCCTTTAAATCTGCCATGTTGTTGAATTTGGTGAAGGAGTTGTATACAGATCTCTGGCTGCAGTGTTTGGACTTTGTCTTTCTGTCTGTCCTCTTCCCTGCTCCCTCACACGCTCACATGCAGCATATTGACAATGCACTTGCATGTGCAATTTCAGCTATCTTGTAACCCCCCTCGTCTCTAAAGAGGGTTGCTGGTCCCAAGGGTCATTTTCCTTGATACTGGCCTTTGTACTCCCTGGAAAAGTCCTAGTTATGCAGTTTAGTATGCATAGGCAGCACTGCATTAGCCTCAGGACAACGGGAATGTGAGGGAGTTATGGTAATAGAGGACAGATTTAGAGGAAGTACACATACACTGGAGGAAAAAGACAAGAAAGGGAGAGCAGTACAGTGCATCTCCTTTTTACCACGACATGTTATGTAATACTAACCTCAATATGAGCCTTTTAAAAATGGAGCATCAGAATCGTGTATACCAGCTAGGAATAAACAGATATTGGATAACAGATACTGTAGGTTTCCCCACAGGATAATTCATGTTCTGGGTGATATCCTGAGGTTTAGTCTAGCACCACCATGAGGCCAAAGTTTTCCCCGAACCAATAATATAATAATAATATGCTGCTGCATGCTATCTCAAAAGAATAGCTAGATTTCCATCACATTTTCTGTGGATATGATTCAAATTGTTGACTTTGTACACAACATGGAAAAAAACTGGCTAGATATCAATGGAATTTTCTGGTTACAGTCATTAACCCTTTAGGTTATAATGACACCATGACCCGCTCAAGCACCCTTGAGTAAAGGTGTGATAACTGCAATATAGTGATTACATCATGACGGTTTCTGTGGCTTGAGCTGTCAGAATTTAAATTGAATGTTAATTTCATTGCTTTCAGGCTCTGATTTCATTAATGGCACTGATGCGTTAATATATTCAGTTTAGTTCAGGGCCGTGAACAGACATGTTGGGGGGCAGGTCCTCAAGCGAAAAAAAAGGGCACTGATAACTGAACACATGAATTCACATTACATGTCCACACACACTGTGTCTCATCAGAGCAAATCCTGCAGTTTTTTAAGAATAGAATCCACTTGAACTAGATCTAAATCTACATTTTTACATTCAGGAAGTAAAAGTTCATCAGGTTGACCTTTGAGTCCTGTTCACCAATAAATTGGTCTTTCTCAAAGTGGAAACGCCTCAGAGAATAAAAATGAAAACTGTCAGTCTCGTTGTCCTGCTTCAGCTGAACTAGAGAGGAAACTGCAGACAGAGACGGGATGGAAAGAGGAGGAAGAGGAATCATACCACGTAAAGATGGCCAGCAGAGTGTGATTTAAGTGCATAGCATGAAGGGGGAGGAAGGGGGAGGTGTGTGTGTGTGAGTGGAGGGGCATCTCAAAGCCTATATCCCCCAAAATCCGTTGGAGCCTGAATACTGCTGAGAAGAGAGGAGAGGAGAAAGAAGGAGAAGAGAGGAGTTTCAGTTGCCTGACAAAGGAACTAACTAGTGTACTGGAGTTCACTCGTCTACATTGACAATGCTATTTTACACCAGACTAGCCTGCTTGTTGTTAAGCTTAATGGTGGGTTATTGCCTAAGTTAGGCTGGCTGTATTGAGATGTTTTAATAGTGGTTACTGTTAACTTGCTGTCACCAAGGAAGGCAGGTCAGGGAGACGTGGATCATGCTGCTCCACAGGGCACTCAATTTGTGTGCGTTAACTGTGGTGGCTGTGACAAGTTGAAGAGGAAGGGGTAAACTAAAATATAAAATTAGAAAAAGAAAAAAAAATGTCTTGCAAAAGTGTCACTTATCTAATCAGAGGCTGAAAGGGCAGGTGCTTGAGTATCACCTGGGGTTTATCTGTGCACGTGCCTGGTTCACTTTAAGATTTTGTATTAATGCTTGTTTGTTTGGCAGCTTAGCGTCTCCTGAAAACACAACAGTGACACATTACCTCACACAGTTATCGCAAACATGTTAGATTTGACTTTGTTTGAGTCATTTTTCTGTCCACCTGATGAATTTGAAGTCCAATATTCACTCTGTTGTTGCTCTCACTTACTGAGGGAAATATCTGGCTTTTCAGCTGCTAAATGTTCCACCAGCAGTTCACCAACTAGTCACTATGTGTGTCTGCTATTGGATGCTGGGGGAGAGTGAATCACTATGTGCTGAAAAATGCTAAAGCCGTAAAGATTGCTTGATAATACTATGACTCATTTAACTTACATAGTTGCAACACATAGTAATATGATCCATTGTTAATAAAAATATTAATTAGTGCAGCTTTAACACTTTATACAATAGTAGTGAAGAAGTGGATTAAGTTGCATGTGTGTTTTGAGAAGTTTCTACAAACATCTTCAGGGCAAACAGAAACAGGACCTAAATTCAGGCAAAAGGCCATGACAGGTTGATAAAAAGGGGCTTTAATAATTGAAATCCCCCAATACAGGCGTACAGGTAACAAAAAGGCAGTCCAACAGGCAAACAAGTCCAAAGGGGCAAGGCAGGTCGACAGGTCACAAACAGGCAGAGGTCAAAAACACAGGTAGCAGATAATCAGACAGGGATATAAGGAACAGGGAAACAGGTTCAGGGTAGAAGGAACAGGTAACTAAGTCACATTGACAAACTGGCAGGGAATGGATGGCAGAGGACTGCTATATAAGCTTCTGGGGCTGATGAGATAATGGGCAGCAGGTGAAGATAAGTGGGGATTGGCAACAGGTGAGCAGGTGGGTGTGGTAACCAGGCAAGAAAGTCTGGGGTATCTGGTGGACATGTGGAGAGTGACAAAACCAAGGGGAGAGAGAGTTTGAGGCCGAAGGCAGGGGCAGAGGCAGCATGAGCAAAGGAAACAATATAAACAGGACCAAGGCAAGAATTGTGACAATTTTCATATTGCCATGAAAAAGTAGCCCTTTTGAGATCCAGTATAGCCACTTTGGATCCATGATGCCACAGCCTCCAATCCCTGTAAAAGAACAAATTACAAACTTTTTTTAGTATTTCAAAAGATACATTTTTTGGATAGAGTATGATGAAGCTCTGCTTCAATGGTACAAACACGAGGAAGGTGAGCAGTCGCCCTTTTCCTTTAACAAGTACAGTATGTTCTCTCTTCGGATAAAGCAGGAGCTGCACTCCATCATGTTGTAGCAGTCCTACACCACCCGAGGGCAGAGCAGGACAAAACATCTCAGGAAAGTCTAAAATTGAAAATCAGAATGGATTACCAAAAAACAGGAGATGTTCAAATGTATTTGTGCTTTTTTGTGTGTGTACACACACATTCTGGCATATGAGTGTGCTACCTTTGGACTCAAAAGTAGACATACACAAGTACATTTTGTACTGGAAAATGACTTCTTCACAGATGTAGTGTGGGCTCCTGAGAGAGCAGATCAACCATTAATGAAAAAAGTAGCTTCTGATTTGTTCTGTTATTATAGTGGGAAAGCCCTTCACTAATGTGTAATTAATGTGTATAACTGCATATCGACTCATTATGAATTTAGAAACCCATGAGCCTTTAATAATGACTCACCCACACTTTAATAAGCCATCAATATTCAGCTGTAGATGTTATACTGTAAGTTATAAATAAATGGTTTTTTCCAGAAGGTGTTCAAACGGTCATCAGAGGGGCTTTTGTAAAGAAATAAGAGCTGCTTACAGAGACAAAGCAAAATATGCACAAGATAGCAACTCAAAAACATTTCCTTATTAATGGCTTAATACTAATCTATAAAGTTTTCACGAATCATTTATTAACCATTATAGTTATCAGTATATTTACAAACCCACAAAGCCTTTTTAATATATGTCTCATTTGAAATTGGGATTCAAAATTCAGTAAAAATTGTTTTTGAGTTTTTAATAAAACTCTAAAACTTTTAATAAAACAATTAGACACCCGGTACATTTTAAAAGAGCTCATTAAACAGAGCTACTGTGGCATTTCTGCTTTAATTTTCACAAAGATGTTTTGTTTACATCGTAGACACAGCTGAGTCACTGTTAGACTTCAGACATTGCTTTGGAAGAATTGGACTCCTTTGTCTGTACACACCAGGAGTCAGTCTGTAACACTTACAATGAGACTTTCTTTTCCACTCCTTGATCAGTTATTGAATTCCTCATTTAGAGGCAACAATGTCCAGTACAGTGGGTGTGGTGTATGTCTTGTGTTGCTAAACCACTTGTATAATTGTATTTGTTGAGACTTTTAGTGTCATAAGATGCTGTTTCAGTAGCTTCTCCACCCTGACAAGAATAAAACTCTGGTGCATACATTGCAAACTGTAAGCTCTTACATTTTGGGCTATATGAATACATTAACTTAAATTATTGATGTTAATGTTTAGTTTAATTAGCTCCAGAGCACACTGTTTGGCATCACATGCAGTATGTACTCTGTATCAGCTTGTTGCAGTGCTTCACTGAGTCTAAATCACACCTATCTCCAGGGAAATAAGTCATATTTCATGAGCATCATTTTATACACATTCTCCTGTAATTTCACCTAATATACACTATTGTTTGAGCAACAGAAGTATGTGGGGTTAAAGAGGTTAAATTATTGAGTATCTAAACCAAACTTGTCAATCAGTCCTCCACTGGTTGAGGATGCACATCCTCGGATAAACTCCTGAGCCTTTAATGGAAACGGACTGCAGGCATTATCATGGGAACTATTATATAGTGCTTCAGCCTGATACTCTGTTTGAAGTTGAAAGCACATCTAATTGCTCACTGCATGAGCTGGAACACCATACCCACAACCCACCTCCTGCAAAACATCATTCAAAATTGATCATTAGTAGATAAAAAAGCTATTGTACTTCATTTAGCATTTATTATCCTTTACTTGTGATATGTGGGCTGACTTCATAATGCTTACAGTCTCATTGTATGACACAGTTCACTTAAACAGGCAGCTGAGTGGAGGAGGTGCAACATCTAAGATTTCAGGTTCAACAGCTTTACTAAATTTAACTTCTAAGCGATGTGCACAAAATGTTAAGTTAGTCTTCAAGGACAGGTTCACAGTTTTTCATGTCTGTCTTAAAGAGGTTTTCCTCGCTGTAATCGTTCCTCCTGTTCATACAGGCCATTAAAAGATCCCCTTCAAATTTGCTTTCAATGTAAGTGATGGAGGCCAAAATCCACAGTGTGTCCACACAGTCATTTAGTGCAAAAATGCATCTAAAAGTTGATGTGAAGCTTATATGAGGCTTCAGCAGTCTGAGTTAGTCATATCAAGTGGATATCTTCCACATTTACAGTCTTTTTAACATCAAAGTCCCTCTTTGTGTTTACTCAGACAGTGTTTCCCTGTTGAGCTGTGGTGGAAATATATAACAAAAAGAGAGACTTTGGCACTAAAAAGACTGTAACGATGAAAGATATCTACTTGATTTGACTCATTTGGACAACTGAAGCTTCATATTAAATTTTTAAATACATTTTTTCACAGAAGGAGGACTGTGGATTTTGGCCTCCATCACTTACATTGTAAGTGCATCATAAAGAGATCTTCTAATGTTCAGTATGAACAGGAGGAATGATTACAGCAAGAAAAACATGTTTCAGTGTTCATTTGGGCACCTGACTGTTGTTTTAAGCCACACATGTGAAAATGTGAGCCCATCCTTTAACATGCAATTTTGTCATAACAGCCTTTTAGAGTGTCTGGTCGGTTAAAGGGGCACTTCACTGATTTTACACGTCAAAGTTCATTCACCTACTAGTCTTGTTAGTACTATTCAACTTGTGAAAACCACAGTACAATATATTTTTGTCTCTGGTGGAGCCTGTTATAAAGTGGGGGTTTGGAGTTTTAAAAATGTGACTGTTTACCAGGCAGGAAGGGTGTAACCAAAGAAGCTGCTGAGTTGCATCATGGGACATGTAGGTTTCAGTGTTTTTAGAGATTTTACTAACTTATAAAATATTAAAATTACAAAATGTCTGACATGCTAGCAATGTTTGAATCAGGAAGACCTCTCAAGTCATTTGGCAAAACCTTTGGTGAGGCAGCTTTTAATTTTTGTGCTCCAAGCTGCTGGGACAACCCTAGAGCAGATGAAAGTACTGTACTATCTTTAAACATAAACTCAACACCTCTTTAGCTTAATTTTTAAGATTTTGATTAGACTATTTCATTCCACACTTTATTTTTTATGTATTCTATTATTTCTTTATATTTAAAATATCTCTGCCTCTGCTGTACTGATTTTTACCATTCTTCTTTTAATCTTTCACTCACAAGCCTCACAACTTGATGGAAGTGCAACAATACATTGCTGGAGCGCCCCTTTAAAAAGAGATGTCTTCATAATGACTCATCTTATATCATGGTTTTAACCTACCGGTTGATTTACAGTAATGTCTGGAAAATGTAAATGAAAAACAGTAAGTAAAGAATAATGTATGTTCAGGATAATAATACTTGACGGAAAATTAGAACATTTTCTATAGTTTTCTACAGCAGGAAAGAAAAGCTATAATATGAGATGCCAAGGTCAAACTGTATTTCATATTATCTTGATTATTAAAGTACACAAAGTTAAAGCTATTTATCACACTCCCAGCATCATCTTGACCATGATTTCCTCATGAGTTACATTATTTTTTATTCTTCTGTCTCCATCTAGTGGAGTGAAATCATAAGTACACTACCACAGACTTTTCAAATGGCCACACAATCAGTCAATAAGAAGTATGCTTTTTTCCAATGACAAAAAACAGTCAGTGCACAGTTGTTCTAAAACACAATAAGCTGCATTTGAGTCCTTACCTGTCTTGGTTTAATAATTACTCCTATTTTGTTGACATTGGTTTTACTTCCTCATTGTTTGGGGTCACACAGACTGCTGTACTGTATGTATAAAAGTAATAATAATAATTGCAAATTCAACAAAATTTTCCTTCAAATATTGTATTATTTTCTTCTGACCTGATCAAAACCCAATATGTAGAAATGTATTGTGTGGTAAAATACAGTAATGACTATAACAAGCTGTCTTGTTACAGCAATGTAGTAGATATTTCATGTTTTTCATATTACATGTGCTATGCATTAAAAAAAACATTCCTTATATTTGAAATGTATATTTTAAAGATCCCCCCAAGACATGTATTAAGACAAATAAAAATATTCTGCTTGGAGCAATAATGTATGTCTGGTATGGTTTCTCCACAAAAATAGTATGACTATCATGTTAAAATGAATATGTAAATATATTTAAGACGTTTAACTGCTGGACACAAGATGTCTCCTACTTCACTGTAAAGTGTATTCTCAGTGGTTGTGCACTGGAGGCTTCAAGTTTCCACATCACACTTCTTGAATACTAGACCACAATTGGCCCCAAACTAGTTGTGATGTCACAAATCCTGCTCGTAGGCCCGCCCCTTCAAATCAGATTTTCAGTGAGCTCAGAGAAACTTTCCACTTTCAGCAGATGAATATGAAAACATCCTTTTTGTGTCAAACTCTGCACATACATCATTCTGCACAATGAGGCTCAAACATCCAATTTTAGGAACATGAAGAAAAACACATTTTTGAGTGGGGGGTGGGGGAGACTTTAAAAATATATATCAATATACAGGCACACCACTGTGTCTGTGTATTCTGCAATTGCATCAGTTCAAACTCATGTTTATAAAGACAGTCTTTTCTTTTAATTTATGAGAGATTTTTTTTATGAAATTCTCATGAAAGATAATTTCTTATAAAAAGTCAATTGACATCTATGAGGTCTCCTGGACCCCAAACAGAACAAAACCAGTTCAGAGACATCATGATTTTAACATTTACATTTTTTTTATTGTAAAGGTGGTTTCTTACAAAACAGTCACGTTATAGAGGCAAAGAAAGAGGCCTGAAAACAAAAAAAAGTGAGGCCAAGAAAGTCAGAGAAACAAAAATAGAACTTTGGTGGTGACAAAAAAACAGCAACATAATCTGCTAAGTAATAATCCAAAAAGGTTTTACAGATCATTTTTATCATGGCAACACAATGGAATGCACAATAATGAAAAACAAACAAACATGGGAATAAAGTGTGTTGTAACCAAGGCCCCAGTAACAGTCAGTTGAGCTGTCCTGCAGTTTGTAAGGAATGTTTTCCAAACCATCTCTTTTGCATCCACAACACTGTGACAGTGCAGCACAGCACATGTGTAAGACGTGACACTTCTAAGGCTCCATCTGTGTTTTTAGGAACCAACAAAGGCAGATACAGTCATTTAGCTATCTGTTTTTAGACAATAACTACAGCTGATAAAGCATAATGTCCAACCAAAAATAATCATCTTTGCACATGCTAAAATAAAGTCTTCTGACAGAGTGAGAGCTATCGCAGGCTTAATGCTACATCAGCTGAAACAACAGATAAACAGCAGTACAGTATATAAAGACTAATTTTAACAGTATAAAACATCTCCATTTAAATGTATCTGTTTATTAGGGAAAGTGGTTTTTAGTAATTACATAGTAGTGTCATTTATAAGTGTTGGTTAGATAGTAGATATACAGTACATCCATGAGTCTTGACAGACTTCCTGTGTTAGCATCTATGTCTTGCAAAAAAAAAAAAAAAAAAAAAGAAATCTTACATCTTCAGTTTAGGCTGTTCATGATTTTTTTTCTCATGTGAGTAACAGTTGACAGCTTACAATAAGTCATTCAAAGGTTTTCTTGTGACTTTAAAAATATGATTTAGAGGGAAATATATCACTCTTTTCTCAGGATTCCTGGGATTTCTCCCCAAAAATGAAGTTTGGTTTCAAACACCCAATAATTAATCCTAAATGCTCTTTATTCACATTTTCTGATGTTATTATTCAGCTTATGTTGTAGGATCTTTGGTGGAAAAAATGCACATGCCAACAAACTGAATCTTCTGTACTTCTGTTTTTCAGCACACCCTCTTAAAGGTATAGTTTGACTTTTTAGAAAACACGCATATTCACTTTCTTACTAAAAGTTAGATGAAAAGATTGATGACATTCTAATGTTTGTGTGCTAAAAATTAAGCTACAGCCATCAGGTGGTTAGCTTAGCTTAGCAAAATGACTTGAAACAGGAGGCCTTTTGTAGAGATTAAACAAATGAGATATAATTAGTGTGCTTTAGAGGTGCTGGTAGGTTGATTTGTTACCTTTGGACAAAGCCCAGCTAGCTGTTTCCCTGTTTCCACTCTTTATGCTATGCTAAGCTAACTGGCTGCTAGCTGCAGATTCATATTTATGGTAAAATAGGACATATGTGTATCTCAAAATGTCAAGCTACTCCTTTAAGATTTCATTCACAGATTTTGCATGCCACTTAACACTTACTCTAAAAATATTTTGACATTTTAACATGGAAATAGTTGAAAGTAACTGCTACAGCTAATCCACTTATATTATCGCTTATATTTCAGGGTCGGACTACAGCTAAGACAGTTGCATGGTAGCATTAATGACGTTCTTAGGAGGGCGTCTTTTTTGACATGCCAAAAATCCAGGGGTCCTGCTGGTGTTTTTCCTAGAAAATGGAGCAGATGTCATTGAAAATTCCTGGTTAATACTGGATTCCAAATTTCCAGTACTCAACCCTTTTTCAAGCCCCATGGGCCAAAATACTAAAAGTACACACAAGGTAATGATATGTTGATGGGAAAGCTACTGTACTACAATTGTTTTTTCTCTAATTCTTGAAGAGAACATTTTTTTGCAGGACACAGACATCACTCTCTAATACTTCCATAGTGGTCTAAAGAAAAAGTCAGCCTTGTCAGCTAAGTGTCTACA
Organism: Thunnus thynnus; assembly: GCF_963924715.1. Lineage (NCBI taxonomy): Eukaryota > Metazoa > Chordata > Actinopteri > Scombriformes > Scombridae > Thunnus > Thunnus thynnus. Next base: position 6,387,350 of record NC_089521.1, on the reverse strand, counting down.
ATGGCTTCACTAAAAACACATCATCTTCTCCTCTATTCCCCCTCTTAAGTCTTCCTTCTTTCCTCCTTCTCTATTCATCCAGCTCCCTTTTTCTCCATGACAAACTATCCCATCATCCAACCCTCAACATCCCTGTACACAAAAAAAGTGAATCCCCCTCCTCATCTTTATCAAATAAACCCAGATTACACGCTGCTCCCCTCCTCTCCTCTGTAGCTCAGTAGTGCTCCCTAGCAGGGATGAACGTTACAGGCACGGATCTCCTTCCGGTCCTTACAGCTGGCCAGTGAGCCCTTAGCTCTTTTCTTCACCAACATGAAACGCTCCTGGATCCCCCCTCCGCATGGTTTGGTACAGTCCATCCAGCTGGTCCACGGCTGCATCTTGCAACCTGTTGGAACAAATGCTAGACATCTCACCTGTGGTCTCGTGTAGCAGCTTTAATAGGCTACAAATAATGTATAACAGATGATCACCACCAACCTGCCTGTTCTTCCACTGCTGCATCTCTTCCCTGTTTGCCCCTTCTTCTCCTCTTGCCTCCACCTCCCCCTCCTCCTCCTCCTACTATCTCCTTTTGTTTCGTCCGGCACTTCCTAATCTTGCATTTCTTCCTCTGGATGGTCTCGGGACAAGCACTGCCCCCAAACTGCGGCTCCAGTTTGACCATGCGGGTTCGGATGGTGTGTCCTTTACCGCAGGACTTGTTGCACTCTGACCACTCCGACCACTCGGACACCATGCAGTCGATGGCTGGATGGAGGGACAGAATTAAGGAAGAACAGACGGAGAGGTAAAAAACAAGGGGAAATGACAGAAACAGAAGAATAAAGGAGAGTCAGATAATAAAAAAAATGAGAATGATAGACTACGAACAAATGGCACAGAGGAAAAAATATTATAGCAGTAGGGGGCATGTTAAATAAATATTGAAATGCACTTTAGGCAGTGGTGAGGTGCATTTACTTAAGTACCGTGCTTGAGTATTTCCAGTTTACCTCTCCACATTTCAAAGGAAAATATTGTACTTTTTACACATCTACATTTATTTGTCACCTATAGTTACCAATTATTTTCCATATGCAAAACCTGTCATCAGTTTATAAAACATTACACTGAGTCATAGATACATTAAACGAATCATCAGTATGTCAAGTGTATGTACAGCATGTGCAACATTAAGATGCCGTTTACACGTCAATGCATCAATAGCAATAATCCAATAATATAGTTTATGGTAATATAACACTAAAAGGGGGCGTATTAACCTACATAATAAGCACTTTACTCATGATACTTCCTGTATATTTGCACACCTCCTTTTACTTACAGTAAGTAACATGTTGAATGCAGGACCTCTACTTGTAATGGAGTATTTTAACACTGTAGTATTGCTACTTTTACTTACGTAAAGGACGAGAATACTTCTTCCACCTCTGACTATACAGTAATTGTATAGAATAAATCTGGTCAACTAAAGTGTGGCAGGCTTGGATGACATTAAGTTGACACCCATAATAACAGCATTCTTTTATGTAGTTTAAATAAATAATGTAATTGTACATATATTTACAGTGTTGGCCACTATTTCAGCTATGAAAGCATCTTTCTTGCCAGTATAATGTCTGAGTACTGAGGATGCAGAACAGAATCTATTAGAGCAACATGAGCAGGCAGATGGTCAGGCAGCTTATTAGTGTTAACACTGAGGTGAATGCACCAGAAATCCATTTCTATAGTCCATTGCTTTACAAAACTATGTGTGTGTATGTTGATAAGGAAAGAAGTTCAAAGTTGAACCAGAAAGTACCTCCACAAAATAAAATTGATATTTACAACAAAGTTTGTGTGAAAATGTTAGTTATTCTTTAATTTCACCCACATTAAGTGGTTTATGGTGAAATCACTGCACACCAGGAGGCTTGTATTAATCTTTTACTTAAAGGTCCTGCACGCCCACACATGGGTTTTTAGTTTTTAGAAAAGTAGCGGATTAGGTCTCTGCTCAGGTTGAAGGCAGGAAGAGTTACACTGGGAATGATACAATGTCCCCAGACTGTACATATGCTGTACTTGTATAATAAAGGTGTCATTTTTCCCACCTTGACAGGTGCAACAACACTAACAGAACAGTCAGGATGATGTCAGTCAACCCTAACCCACAGTCTGCACTGGTGTGAAGGGAATTTAAAAATGTGTCCCTGCTTTTTCCCTATTTATGTAAAGAAATAACACTTCAGTTACTTACGACACTCAGGCAGCATACACTTCTCTGTCTGCTCCAGCTCCTCAGTACACTCTGCAGGATCAGACTTCAGCATCCTCTGACGTGTTCGAATGCCCCGCCCGCACGTCACGCTACACTCACTCCAGTCCGACCAGGGTGACAGCATGCACGGGATGGTATCTGCGAACACACACACACAAGCATCATATCATATCAGTATCACTCTAATCTGTTACACTGAACTGAATTGAAACGTGAGTGTAAATTGCAGGCATTTACAAACTAATGCTCATGTATATGATCATATAATAAATACATTTTTATAAATAAGTAATTGTTGACTCACGGCATTCTGGCATCATGCATTTCTCCACTTCCTCCACCTCCGTCTTACACATTGATCCATCTACAGGAGGCATCTTCATCATGCGCTCACGTCTTCTCATGCCCAACCCGCAGGTGACGCTGCAGGGATCCCACTCTGCCCACTCAGTCACCACACAGCTGCTGGGTGCTGTGGGGAAAGACAAAATGACACAGGAAAAGACAATATCAGTGTTATTCAGATCAAGTTTCAAGGTTAAACAAGTAGTTTAATTGTTGGGGAATATGTTCATCATCACTATTATCTCTCTTTACTTTTATATCAGAATTTTTAATGAGTCATTTTTTCTACACCAACAAGTCTCAAATTATTTGTGTAGGTTATGTTCCTGCCTCTCGAATAGAGAGAATTGCTCTGATTGAAGTGTCAGTCACAAATGTGGTATGTAAATAGGCTATATGAAAATGAACAGCAATGTCAAAAACTTCAGCAGTGAGTCCAGGTTGTGTGACATTTGAGTCAGTCAATGTTTACTGCCAACCCCCCCCCCCCGTCACAACATTACCAACCTACAACCCGTCAAACCAAATGAACTTTGCTGAGCTGATTTCATTTGAGTTTGAGTCTTCCAAATGTAGTAAATGTGATAAAAATGGCAAAACCTAAAGATGGGTGCCTACATTACTTTTAATAATGGGCATACAGTAATGCAGTGCTCAGCAAATAGCGGCCCATGGGTCAAATCCAGCCCTGCAGCAAAAATATTTGGCCCCCTGATGAAAGTTTTGACTTTCATGGTTTACATCAAAACTTGCATAATTTTTCACAAATGTACTGTAGATAACAAAATAAACACAAGGTTCCTGTAAATCCCAATTATTGGAAAAGAACCAGAGTATAGGAAAACACTGTGTTTGAACATGTTTCATGATAAAACAATAGTATGGTTTTAAATTTTACATTTAACAACACAGCCACCAGTAGTGTATATATGAGCTATTGATCCTTCGGTAGTTTGTAAACCAAAAGGTACCAGATAAAGTGGAGCTACATATTAATGCAGTTTAGAACAATAATTAAAATGCACTCCACTTCATGCACCTGTAGGGTTGAATGTAACTAACATCTGGAAGTACAAGTCATCAGACAGTGAATTGATGCAGTATATACGGCACTGTGCAAAAGTTTTAGGCACTAAAAGTAAAGTGAGAATGCTTACAAATATATTGCTATAAATTGTTTTAATTTATCAATTAACTTCTTACAAGGTTGAGTAAACAGCAGAAACCTAAATGAAATCAATATTGGCTGTGAGCAGCTTTGCCTTTAAAACAGCAGCAGTTCTCCTCTGAACACTTTAACACAGTTTTTCATGGTAACTTGCAGGTAGGTTGTTGTAACCATCCTGGAGAAAGAATGTTCTTCTGTGGATTTATTATTTAGGCCATCTCAGATGCTTCTTGTTGCTGAAAATAGTTCTTTATGACTCTAACTGTATGCTTGGGGTCATTGTCATGTCATAAATAAATTTGGGTCCGATCAGACACCTCCCTGATGGTATTGCATAATGGATAAGAATCTAAACATCCAGGGTGCCTAAATCTTTCGCACAGTACTGTATATGATAAAAATGTAACTGCTGAATCAAGTTAAAAGCAGAGTTGATTTGGCCACATCACAGAGAAAAATGAAGGTAATTTAGAAAATTGCAGTTTCTTGTTCATGCTGCTTTGATTTGTTGAACTTTTAAATGTTAAATTCCTGACAAAAACACTCACACACCCACTCACACATACAGTATTCAGAAGGACTCACAGCATTCGTCGTTGACGACACACTTCTCTGTCTCCTCAGTATGGAGCTGGCACAGTGAGCCATCCTCAGGATACTGTTTGACATAACGCTCTCTGGACCTCATCCCCATCCCACAGGACACACTGCAGGCCGACCAGCTGATCCACTCCGACATCATACACGTTGACGGCTCTGTCCACCGGGAAGAGAAAAAAAGAGCAAGATCTACTAAGCAATAGATACTATAAGAAGAATACCTCTTTTCTCTTTGTTAGACATTGGTTATTATGGGGGAAAGTTCTGTATTCTTTGTACTTGAGCTGTGTTTAAAAAAACTTGCTAGTACTGTTAGGATTTGCAGGTGCAGCTTCCTTGCTATTTCTCATTGTTACCAGTACATAAGTAGATCTACTGCTGGACTAAACCATTTATTTCAATGAGTAATACCAACAAGCTAGTTTTGGTCAAACAAAACAAAGGAGTCAAAATATCCCGGTGTTCCATATAGATTTAATTAAAAACAGCTAAAGTAGTATGTTAACAGTCAACCACTCAGTTAACTGGTTTCATAAATGCATTTAACCGGTTTCATAGGTGCAACATGTGTAGAGATACATAAAGGGGAGCAACACAATGTGAATGAAAATTGTGATTAAGAGGGTTCATAACTGAATTTATTGATTTGGTACCCAGAGCCAGTCATGATAACTGGATGAATTATTCATAAGCTAAGGAACAGTGTGTTTGTAGCTCCTTCAGCTATGGATATCGCATATTTTATGAAAGGAAAGGAGACACTGGCATCCCAGAGTTTTTTGCCCAAGTGATGTTAAGAGACTATTTACAATTTTCAGTCACACAGAGACCACTTTGCACTGTTTAATGACCAAGATGGACAACGGGGTATGTGATTTAATTTTCAGTTCCAACAAGTAACATTTTTCAGTGGATCGACTATGCATAACAGCCTACATAATATGACATGGAGAGAATGCCCAGTACAAGTGTAACTGGAAAATTGTAGTTTCATCTTCTATCAGCACTAAAGTGGCCATTTATTATTTCCTCCCTATGCTTTCCTTGGTCACATGATGTTTTTTATAAATGTAAAGTGTTAAGGAAAACAACATACATACTTCATATACTGTAATTAGGGCTGTGACTAATAAATCTTTTTATTATCTATATATCTGCCGTTTATTTTCTCCATCAGTTGTCTGGTCTATAAAACATCAGAAAACTGTGAAAAAGGTCCCTCCCAGTGTCCCAGACTACAATCTGATGTCTTCAAATGTCCAAAACACAAAGATATTCAATTTACTATAATGTAAGGTCAAGAAGAAGCAGCAAAATCTCACATTTGAGAACCTGCAACCATTGAAATAGGGGGGATCCAACCATCGCCCCACCTTCAACGGCCAACCCACTCTACCACCTCCCACAAAGAACATAAAGGTGCAATGGTATGGACAACAAAAATTACTAATAAAAGGAATACATAAATAAATCCTGAAATGAATAAATAAATAACATTTTAAATTGTAAATGACAACTACACATGTACTTTATAAACAAATGATGATGAAATATATAAGTAAAGCATAATTGAGTGAAGAAATGCATAATAATAAATCAATGTTGGTAATTCATGCAAACAAATAATGTTGCTTTGTTGATTGTTGATTTCATTTATTTCTACAATTCTACACATATACATGCACTGATTTCTTTATTTCTGTGTGTTACTGAAGTAGGCAGTGATAACCTCCCTGTAAAGTAAAATCGATTACTTTGCCTTGCTAGTGGTTAATAAAGCTAAGCTGACTGTTACACCTGCTACAGGTGTTAGCTAGCTGCAAGATCAATCGTCCTTTACAGGGAGGTTAGTTCAAAGTTGGAAAGTGCCATTTCCAAAAAAGCTCTTCCTCAGAAACTGCTTCAACTCTCTTTTAATAAGGTAGTAGCCTGAGGGACAGTCAGCATGGGCCTGAGGAAGTAGAAGTCAATATGTATGACCCTGGCTTGTATCAGCTGAAAAAAGAACTGCAGCTTCTCAGGCTTAACAGGGCTTCACTCTGGTGTATTTTATCACTATTAGCCAGCATGGCGCTTCAAGATCTCCCTGTTCTTCACTTACAAAGAGCCACTGTGCAAGTCTAACTGCCCCTCATTGTTGTCTTCTTTAAATGGCTTTTCTTAGAGTGGAGCTTTGGTGCAGATAGTATATTAAAAGTGAGAAAAAGAGACTGTGAAAAAGAGACGATTATGCCAGAACAGACCTTGCAAATAGGATTTTTTTTTTATTTTTTATTTTTAGAAATGATGGATGAACATTGAGCAACATAGCATGGATTTTCTTTGACTCGGAAAACTTGACTCTCTTACACTCTCTGCCTTCCAACAAACTGAGAGCAGCACTGCTTACCGGTTGTGGCCTAATAAACCAGAACTAAGTGAATCATTAATAAAAGATACAGGTATCTCCAGCCTGGATGAGGCCTCCAGAGAGACAGAGTGTTTCCCAGGAATATTAATCACCCTCTGCATTGACCCCCATCCTGCCCCAGCATGAACCCCACAATTATCAATCTCACAGCGCACGCTAACGGAGCGCTAAATGAAAACAAAGGAGAGATGCTTAGGAACAAAAAGCTATCCGTGTTGCTGTCTGATAATCGATACGAGGAGCAGTGAAGGGTGGGAGTGTGTCTGTGTGTGCGTGAGGAGCTCTTTCAGCCTTGAACAGCCTGAGCTTCACTCGTCTGATGACTGGTAGACATTCTGGGAGTGAGGGAGGAAGAGTGAGGAGGGGAAGACAGCCGCTGACTGCGTTGCCTCTCAGCATTTGTTCCAAAATGACAACTTCACTGGAAATTGGACAAAAGCAAACTCCTGGGGTTTTGTGCTCATGTGAGTTTGTTTGCTGGATGGATTGGGGGGGGGGGGGGGGGGGGTTGTTACTTGCAGTAAAAGAGCATCATACTGACAACTTTGATGGAAATCAGAGGGAAAAGTTTCTCCTTTGACAACAACAGAGACAGACTGACGGAAGGAGGAGAAAATAATGAGGGGCAAGTCGACGCTAATTTGCTGAAAACACATCTGTTATCATCTTTGATACTTGGATTACCGTGAACTGTGAACATGCGCTTTGTTAAATATGTTTGTGTGTTTGGATCTAAACTTGAATTCTGAATCTTAATTAGATTCCTGTACACAATCCTCCTGTATTCCCTGTTATCTTTCCCATAACAATGAAAGTATGGTGCGTTGATTTCTTTTAGTTAAAGATAAACACAATCAAATCCTGGTTTAAGCATCCTGGATGCAGGAGGCCGCTCAGCATTAACAGCTAATCCACATAATCTTTTATGTTTCAGTGAAGTAATTAGGGTATCCAATCACCAGTGTTTACTCTGGGTAATTAGGGATTTACTGTATTTTGTGACATATCCTGTTTTTGTAACCATATCATCTTCAGGGATCTATCCCGTCAGCTCCTGGTTAGAAATTCTCCTTTTAATCACAGAGCTGCCACCTGTTTCCTTCTGTTTTACCTGTTTCTTCACAATGTGTATAATCCCTCACAACAATAACCCCAATTGTCATCTAATGGCTGCACAATTAAATTTCTGGTTAAAATAATTCCAACGGGCTGTGAAACATAAATGAGGCAGCAGCTTTGTGTTTTCACTACAGATTCCATCGGTTTAAGCCAAAATGAACCATCCACAGTCACTGAGTCGGTTTTTGTCACGATGAGATAAATACCTGAGCTTTAATCTGCTTATTATTTTGAGGGTTCACTGATCGCCCCTCTTGTTAATAGGAAATGAACGCCTCAAACTCTGAAAAGATTAGAGCAGAAGAAATGTAATCTTTGATGCTTCTTCGTGTAATGAAGTTCAGAAGGAGAGAAGGATATCAGTGTGTTTATATTCATGCAATAAAAAATACCTTTTTTTGACAACTATAGAGGTTAAAAGAATTCTGTCTGCAAAAGCACGTCTTTCAAAGAGGGAGGTCAGAGAGAGTTCAGCGGTGTACGCTCTCGAGACAACTTGGTACGTGTGTTTTTGTGTGTATAAAAGATTGGATGTTTGAGTATCCTGTATATTATGTATGTATACCCTGTATAAATTACCATTACGGGCCAACATTTTTGCATAACTGCAATTTTTTAATTTAGCAAGTTTTTTACTAAAACTGCTGCAGGAAACCAGCCAAGCTGCACTTCATCTGATCTGCATGAAGTGCAGCTAAATAAGATCTGACGCCGGGCTGGATTGACATGTGTGGAGAGCAATCAAGCTCAAAAGAAAATCTTTTCTGCTGCAGAACTTTGTACGTCAGTCAAAGAGGAGACACTTTCAGAGCTGCAGCCGGGAAAGGCTATATGTGAGAAAATATGAGTAAAATATCCTGATGCTGCCAGCTCAACAAAAAGATCGATGATTGAATGAGTTATCAAAAATAATGAGGGAGTTTTTTGGTAAACTTTTGAATTCCTTTGACTGTGTTATTAGTGTAAATAAAAACAACATAGCAGGAACACTTCAGTATTACTGTCTGATGGATACAGAGAGGTAAAAATTGTCACATTGCTGCTCTTTTGGGTTGTGATGTAGTGCTGAATAAAAGGCCAATGTAAAGTAATTTGTCTTTTAATTTGCTGCAACATTGTTTTCTGCTGTCACTGAAGCATTTTCATTGTCTGAACCATGTGTCACTGTTTCTCTCTCCTTGTGCTGTCTCTCATTGTTTCGATCTGGCTCTAGTCTCTCCCTGTATGTGTCTCTGATAAAAACAGAATGTTTACCAGACGTAACATTTTAGACTTTACACTTACACTTTCCTCTGAGGCTGTTGTTAGTCAGTAGGCATAAATCAGTTGCAGTGGCTATCTCTATGAATTTATTCCCTCCTCTCTTATTTTACAATTTATTTCATCTTTTTCTTAATTACATTTTCACAAATTCTATCCATATTATTTGTTTACCTGCACAAAACCTTGGTGCAGTCCTAGATAATAAGGACAAATGCAATTTAACATCCATGCTATCTGCCCTGTGAGGCTGTGGCACTTGTGGTGCTTTGAGCTAAATGGAAAGGGATTACAATTCACCTTCTGAGAACATGAATGTTCAAAACATACCAAATTTCATTACAACCCATTAGATAGTTATTGAGATAATTCAGTCAGCACCAAATGGTGGCCAGGTTGACATTAACATCTCTAGAGCACTGTCACTAGCGTGGCTAAAAGTAGAATTAGTGTTATGCATAAACCATATTTATGTTTCCAGCATGCTTTGCAGATGCAGTATTGTTAACTAGGTATTTCTGCCATTGTTGACCACAGCTTGCACTCCTTTTGGTAGCTGTAATATTAAAGAGGTCATAAGATGCCCCTTTCCCAGTTTAATATTTTCATTTTCGTGGTCTATTTACAAACATTTGCATGTTTTAATGGTCAAAATGCACTTGGTTACAGCTGTACAAGCCATGGATGCAGCCCCTCTGTCTCACTCAGCCTGAAACAGGCTGTTTTGTGTCTGCTCAATGTCCCTCTCTTCTGACTGTTTTCTGAGTGACGCATGCTCAGGCCAATCACAGGTAGGCTAATGGATTGTAGGTTGCTGGAGCTAGATAAAAACAGGGCTCTGGGTAAAACTCACCTGTAAATTGTGATGGCCACCACTGTAGATAATATTATCCAACCTTTGGAAAGCTGTGCAATGACAAATTTACTTCCTAACATCCAACAACTGTACAGCGTTTCCTCCGTGACTGTCTCTCCTGTGCTTCGCTCTGTGTGTATGATCCCCGCCCTCAGTGCTGAGTGTATAGTTCTGGCATCACAACATTACGAAAGCCCAAACAGCTTGTTTAAAGGCACAGTTTTTGAATACGGGCTGTGTGCATTTCTCTGTGGACTGAGTGTTTTGATACTCTCACAATATTTATATAGCACCTAGACCTGCTTTATTCAAAAAAGAAATGGAAATCTCCCTTTTTACAATATGTCCCCTTTAATACTTGATACTGATACTTGTAAGAAATGGTGTGCTCCAAGTTTTCACAGTATTAATGGTCTTAAGTGTTTTAAGGCTTCCCTTTTCGGCATTGTTCTGAAGGAATGAAAGAGCAGTCATCAATTTAACAATGAAAATAAAGAATTATCTGCTCTCCTGCTTTGGCTACTGGTAGTGCTTCCACACCCCAAAATACATGTTATTAATTGAAGGAAAACTAGCCAAATCCTCCATTATTTATATCTATATGATTCCATAAATGAACTGCATCCCACACAGCCACAGTTAACAACTACACTTGCTCAAGGACATCTCAGAAGTGGTTGTCGAGCAAGGGTAGAGTGTACAGTTCTCTAGCTGATGATTGAAAACTGTGGCTCTGTTACTTCTAGGTAACCATTGCACTGTACATGTGTGTGTTTGTGTGCGCTCACCCTCAACACTGCATCCCGGGCCCATGCAGGGCTGGAAATCTTGAGTGTGGGGACACGGCACGCTGAGGTCCAGCTGGGCTTTAAGCATCCTCTGCCTCATCCTGCGGCCTTTTTCACAGGTGGCGCTGCTGCATGCCGACCAGGGAGACCAGCCTGAGTAGATACACGTCTCTGGTGTGTCATCTAAGAGAGGAAGACAGAGCGATGGTGAGTTGACAGAGGGCAGACAGAAGAAAAGGAGGAATTTTAATACTTTCATTACGTTTCTCTCACATGGTCATCATTAGCAGATACAGTTGCTTTTACAAAGCTTTATTTTCTATTTCCTTCCACTAAAGAATCTAAGCTCATTTGTCAGATGGGAGGGGAGGGTGAGGGATGAGGGATGAGCTTACACTGATTATTTAACATTGTATCCAAAGGTGATTACCGCATGTGGAGGACCACAAGAGAGTGACATCTAAGGGGGGAGAAGAAGGAGCAGAGGGACAGAGTCGGAGAGAAAGAGAGGAGTGTGATTTGTGAATGTCTTGTCCAATTATCAGCAGTAGCAGCACTACAAGAAGTACTGGGGGTACTGGCTTCAATTAATAATGCTCTCTTGGGGTTTCAGAGAGGCAGAGAAAATGAGAGGAGAGGCGAGAGAGAATATATCGTCAGGCCTCTGGGACAAACCTGAGTGGGTCCAATTCTCTGGGATACAGTGTAATGACAGAGGGGAAGAAAGAGTTAAGAAAGGAGCTGGAAAAATGCAGAAAGGACGGTAAGAAGAGAGTTGGGTTGATGTGTAAGTGAAAGCAGTGACACCCCAGGCGGACCAGCCAGAATGGATACTCGTCCCCTGTAGTGTCATCTCAAACAGAGTAGAGGGGAAACAAGGGAGAAAGAGAGGACAGGTAGAGTAAGAGAGGAGGGAAAAGGAGTAGGGGAAAGAAGCAAATGGTTCATGACTGACTGAGGAAGACATTTATTAGATCCTTGTTAAGAAATCTGCTGTATGAGCAAAATCCTGGACCATACCCATGGACACTTACAGTTAAAATAGGGACAAAGCATCTGTGTGCAAAACAAATACTGTTATGCACTGGTCTACCCTGGTCTGTCCGGGTAAGACTGGTCCCTGTAAGGCCAAATGCCCATTCAAGGATGACTTGTTCAAAACCATAACCCATTTACAGAGTGACAACAACACTAGATACGAGACATGTCTGTTCCAAAAACAAACCTTATCTCCTACAAAATACACAATATATACAGTACCAGTCAAAAGTTTGGACACAACGTCCCATTCATTTGAATGAGAAAGTGAGTCCAAACTTTTGACTGGTACTGTATATAAACTCAGCACAAAAAGTAAGGAAATTTGTGTTTGGTAGATTATTTCTTTGTTGTAACAATGCTTCTTGGCAATAAATCTTATACCGTTGGAAAGCCTGTTTGTATCCCTTTTAAATGGTGCCACATTTGTAAGGAACATTCATTTGTGGGATGAGCAGCAGAGCTGAGTATGTCGGTTGCACCCATGAAAAATATGCCAAATCTTCTCTGCCAATGCCAAACAGCTTATTCTGCCATTGACTCTTGTTTGGTGTTTGGTGGATTGGATGATTGAAGTTTGAAGAAACAAGACATATTGGCAATTTAACAATTTATTCATTTAACAAACAGGAGCCCCAGTAGCGTGTTGAAGAATGATACACAGCTACAACAGCCTGGTACTTCCTCCTCATGCTGGTCACCAGCCTGGTCACACACTGCTGTGGGATGGCATCCCATTCTTCAACCAGCATTTGTCACAAGTCAGCCAACGTGGATGTGTTGGTCACTCTGGCACGAACAACACACCCAAGCTGATCCCACAAGTGTTCAATGGGGTTGAGGTCAGGACTGCTGGCAGGCCATTCCATCCTCTCCACTCCCAAATTCTGGAGGTAGTCTCTGATAAACCCTGCTCTGTGGCGGCGAGTGTTGTCATCTCGGAGGATTTCAGTCACAGACTGTGGAGATATGGGATTGCCACTGGTTGCAGAATCTCATCTCGATATCTCTCTGCATTGAGATTGCCTCCAATGATGACAAGCCTTGTTTTTCCAGTGAGGGAGATGCCGCCCCACACCATCACACTGCCTCCACCAAAGGATGTTACTCTATTGGTGCAGTCAGCATAGCGTTCTCCAGGTCTTCTCCATACTTTGATCCTACAATCCAACTGCCGTAGGCATAATCTGGACTCATCGCTGAACATAACGTTCCTCCACATGTTCAGCTTCCAGTGCGTGTGTTGTCGACACCAGCGCAAACGGGCCTGACGGTGAAGGTGAAGTCATGGCAGGCCTCCTGGCAGCCCTATAAGACTGGAGATTGGCTGCGTGTAGTCTGTTCCAGATTGTCTGGGCAGTGAGCCGCCGGCCATATCGTCCTGCAAACCTTGACTGCAAATCTGTAGAAAACAGCCTACGGTACCTAAGTGCTGACAGGGTGAGGAAACGGTCTTCTTGGGGTGTCGTCTTCTTGGGATGTCCACTTCGCGGCCTGTCTTTGACATCCCCCGTTACATGGAACTTGGCCTTCACTTTGGAGATGGTACTAGGGCTCACTCCAAATAATGCTGCAACTTAGTTTTGCGGAACACCAGCTTGAAGTTGCCCTATTGCACGGGCCTTATCCAGATCAGTCAAACATGGCATGCCGATTCTTGGAGCACTGCAGCAGGGCCCATCATGCTCACAGGTGCTGCCAATCAGGTGCAAATCAGGCACTTGATTGGCAGCACCTGGGGGTACCAGAAGCAACAAAACAGAACAAGAGTCAATAGCAACAGTAAAATAAGCTGTTTGGCATTGGCAGAGAAGATTTGGCAAATTTTTCATGGGCGCAACCCACATACTCAGCTCTGCTGCTCATCCCACAAATGCATGTTCCTTACAAATGTGGTACCATTTAAAAGGGAAATAAATAGGCTTTCTAACAGTATGGGATTTATTGCCAAGAAGCATTGTTACTTAATTCCTTAATTTCCTTACTTTTTGTGTTAAGTTTATTATATTACTATATTATTAATTCCCTTTGACAAATATATTTGCAGTAAGTGTAATTGCTTTCTTGATTCCATTCACTTGCAAGGTGTCTCCATTCCAAGAACTGTGGCATCTTTAGCAGAGAAGTCAACGGGAGGAGGTAGAGTGGGTGGGTAGGCAAATGAAGGGCAGCACTTTGACACCAGCGACCAAGGTTCATGTCCTGTAGCTTCTGTGCTCTTAGGTTTTGGATTTTGCTTACGATCAGGAAAGATATGGTTCTGGTTAAATATTGAACAACACTACTTAACCTTAGTGCCTTGAGTTGCCTTACATAATTCTGTGGGGAAATTCATAAAATACAGCAGTTTGCAGATAAGTTTAATAATGAACACTTACAAAAAGTCATTGGGGCAGCATTACGTGTCTAGGGTTGGGGTCCTATAGCCAATTTTAATTTGGATATAGTTCCCAGTTGGCAAAATAATCACATCTATTAAACTCTGTTGCTAACAAACCTCTTATTAAACATTTTATCTCTCCTTCCTCTTTTTATTAGCAAAGAGGAGGGTGTACAAAAAACACAGGTAACATTGGCCAGGTTCTCATTTTTAGTCTGTGCTGACCATCGCTCTAACTGGTTAAAATAACAAACAACAGCAGCAGATTATATCAATTGTTGCTTATTAACCCAAATTAGAGAACAGCTATAATGAAACTTGGCTTTCATCTGGTTAATGTGCTCTCCGCAAGCTGGTGTCTGCACTCAGCCACACTGTTTTGGGGGAACGGAAACATCACGCTGTAGCATTGCTCTACAACCAAGAGTGGACTGTCTTTTTGTAGTTAACAACTCCAACAGAGTGATAAGTCTGAAGATCTGATTCACATTAAATTACTCAGTTAAACTTTTGTGCTTATTATATCAATATCTTAAACTTATCAACTAAATAATTATGCATTGAGATCTCCAGTATTTGAAGTAAATAGCTTGTAAAAAATAAGTCCAGCAGGCTACACCTTTTGTTTCAGTGTGTCAGATATATTTAATCAATATTTTATATTTAATCCTGCTCATCTTATTTTCAGGTTGTAATTACATGTTGTGAAAATTAATTAGATTTTTAGAACTTCAGTCATTTGTGAACATTGAAAGTTAAACCTAATAAGATTCAATAAGACATTCAAATGGATTCAGTTGTTAAGCGGATTTGATACTGGGATTAGATGCAACAAAATGCTATTGAACCCTGAACCTTATAATTATTAGGAGACAGCGTTGAAAATATTTATGTTTTGGTTCATGTGAGATGGATTTATTTTCCTCCCTTAATGAGAAAAAATGAGAAAAGAAAGGTGTGAGACAGGAAGAGAGAACTAGACAGAAACCAAAACTTAACTTGTGTCATTGTGGTTATTGACTACATTACAGGTAAACCTCTCAGCTACACTCGGACCATACATATTTTATACTGCTGAATGCAGAAACTTCAGTGTCCAGAATTAAAGGACCTGTGATGCATCATAAATATTAAACATGTTGGATATGGACAGAATTTGCTTTGTAACAGCAGGGCTCCAACCTTCTCACAGCAGGGTGGGGACATGGACCTGCCAGATGTGTATTCTGACTATCTGACCTGAGCTCACCTGAGGCTCAACTTAAACCAGTTGTGTCTGTAATGAGCAGTCAGCTTAACAGTCGATGCATGTCAGCAGCTACGTGTGTGTCCTTGAGCATCTTAAGATACTGAATCCCCACAGTATCTGCTTAGTTTCTGAGCTGCATGACTTGATAGGAGAAGTGAATGTTTAGCAAACACAGAGTGGACCGAGAAAATGGTCTAGTGCAAACAGTGCAAAGGAATGCAATATCATGTAATGATAGGGTTTGAATAATTAGTTTAACAGCCCATCAAGTCCTTCAAGTTCATCCACTGAAACTTGTTTGGGGTTTTTCCCTGAAGAACTGTGATCAAGTGTGTGTGTGTGTGTGCTTTTACTGTACCTTCCTCCTTCTCCTCCTGTCCAATATCAGCTACGATGTCATCTATGCTGTCTGGTACCACATTACATTGTTCTCCCTATGCAGACAAGCAAAATTGGAGTCACATACTAACAGACACAAACAAATCACAAAACCCTTTATCTAAAGCTTTATACTAGACAAAACAATCTTTGAGCAGGAAAGTTTTTGACCTTGGAAATAGTGGTTTGCCCCAAAAAACAAACTCAACATCATCACATAGTACCAGCTTCTTCCAAAGCCCTAAACCACATCTCACCGTCTTCATCAGAGTTTGCTTGGTTGTCATGGAAATGGTTTAGTTGTCATCCCGTCAACTTCAGTTACATAACAGGTGGTTGTATATGGTTGTATACAAAACCAAAACCAAAGTCATGGCCTGGAAACCATGAATGTCTGCGTAAATTTTAGTGCAAAAAAATCTAGTAGATAATGAGATACTTCACTGGATAAGAGAATATTTCATGGGTCAGTCTTGGGATCACCAAAGTTGTCAGGTTTCATAATCTTGGCACCATGGATATCTGTACCAAATGTGCTGGCAATCCATCTAATAGTTGTTGAGATATTTCAGTCTGGAGTGATGGACTGAATGACAGACAGCACACAAACTCTTACAGAGTACACTGTACCTTCCTAGCAATGCGTTCCACCACCACCCTGGCCACAGAGGTAATTGCCCCTCCCTCAGGGTCGTAGAAGGGGCTCTGGGGATGATCCAAACTAGTCAGGGGTCGTATCTTCTCCTGAGGAATGGTGGGCTTGTTTGGCGACTGAAAGAGTCCGAAAAGAAGGTGAGTGAGAAAATAAGATATTAAGTGCTGTACAGTATATACAAAATTTAAAGGTGCTATAATCAGTATTTTTCTATGAACAATAGATCAAATAGCTATATGTAATGTGAAATGTCATGAAAAACCCAAAGATAATTATCTTATTCTGCAGTTCTTTTCAGCTATACTGAGCATTTTAATATCTTTCAGCTCATTGTTCTGATTTTACTGCCCACGTCTTTATTGATTTGGGTCAGTCTCACCAGTCTCATCAGCGTCTTTTTCCAGCGGCAGCAGGCAGTTGCTTTCAGCAATGAAGCTCATGGCACACAGAAAATGCTAGTGACTAGCTGGTGAACTTAATTGAGCATATAGCAGCTGGAACATTTCAAGCACTCAGTAACCTTTCTAAAAAAACTAAAAAAATATTTCTTAACAAAATGAGACACCAGGCGGACTTGAAATTATCACCCAGCAGAAGCCCCCTTGCTGTATTAAACATCCTATCATGAATTTCTGAGCACTACAGGGGTCTCTCAGGTTTCACTGTCATCTCCCTATGTAGTTGTCTTTGAATTTGCAATGTATTTCTAAAGGTGAATTAACCCTGACGGCTCTTTAACAATCAAGGGAAAATCAACATGCATAAATAAGACGCCACGGGTGAAGATCAGGTCATGATTTGAAGGGGAGCTATTCCCACCCTCCCACATTAGCATTGTGTAAATCATGCTCTCTGTGATGGAATGGTTGGTGTCCTCGAGGAAATATCTGCTTCAATATATTAGGTATCAAATTCGCCTGAGGGATTAGAGTCTGAGTCTTCCTCTGAGGAATGGTTAGAGTAATCAAAGTTTAACAGACAAAATTTAGGGCATGGGAATTATTTGTGGGACAAGA
Organism: Thunnus thynnus; assembly: GCF_963924715.1. Classification (NCBI taxonomy): domain Eukaryota; kingdom Metazoa; phylum Chordata; class Actinopteri; order Scombriformes; family Scombridae; genus Thunnus; species Thunnus thynnus. The sequence goes on along the minus strand of NC_089521.1, from coordinate 6,369,819 downwards.
ATATTAATCCAATAGCAGCATATAGTGTATGCATGTCTGTGAAACAGGCTTTTAAAAAGAGAACAACACCATTTCTCTTGAGGGAAGGAACATTAGAGTGGCAGTAATTTGCTAGTGGAAACTCAAATTATTATAAAGAAATAACATTACAATAGCTGCACTGATTTTATACTTGATTCTGCCCAAAAACTGTGAGGTAGTTAGGTTTCATGGGCCTGAAGAGTCCTGTATAGTCACTGTTTCTGCCATCAGCCATGTGGTCCAGAGCCCCTTCTCTGTTTGATCTCACTATGCATCATTTATATTCATTTTAACAGCCTTTTAATAAGAGATTCTTGGCATTGTTTCCAGGTGTGTGTGACAGCATGTGTGCCCATGTATTGTTAGAGCTTTAAAAAAAAAACCTCTACAGAGAGAAAAGATAAAAACACGTGACAAACATGAATCATTCTCTTTGTTCTTTCAGGTTAACTCAACTTTGTTGTTTCAAGTTTCAAACCAACTTTTGATTTAATATATTCAGCAGTGCTGAATAAGACAAAAGGAAGATATCTACAAAGGGAGTATTAGGGAGATATGATGTTACATCCGCAGTGCTGTAACAACAACGCCAACAATTCTCTTTTTGTAGTTTCAAGTTCACTTAAAGTTTCTTCTCTGAAGTTTTGGTTGAAAAGATCTTGTGCTGAATGAGACCAAAGAGAATACATCCATCACTTGTTTGAGACAATTAGAAACTACATTACTTGTAATGACTGAATTGCAAATGGAAAGAAACTATAAATGTCTTGCTTTTCATAGAGTGCAATTGCAAACAAGCAAAAGGGTCTTGTAGACATGTATTTCCATGTCTCTGTCTGTAGGTGGCAGTCATTTAATGTCTGCTGTGTAGTAGGATGTGCGCATTATCTGGTGGCAAACCTTCAAAAACTAGTGTTTCCAGGGAACCACTTTCCAGAGCAAGAGGAGTGGAAGCATACGGTATATTGTTAACTTGGAAACTGTAGTTTAAAAGACTGTCCAGGTCTTTAAAAGTACAGCAATGTCTAAGCACTGCAGGGATATATGAATGTGTTATATTCCACATTTTATATAAAGACTGGTTCACATACGTACTGCACAATACACATGAAACAAAAGCAAATATGAAATATAGTTGTAGATAAAAATATTGTAAACCAAAGGCACATTCATCTGATTGAGAATAAAAACCTGACTCATTTCGGTGTCCCTAGAATCACAACATTTTGTGACATAGGATACAAATGCTGGACAAAATGCAAATAACCTGAGTACCAGAGTGGGTCAGAGAGCTGAGGAGACCAAACACAGACTGTTTGATAAAAAGCTAAAATTGGGGCCAGAACAGCTGAGAAACACTTAATCATTTAAAAAGTAACAGAAGACGAATTAAAAGAGCTCTGGTTTTATATTAGTGAAGTTTTTGAAAGGTATTTACCTCCTCCCCTCAGCAGGATAAGCTCCTTGCTTATTCATGAGGTTGTAAACTATAAATAAATTGCTGTGGTCTCCAAACAGTAAGTGAATATGGATGAGCACCTTTCATTCCAAGGATGTAGAAAACTAAAGAGGATGTCTGTCACAGTAACAGACAGGTAGAAGTCAAGTGTATTGCGACGTGAGGGGTAGATATAAATACAGCTTAACACTGCCGGCAGCTATAGTTGGCAATATAACTTATAATTATATGCAATACACTTAATGACAACTGTCACATTTCATTTATCTTCTGCAGTCACACACCAGTATACCTTTGATAAGACACAGGCAACATTTGTGTCTCATACACAGTAGTATCAGATGATGTAATACATTTTAATGTATCTTTTGTTAAGAAAAGGCAAATTAACAAAGACAGCTTTCTAATAATGGTAGCTAGGCTTGTATTTCTCAAGCTAATGTTACAGCTAATAGTTTTTTGGGGTCAGAGCTGCTTAAGACAGTAAAAATGAAACATTACCAACCTGACCTATGGCCACAAACATAAAAAATTGCATCCAATTTATGTAGCTTTTGTTAGGAAACAGCAGATAGACAACAGCTGCTTTGATCAGTATTTAGCTAGTTAATAAAGACAGCTTTTTATTTACGGTGGTTAATGACACTAACATTTCTCAAGCTAACATTACAGCTAACGTACAGAGTGTCAGAGCTGCTGACAATATTACGAATCTAATCTCTGGCCACAAACATGCTTTTTTTTCTCATGGCTTATTTCCCCATTTTTTCTTTACGTTGAATTCTCCAGTGGTCCTGTATGATGGAAACAGCTGGTAGATTTGACACAACTGCAAAGCCTCTACTTGATGTGACACGTTTCAGGTCTCTGCCTCTAACAACATACAGTACCAGTCAAAAGTTTGTCACTTTCTCATTTATTTAAATGAGAAAGTTTGTCCAAACTTTTGACTGGTACTGTACATTTGAACTAAAAATGCAGATTATATATATACCTCATATGTAACACCACCATCAGTGCCTGCATCCCAGGGAATAAGGTCTGTCACCAGCTTCTGGACCCAGCCACAGTCCTTGGTACAGAGGTCCTCTCCAGACAGTCCTACGTTCCAGTCCGGACTGGGCCCCAGCATGGTGAGGAAGGACATCAGGTGACGGGTCCGGTCCACCGAAAACTCTGCTGATGGAGCTGCTCGTCTGATGATGATGGTGGGGAATATAAGGAAAAAAGAACAAAAGATGGAAAAACAATGGATATATCCATTTATATAAATTATATATTTTTTTATTATTTTAATGAGCCCTAAGTACGTTTTGAAGGAGAAACATTGCCCTGTAACACTCTGCTATGGCAACTTTTAATTACTTCCAAAATGGGCATTTCTGATGTCATGACCTCTGACCCTTGTCACAGTCAGCTAATTGTTGGATAACTGAAGCTCAAAAATATCCAAGTAGTGGCAGGAATACTGTAGCTCCTGGCATATTCTCTCTGAATCTCAAAATCCTCTAGAAAATAATAAGATGTTTTGAAGATGTGATATCTTAATTATCACATTTTAACCAAGACATAAGTGCAAACAACAATTTTATAAACTTCTTGACCACTTTGCATGCAGTATTGAACACAATTAGCTAATATTTCCTACATCACAGTGTGAGTGTGTTATTGTGGGAGCTTATGCTTGTGTGTGAATGTTCTCATTAGTAAAAATAATAGTGGCACAATATATCGCAAATGACAGACAACGCTAGAAGGGGTAATTAAACAGATGTTTGGTGAAAGATACAGTGCATTAGTGTGTGTGAGTGTGTGTGTGTTCATGCCCATGCAGTGCTGAGGGCTAGAATTGCGATAAGTTTGTAATTGCTCTTGAACTAATTCAAAGAGTGCACAGGATGCCAGAGTGTGTGACTATTCAGACAAGTCAGCCTGGCTTTTGAGAGGCGTATAAAGGAAGGCATCCTAAAACAATTAAGAATAAAAAAATTCATACAATAGTTTCAGAATTTTAATTATAATTTATAATTTATTCAGTCTGTCAGAAATTGAACAATTTCCAATTTAAGTACTTATACTGCTAATTAAGAATTTGATACTGCACACAATGAAGTTGAGGGCATTATTCATGGAAAGGTCACACTATCACAGATTTCTGTAATAGAGATTTCTGTTGATCATCCAGTATGTCCTAAATTATATAAATGTAGAAATTTATAATATATTACAATATACAGATCACTGAACAAGTATTGTGTATGTCTTTGTTTACTTCAAGCCAAAGAGATTGCTATGCTTTAAAAAACAAGAATAATCTGTTTGGTTTGACAGAAAGCTCGGGCTGCTTCTCAATGGCAAAAACGGACATATTGTTTTGTGGACCTCCACAATATCAACTTTTCATTAACAGAGAAAATCAGCCTTGTTTTCAGCATGGCCACCAGACCAAAAAATGTTTTAGGGACCTGAGGTTGTACAATTTTCTCAACCTATGGAGAAGAATGTAATCCCTCAGCCTAGATTAATACACTATCAGACTTGTGACTATTTCATCCAGCAGGAACATATAACATGGACTTTGTGAAGCATAGTCACAGTGAAAGCATGAGGATTAAATGATTAACACATCTGTCAGGAGCTGGGGTGTGGATGACATGCTCATGGTTAACCAGTCCAAATGTGATACATCCATTGATCAAAAAAAAAAAAAAAAGGATTCAAAGGTGACCTGTAATTTGAAATCTCCCTACTTTTCGTGTAGGTACAAACTCTAATTATACTACTGCAGCTATTGTGGATCATTTTACATTTTTCAAGAGGATTGAACTGTTTTTGAACATATGTTTGGAAACAGCAACTACGTATGTTATACCCAATTATTCAAATAATGACATGGAGTAATGTTCGGAGTGCTGAAATTACAGATGGGAGTGAGCAATGGTTCACAACATCACCCCCCATGCTGGTTAACTGCCCCTGTGTCTGTCGAAATTGTAGTGATATTACAAACTATTTTTATTTCCTGCCCAGACAGATACTGAACCAATCAAATTACAGAGCCGACATCATCAGTCAGTACCAAAACATTTCATGCCCCATGGCAAACATTAATGTTCACAAATCTAAACTAATCCCAAAAATGTATTTATTTTTATTTCTTATGAAAAATGATTTTTAATTTCAGTTTGACTTTAATGCTGCTGTTACATAACATCCTGATTTTTTAATTTTTATTTTAATTTTCAATCAGATCTCTCGCAGAAGTGCCATATCCCTTTAGTAAAACTGACATTGAGTGATACTCACAGGTTGAGCGGCTGCCACGCCGGCCACTGAGCCTTAGTTTTAATGACAGTCAGTACTTCATCTCCCTGAGGAGAGAGAGAGAGAGAGACAGAGAGAGAGAGAGAGAGAGAGAGAGAGAGAGAGAGAGAGAGAGACAAGAAGCAATTTGTCACTAAATGGATGACTATAAAAGGGAGAAAAAAAAAAAAACATTGACAGAGAAAAGTCCAAAATTGACATGACTGAGGGTGAGTACTCTCATCCAAGGACAGCAAAGTATTCGACTTTTCAAAGGCTTAAGAGCCTGGACAAAGTGTGTCTCTTATCAGGACAAAATTGCTCTGTGCTGTTTTATAATAGCCGTCTGTCATTCTAGTGGGGGACCTAACTCTGCACTCAGCACAGCACCCACAACTAGTTTCTCTGTAGCATTATGGCCACTTTATGGACTGCACAACACATTATCTATCATAATGGATCGGATGTAATTATTCAGCCAAAAGCTGGAAGACAAATGGTGGACTTACTGTGGCGCAGCAGTTGATTAGAACTGAATTGGAAAGTCCAAATGTGCCCTTTTCTGGTTTAATAAGAGCCTTTATTGTGTTTTCTCCCCTTCTCCATCTTATTGTCTCACTCTCTTTTAAACACACACACACACACACATCTACGAATACACAAACACAGACACAAGTACAGACAAAAGTGTCAGTTTGGGATATGCCCCCCCCCCCAAAAAAAGAAAAAACCCTTTTTTTCTGGTTGACTGAAGGTTCCATAGGCTCCTCTTTTCCCTGGGGCGGTGTAGAAAAAACAAGTGTGCGTGTGTGTTTGTGTGTGTTGGGTGGTCGGGTGGGTGTCTACATGTATGTGTGTCTGTGTATGTGTTTGTGTGTGGATAAAAACAGGTTTACAAGTCAGTGTCCATCTTCTCCTCAGAGCAGCCTGAGCTCTGCGGTCTCTCATGCCTCAGACCTCACTCCATCCACACACGCATATACGCACACATGCACACACACACGCACACAGATATGTATATTAATATAGACAGCCACAGGGACAGAAACACAAAAGTTGGCATGGAGGCAAGAAGACACAAAAATAGAAGGACCAGTGAGCAATGGACAAATATTCAGACAGGTGAGATAACAGTAACAGACAATATGTGGAACAAACAGAGGATCTTTCCTGACCTGGACTTTGATTCAAATTTGTAACTAAGAAATGTTACATAAAATGATCATTTTATTTGTGATTTGTAGTCAGAAGTTGTTTCGTAAAACCACATGAATACACAAATCTTACCTGGAATGTATGCTGCTAAAAACACTAATTTGAGTCCCACCAAGGCATGTTTTTGAGAGTTTCAGCATAATAATAATTATTATACAATAACTTGAACAATTGGCTTTTAAAGAGGCAACAAGCTTGGTCCCATTTCTGTAGTTGAGAGGAAATAATGCAAGCCATGCACCAGTGGACATCGACATTAAATAAGTTATGACTCCAGAGTTTTTTTTTCTCAATTTAAAACAATTTAAAATTTGAAACATCACAAATTATTTACTTATTTATTTATCATTTATTTATTTTTCTGAGCTGTCTTTGGAGCTGTTTCACCATTGTCTGATATCCCATTTACACCTTGCAATGTGTAACCACATAACACCTTAAAATGTAATCTGTATCTGGACACATTATCTGGATAAGGAAAAATGCATGTTAATGCAAGGTGTAAATGCATGCAGAATGCATTGGGATTGGCTCTCAGCCATCTCAGCTATCAAACCTGCCACAGCAAGTTGAAAGGTCACCTGACTCCACCTCTGCCTGCTGGCATAAGCAATCCCTGGAAAAGCTACAAGTAGTACCAGTAGCTAGCAAGTCTTCCCTGGCAAAAAGGGATTAAGAAATCAATGACGTCTATCATTTACAAGTCTGCCAGCCCCATCTAACTACTGAGATCTGATCGAGTGGTGGGGGAAAAGTCACTGGAACAAATGCAGCTTCTCAATTTCTGTTACACATAGCAGGGTAGTACACATGCCAAAGTACTGAACCATACATCACTGTCATTTTTCCAGTATAAATGTATTACATAGTTCAACACTTCAATACAGGCATGTTTCTTCTTACCTTGGCTCAAATGCAAGGAATTCAGTAATTACATGTTTCCCACTTTCTAGATAAACATGTTGAAAGGATTCAAATGTCAAAAGTAATTTCTCCATCTTCTTTTCACTTCCCATCTGCCATTGCAAGAACCTCTGAAAAGAAAAACTATTCCTGTGAACGATTTTATTGCAGGGCTCAACCGGTATCACATAATACAGAATGCTTAAAAGAGGCTGCTGAGATTCAAATCTTCCTGTAATGGTCTTGTTTGTTTATGGTAATTATCGTAATGGTACAAAATAACTGTTATTTACCAATGTTCAAATGCACATTACATTTTCATGAATGTTTTCAAGGAGGAGAGAAAGAACAGAACATTAGGAGAGAGAGGTGGAGGTAGAGGAGCTGGTCAGATGAAGACAAAAAAGAGGAGGATAAAATTGTTGAGAAACTGAAGAAGAAAATTGACAAGTACGAGTATGCAAACTGAGACTAGGAGGAGGAGAAGAGGAGTTGGTGGGAGAGGGCAAGAGATAAAGCAAAAAAAAAAAAAGGAAGGAAAACGAGCGCAGAACTGCAAAGTTAAAATGGAGACAAAGGAAGAGCAGAGACAGTGAGAATGGGACAGAAAGCAGGGAGACAGCAGGACAGAGACAACAAGAAAATGACAGGAATGTGCCATCCATAGAGTCACACTAGGCCAAAAACTGATAGATTAATCAGTTATTAAAATCATATTAGTTTCAGCCATGATCCTAATTGTATTCTGAAAAAGTTGGCATTGATCAAAATATCACCACTTTGTAAATACTGTATCTCCTCACATTTCAAATCAACAGTGATGCACATGTAGATATTTATCAATATTATATATATTACATTATATTAGATATACTATATTATGTGTTTGGGCTCCTGTTGCCCTGACCGAATTCCACTAAGGTGAGTCTCTCTTACTGGAGTGACTCTCTCTCAGAGATCTGCTGCTATTCATGTTCTGTCAGCCACTACTGCAACAGATGTGACAGCAGTAAAAACGAAGAGGAAAGAGCTGAAGCCCAGGACACATCTTACAAAGAAATGACAAAGATTAGTAAGTGACACTGCTGGCCAACACTCTGCAACATGGTGCTTAGGTGAAGGCTGAAGTAAAGAGCACTGTGACTCACAGCTGTCCATATAGCATCTGAGCTATGACGGAAACATAAAATCTATATCTAGGCCATGAGGCTGACAGATAGGAAGGTGGTGACAGAGATAATACAGGCAAAGATGACAAATATCAAAGCAGAGATGGAAACAGACTCAAACAGCAGCTGGGTTTTAATCCACACATTTTTTGTTAATTAGAATGTATCGAATTAGAAGAGCTGAATGGAAAAGGCAGAGGTTGGTATTGTGAAAACATTTTACTGTTTATTCAAATGCCAATAAAGAAATAACATGATAAGCAATGATGGAATTAAAACTGTTGATTGGCCCAAAAGTTTCCTCAGTTTTAAAGCACAACCCTTTAGCAGCCTTGGCTATCTTAACTCCATTCAACTTTTTCTTGAGCTTTCAACCACATATCACGGTCTTTGCCAGCGTACGGCGTTTGCTTATACATATGACGTAAGCATGGAATTTCAGTCACATGATAACCAGTATTGGGCATTACTTTTTAACATTTTTTCAGTGACAAGTGGTGTAAGGGATTACGATTTGATATTCAGTATCTACATTACAGTTAGTAATCCCAGTAACGCTTTGTTAGCGTCAACTAGCGTGTCAGTGTGTTCACTGTCTTGGTAACCTCTTACCAGGATTAATGGAGTGTTGATATTGTGGTCTCTGCATTCAGTTGAATCATTTCTCCTTTCTCCCTCTGGAGGAGGAGAAATGTGACTTGCAGTTATTCTAAAGTTGTTTTATTTACATGTTGCGTGTTCTTAGCTGGCTTGGTGTATCTGTGGCTAACATTAGCTACATTTAAGAGTGAGGCTATGCTAACACTAGCTGTTGAATGGACAGTAAATCCTTATAAACTGTATCCTGCCTGCTTGTTAAACCACAAACATACCTAGAGCTGTAACAAGTGGTCAATTAATCAATTAGTTGCCAACTATTAAATTAATTGCCAACTATTTTGATAATCGATTAATCATTTTGAGTCATTTTTTTAAAGAAGATAATTTCCAAATTTTCTGTTTCCAGCTTCCCCAATGTGAGTATTTAGTCTTCTAGTAAACTGAATTTCTTCTTAGTCAGAACAAAACTAGACTTGAAGATAGTGATCAACATTTTTCACCATTTTCTGATATTTTATGGACCAAACTACTAATAGATTAACCAAGAAAATAATCAAAAGATTAATTGTTAATGAAATTAATAGTTAGTTGCAGCCCTAAAAATATCATTTTCTTTTCTCTACGTGTGTGGAAGATTTTGGGTTGTTTAAGGGCAACTTTGATGGAGCTGACAGGTATGAGTAAATGACGAGTAATGTAATTACTTTTACAATGAGTAGTGTATAATCAGTAATTGATTACAATTTTCAATTAACTTGCCCAAGACTGGTGATAACAGGTAGATGTAAATGTAAGATGGTAACCTCTGTCTCTGTTCAAAGATGGTCTCTGGCATCGAATGTTTCTGGTGTTCCCACAGCTGTCGCATGTGATGTCATACACTCCAGTCTTCCTCTGAGGATGGTTCCTGTCTTTAGGGAGTATCAGCAGTGATCTTACAGTGTTAAATGGCTGACAACTTGCAACTTGAAGACTCCAGCTAGATGTTCTGACAGCCCAGTCACGTAAGGAGTCCCACTGGGATGCTTCTGGCTGTTGACTGAGCAGTGTCCATTCTGGTCATGAGTCGGGGTGGGATTCCAATCATCCACTCATTGTCCCCTGGAGTACCTCCTGGACCTCTATCCTCATCTTCACTTTGACATGTTCTGCTCAGTGTAGGAATGTCTCTACCACTGATTCTTTATGTTGTAATTGTTGATGTTGAAATTTATATTTTGGTGAAGACTGCTGATGAAGACCGTGAGATGTAGTTGAAAGCTCTGGAAGAAGTGAGTGGCCCTCTACCATTCCTAAAGTCAAGAATAACCTTTCATGCTCATCACAAAACACACTGGTGCTTCCACGTTTAAACTGCCCACTACTGTATGCATTTTAGCATTCATTAGCATTGTATTATTCCAAAATTTTTTTTATCTTCAGATAGAAGCATGAATTTTGACAAACACCACAGAAAAGTATCAACTTGCTAATTTAGAGATATATCATTCATTTGCATGATGGAAGCATTCCAGTGCTGCTTTTTTCAGTGGCACTTCAAAATTTGGAGGACATTTTTCTTGACAGCTGGTTGGAAACCTACTTGTGTGAACAGGACAGAGGCAGACACAAAGACAGACTGCACCATTCCTTCACAAATCCCCTCAATGGTCTCAATTCTGCCCACTTATCACTCGCTCACTTTGGAATGACGTTTCGCCTGGAGGGACTCCGTGCGCGGCAGCCGCATGAGGCTCTGTTTTGTCTTTCCAGACTTGGTCTAATAAAGGAAAATGAGCCTGGGGACTTTGGGAAAAGGTGTCTAATAAAAAATCAACACTGCACTAATGCAATTACAAATGCATAGGGGCTGTGGAACAGATGGATGACTGGGCCACTACGTTGTAACCCAGTCGGATAGAATTCACAGCTTGGGTCAAAATTCGGGAACACACACACACACACACACATATACATATCCACTCACACATGTAAGTGCTCACTTAGAGTCATGGTTCACAGAGAAACACAGCTTTTTCTAAAGATGACCACATTATGAAACAATCTGCCCTCGTGGAAATAAATTGTAATACCCTTCGTCTGGCAAGGTGTCTTCAATCATTTGTCAAAAATTATATCACAAAGACACACACACACACATCAATTTCTGCTCAGCAGGTTATTTATCAACAGCCTGTGATATGGTTATGAAGCCAAGAACCATGCTGTATCATCTGTCCAATTACATTGTAATTTACTTGTCTCTCAAACCAGTTGCTGTAGTTGTACTGTTCAACATAACCTATGTTCCCGTATAGCAAAACCGTAAACAGATTGGAAATAAACAAAGCCGATATCTTCTTTCCCCCGAAGGCTTGCTAGTGTGGAATCGCAATTTAATATTTTATAATCTAACATTTAATATGTGGTATTACCATTTCAAGTCATCTGATTAACTCTAACAGTGAAAAGCTCAGCATTTGAAATGTTTCTAATTCTAGTAATAACTTGATAATTCTACACTGCGGCCCCTGGAGATATGAGTGTGTTCATTCCCGTCTCCATGTAACCCATAATAGCTCATATTCCGGCAATCTATGTTAAATTTTAATACCTAACATTAAACACACACTTAGAGCCCCAGCATACAAAATAATGCAGCACCACAACCCACATTAAAACCGAGTTATTATGAGAGTTTGACGACTGTGTTTCCAATTGTAACGATGCCAGCAATGACGCTGCTGGCAAAGGTAGCAATATGAGGGTATAAAAACATGCAGTTTTATTGAAAGTAGCCAATTAAAGTCTTGGTGCTAGTGTAGAAGAAGAATTCCCTGATGGTTTGAGATTTATGGATATTATATCTGCTGCCACTGCAAAAACCCCACCCACTGTTTTTAACCCCAGTCCTCATTAAAGCCCCCTAAAACTTGGTTTCAACTCTGAAGTATTTCTCGGTAACATTAAGTATTTATAAGTAAATAAGCACAATCACAGTTTAAATTCAGAAATAAATCCTTAGTTAATATGTATTTGGAGTTGAACAGTCAAAAACTCAGCTAATGTACTTCATCAGGACTATGTGGGTGTCTTCTGAGGGTACTATGTAGTGCATGAAATTCATACTCAAACAAACTGGCAGAAGGAAAATATAGGGCACAATATAGTAAATAGGGGAGTGATTTCAGACACAGCCTAGAGTTTGATTCAAATGTTGTTCGTGGTTTCACCTTTTTCCAACTGAGACCCACTTCAAAACAGGGGGAAAAGTACAAACAAAAAACACAAATACAGAAATTTCTTACACTGTTGCCAGAGTGAGCAGTCCGCCCAGAAAAAAGATGGTATTGGATGGGCTGTTTTTATTTGGGCTACTTTGAAATATTTCATATTTTGGCGGTTTCCCTCAACCAAAATTTAATGATATCCAATGAATCAGTCCCTTCTCACCTCTAATTATGATTGAGACTGACAAGGCAATCTCAGTAGGCCCAACATGCAATGACTTATAAATGTTGACCAAAAAAACCAAAATGTCAACTAGGTTTAAAATTACAACTAGGCTGACAGTTCTTTTTTTTGGCCTTAGCTATTTGATAAAAGTCTTGTAAAAGCTTCTTGTAAAATCTGTTTATATAAATACAGACTTTTTATGATTAATGTAACGTTATCCAAAAGATCTGGCAGAGATAATTTTTCAGTATTACTTTGGCTTCAGGTTTAAACTCCTAAAACCATACTGGCCCAAATATCATTTTGTTCTGGAAGTTATCTTTGCAAAAGTGGTGGTCATCTTATATTCAAGGACTAGACATTTGCATGTTCACAACATCAGATATTGTTTCTCATGTCTGAAAGTCTGTTTATAGTGAGTCTCTTAAGAGTCAGTAAGCTCTAGAAGTGTTTTGTTAGCTCAGTTGTACCTGCAGGAGTTTCTGAAAGCTTGTGTAATGTGTTTTTTAGCCAGGGGAGAAAATAAATTCATGAAAACAAGCCCGAAGCATCTTCCAACAAAGATGTAATGTGAATGGCTCCAAATGGGCTATTTGGTGTCAGTTAAATGCCATCAGTGTTCTGATCTGAAAAACTGGTTTGAAAATTTGGGACCTTTAAACAAGCGTGTGTGTATATTCACCTGCATATGTTGCTTATGCTTTCTGCTGTTAGATCTCAGTGTTTTATGACAATACTGTAGCCACAATCCTGTAAGTAAACTCGTATAAACAGAATGCTGTATGTGTTTCTGTGCCAAAATGATTTTGCTTGTGTGTGTGTGTACATCTGTGTGCATTTCCTCCTAACCCGAGGGCTTGGTAATCCATCACACCAGTGTCAGGTGTAATATGTGACACATTCACCTGAGGAAACACTGTCACATTAGTCAGCATGGATCACTGTCACACTTCGTCTCGGCAAACCTATGTTTGTTTCAAAGAACGAAACAGTTGCAATTAATAACAGCTGAAGAATGAGGTGGAGTTGTTTTAAACATCAGGTACAGAACTGTGTGCTACAGGCCTGTGTATGCATGAGCATTTGTATTTAGATGAGAAAAATATGAGCAACAACACATCCACAGATCTTCCCATTTTAAAACACTAATATACCTCTTGCTCTTGCTGGTATAACTTGCTGATTTGCTTATGTGTTTACAGAACCATTTAACTTTGAGGTAGTTTGGGAAAATGGATGACTCCGCTGAGCAAGCAAAGAAGTCATTTTCATCAGTAATGTAATGGGGGGAAAAAGGGAAGATATAAAAACACGCTGTAGTATGACAGATGAGAAAACAAAAGAAAAAAAATACTTTCAAGCTGAGATAAAAAATAAGATGTTGTCATTACAATGAAAATAATCAACTGGCATGAAAGTGCTTTTGAAAACCGAGATTTGCTACAGAAGAAACACGGAAGCTTGAAGAAAGCCTTTTGAATGTGCATTTGAAGTGGATGTGGAAATGGAGATGATGTTTTAAAGACTGCTATCCAGCAGACTGCAGCTGCTCATCCAAGACACCTCAAAGGCTTTTGGACCAGAAACGAGTTTAAATTTGAAACATCATTATCACAGAGATCTTCCGGAGGGTGAGAGGAGAGGAGAGGAGAGGAGAGGAGAAGGAAAAGGTGGATAATTTTCATTTAACCTGTGTAATTTAATGGCTTGTCTTGTGTAATGGGGGTCTTGTACCATTAGGGGGCTGCTGTGTCCTGTCCTGTGTCCTAATGTCCATTTCTCTGTCCTGCTTTGCGTATTTCATGATGATTTCTTGCCATCTCTTTGCAATCATTCAGGTCAAGTAAACCTTAACTGATTGGCTCCATTGTTTAGGCATCTGGGAAAAGAAAGGTTCTGATATTTTTCCAAGGTTATGAATGTTGCCTTTCCTTGGGCAGGCTACTGATAATTGATCAACACTGTAGTCTTGAACCTTTCCTTAGCTGTAATTTGGGAGGAAGGCAAAAGCCATTATGTGCTCAACTGACAACTGGTTCTTTGCCTCTGGCAGCTGAGGTGATGATTGTGAAATTGCCTCTGGCAGTTTCATTTTGTGTTATATAGGCTGACCTGAGAAAACCCCTTTGTGGAAAAAGTACAAACCAAAGAAATAGATCTGATGACTTCATGTTGAAATTGCTCCTTAAGGAAGAAGAAAAAACATTCTTCTTTTACTGATATACTCTGTGTTTGGCACCACAGTTTTCCATCGCCTTGTGTAACCTTCCAGTAAAATCACAGTGTGGTACACAGATTTTAAATTTGGGAGCACAGGTGTCAGATCAGTACTCTGTCTCTGTAAAGTTCCTTGAGAAAGGAAGTTGGATAAGTGGATCCCTAGAAAATTGGCCTTATTTTGTCACTGAATAGGAGAGTACAGATGTGTGATCACTCTACTTACATTCTTTCATTCACTTTGATACAGAGCGGCCATTGTGCTGAGCAGAACATTTGCAGTGGAAATGCATTTGCTTGATGTGTGTGTTTCTGCAGAAGATAATTGAAATTTTCTTATACCGTCTCTATTTACTTTAAACAAAAATCTTATCTTTAAAAAACACAAAAATCTCCAGTGGCATCAGAAACTTGTTCTTGTGGTCTCCATGTCGTATCTCTGTAGACGCTGTAGCCCCAACGTGTACATTAGTTCCATTTTTTAGGAGGTACATGTCAACTAGCCCCTGTGCCTATGCACAGAGCCGCTTAACCCCTTAACATAGAACTGTGAATCCAGCTTGTTTGTTTTCAATTGCAAAATGGGCTTAGTACTGCCCCTTGTGGCCACAGGGGAAACACACACCCAACTGAAATTGAAAACTTGACTTTGACAAGACAAACAAAAGTGAAATTTATGCTCTATCTAAAGTGTTTTCCAACAGTATGTTTCAGTTTAACAATAAACAGGACTTCAAGGATGAGGACAGGTTAACTTCCCCATGTCTAATAAAGAACAGCGCAAAGGGCCTGGCATTCATGGGGCATCATAAGTTTTATATTTCAGAGGAAATGAAAAGCATCGACTGCTGTCAAGGACATTAATGTATATGGGATCTGTATTATTCTTATTATTACTCATATTTTTTACTGTACTTTTACTAAAAGGTCTCCTGCTTTTTACAAAGCTCTTCATGTTTGTTGGCATTGTCTGTTATATTAAATATATCCTTGTCTTAAGAAAAAAAGAAAACAAAAAAAACAAAAAAACACTTTTCTATGAGAAAGATCCAAGAATGTCTGTTGTGGTGGATGAGACAGTCCCAAACAGGACCATGATAAGGTGATCTTTTACACGAAAGACAGTAAAATCAATCCAATCAATCAATCAAATTAGGTCTGACAGAGGACAACTTCAACAAAGGTTAGCAGGCTAACAAGGTAGCAACCCCTAAATACAATGTCAATCTGAGGTGCAACGATAAATCCCCAGTCAAAAAACATGACTTAAATGTTAATTTTGGACTCTAATGAGGAGGACAAGTTAAATGTGACATAATCACAGCTGGAGACTTCCTCTGTGGCCACCATTGAGCCAGTGAGATGAGGCACCTGGAAATCTTGTACAGCAGTGGTCTCCAATCAAAACCGCTGGGTTCTATCTATTCAGGAACTGATTTACTCTCAGGACACCAGGTCACTGCTGCTGACCTGCTGGTGGGATAAAAAAGAAAAAAACTAGCAGCAGGCTAGGTCATAGCTATGACTTTAAAAAACTACTATTCAAAGCATGTTTCACACAAGTCAAAAATGATGACTCAAGAAAAACAAAAAAACTGAGCAATCTATGTGGGCAACATGTGTCAAGTAGAAAGACAGTGGAGTGAGAAATGAGAGGGGAGAAGTTCACAAAGTTTGGAAGAAGAAAAAGCAGCAAAGGAAAACAAAAAGCACAAGTGTGTGTGTGTGTCAGAGAGACAGAGCATGCAGAGTGGCGAGGGAGATGGAAGAGGGGTCAGGGGAGAGTACAAGAAGTAGTGTTTTGTGGAGAGGAGAGCAGAGAAAAGGGAGAAGAGGAAGGTCAGAGTGGGAGTGAAAGTCCAGTAATTGCTTTGACCTTGAGCTGAGCCGAGGTGTAACTCAGTCAAAGCGAGTGATGAATTCCATGCCCTCGGCCCTGTCACGGGAGTAAAGTCACTGCTCACAGGGATTTTTGTTTATGACCACATGGAAGAAAAAAAAAAAAACTTACGGTAGGACAGAAGACTAGCTGAAAGAGAGCCCAGGGAAACAGTTAAATGGAAAAGGTGGACTGGAGGGGGTGCATAAAGGCCAGAGAAGCAGAGATACTGCAGTAGAAATATTTGTAACATGGTTAGAGCAGATGGATTCTTGTCTGTGTGGCCTGTCAGACAGATGATGTTTATGACCACTGATAGACTGAACACCGGAAAAGGATTTGGAGAGAGAAAGCGCTCACACTGCTTCTCTTTGTGCTCTCCTCTGTTAGGATGCAGCAAGTTTTCCAGCAAAGAATACATTAACAGGTTTTTCCTGCTCATTAAACTTTCATAAGGCTTATAGCAGCTACAGGAAAATATGTCATATTCTGAAACGGCTTGCACCATGTAACCCCACGGTATGAAAAATTATCATTTATGAGCCTCGCTTTTTATTCTTTTCATGCTGTTTTGGGTACCCAAAGCATGTCACATAATTTCAGTGGCGGAAGAAGTGTTCTGTTACTACTTTAAGTCAAAATAAGATCCAAATTAATTTCTGCTAAGAAATCACAATATATCTTCTTAGTGCTTGTTCTGACGCATATTTATTCAGAGAAAATCGTAATTGCAAAAAGTATAAAAATATAGGTTTTATTAATTTTTCTGGAGTGACAGCACCCCTACATGCATGGATTTTTGGTACTGACAATGTCTGTACTGTAATTTCATTGATCTGTGTGGGTGGGCACTAAAATTAGTTTGTGATATATCTTCAGTTTCAACAGCCACACAGCTGCTAGTCCCCTCTGTGTTTTGAGCTACTGCCTACATCACTCTGTGTCTTGATTCTCTTCATTCATGCTGAGATCACTGTTCTACTCATTTGTGAATTTTGGTCATTTGCCATGAAAAAGAGACTGCTAATTCTAGCTAGACATGCTCCTTTCTATAATGCGAACTCAGTGTGTGAGTGTGCAGGAGCTCCCGATTAATCAGCAGGTGTTGAAATAATGTGAACAAAAAGTAACATTTGTGGGAATCAGTTTTAAAGTTAGAAAGCTAGGCTAACTGACCTCTGCTTTCTGAATGGAATAAACTTATCAGGACAATGGGTTGTCCCAAATGTTGAATGTTGTAAACGTTGTTGACAGATGTCTTAAATCTGCTATGTGTACTTGATAAAAAAGTAAAAACAAAAGTCTTGTATCAACGTTCGTATGATAAACAGTAAGGAAACACACACCCACAGGCCTGAAGCTTAGATATTGTTGACCAAATATGTTTTATCTTCTTTTGGAAAATTGAAAAATATGCCCAAAAGTTGCCATATCATATATCCTTATACAAAAAGTGAGGGGAATCCCAATTTTAGTGTGAATTTAAAGGTTCTATATGTAGGAATCAGAAATTTCTTCTCATTAGTGACATCTGTGGCCGTTAAATGAGGTGCAGTCAACATCCTGGTGCTCGCGTTCGTGTGCTCACTTGCGGCATGAGGCTATTGCAGGTGATGTCTTTTTCCTCACTTACACTTCTCACAATTACATAAAAGATCTCTAATGTTGTGTTTTGCACCATGTTTCAGCAAAGCATCTCTCACTCCCCGTCAGTCCTTTTCCTCCTGGAAAAAGGATTGGTGAGGTGTCTGATTAGGGGCCCACAGCTCACCTTTGCCTCAGGGCCCTCTAGTGGGTTAATCAGGCCCTGGCTGTTGGATGGTTTGATCTGTAGAAATGCATATTTTATAATCTCATCACATGTTTTGTATATAAAATTCTGCAAAGTAAGTAGTAATTATAGCTGTCAGATAAATGTACTGCGACTAAAAACAGTATTTTCCCTGAATGTAGTAGAAGAGAAAGTAGTGTAAAATGGAAGTATGTATATTTTGAATACCTCAAAAGGTACAGTACTTGATCAAATGTATATAGTTACATTCTAGCACCTGCATATTTTGCAGATGTCCTTGCATAGAACATCTTGGTTCTGACTATTTCCTTTGTTAGATTTTTAACAGTAGGCTCACAACAGAACTCCAGTTGTTCAGCCCTCCACAGACTTCGTACTAACCCCCACTGAAAACATTTCCACCTACTCGTTTCTAAAAATAGCCACAGAAAAATTCTGATTAATCTAATGAAAATAGAGTTACATTGTACTCTAATGACGTAACTGCAGCTACAACTTCTGCTTAAGTTCTGTGTTTCTCCTCACTACACTTCTCCCTCAGGAATCCATGGTAATTATCTTGTCATGGGGCTAGATTGGTGTGTTGAACACAACTGATTACACCGAGGCTGATTGGCGCAAAATATAACTGGCTCCAGCGTCCCTAATGAAGAGGGATGTGAACTTGTGTCAAGCTGCTGTCACACAGTAAATGCCAACCCACATGTCAGCACTGACACAGGCACTGAGGTTGAGATGGGGGCCCTGATTACATTTTATCATCCAATATCCGGCTGATAAGTGTTAAACAACAGCAAAGTGACAAGAATAACATGAAGCAGAGGAACTGGAGAGGGGAATGACGGAAGAAAGAAAGGACAGCAGGGACAAAGGGCAGCATGGAGGAATAATGATAAAATGTGTGTGTGCGTGTGTGTGTGCATGTGTGTGTGAAGAAGGAGCAAAAGAAGTAGACAAAGTAGAATTTGGTGATTTCTGAAGCTTCATGTTGTGCATGCAACCAAACACCACTCATGTCAACTTAAGGTGTGTTTGTTTAATGGCTTCCACATCACACAATGGTGCTTGCAACAGATAATGATGATTGGTGGTTAAAATATCAGTTTTTGTGCCACATTCATGTAATATCGGAGTTAACTTATTTACGAGTTTCCAACTTGTAAATAGCATTCACGTCAACCTCTACGTTGTAACTATATGTTGGAAGCTGGATTTTTCTGAAAGTTTTAACATAACTTTAAAATACGGAAGTGCTGGAAAACCAAGCAAACATGGACGACTCATGTCAGCCAAAGTCTGTCACTCAATGCAATTAAACCAACATTTAATGAATACTATGTAATTTTCTCAAAGCACAGTATTTAAAACCTCCAAACTCAATTATCATACAACCTCTCTGAGTTGTCAGAAGAAGTGAACACTCGCAAGTCCTTAACATGGGAGTCATCCAACATAGCGTGAACATGGCATTAACCTTGCTAGCAGGATGGCTTTATGGATAGAAATGTCAGTCCATTGCTTTGAAATACTGTACGACTGTTGGATGGATTGGTATGACATTTTGTACACTGACATTCAGTGTCAGAGGATGGATCTTACTGATATTACTGATCCCTTTACTTTTCTTCTAGCAACACCATTGGCTAGATTGCCATGAAATTTGGTATAGAACTGCCTGTCCCCCTATGGATGACCTGTAATAACTTTGGTGATCCCGACTTTACATTTAGCACCACCATTAGGTCAATTTTAATTTGTCATTTATGCAAGATTAATGACATTGCCATCAGCCATACATTTGTTAGTCTACTTTGTGTTTATTGCTAATTAACAAATGTTTACATGCTGACACAATAACTGAGCATGTTAAACATTTGTCTTGCTAAATATCAACATGTTAGCATTGTGACTGTGAGCATATCACCGTGCTAAAGTTAGCATTTAGCTCAAAGCACAGATACGCAGCTTTTCAGGACTGCTAGTGTGCTCTTGTTAGCTTGTGAATTAAACACAACTTGCAAGCTAGTAAACACATTTACATTAAAACTTGTACAGTTCTGAAAAGTAACCCAACCAGTTGTATGTGAGGATGTACATGAGGGCAATGAACAAGACAGTAATTTTAACAAATTCAGTTGGGCAGCCCACACACACAGCAGCAATCTAATCCAAAGGCAGCTCTTCAGAAACTTCATTTGGAGTTTACTGCCAACCTCAGGAATGAATGAATAAAGAAAATTGAAATAACAGGGTTTGTTAGGAAAAAAAGGAAATGAGGGAGGGAGGGAGTCAGGAAGACGGGGTAAAAAAGAGCAAGGGAGGAGTAGAGGAAGGAAGAGTTGAAGAAGAAAACACTGAGGAAGGGAAAAAGTAACAGTCAAAAGGAAGGAATGAAGGAGGGAAGAAGTATGGGGAGTGAGCCAGAAAGAAATGAGCAGATGGATTGATTTCAGAGGAAAGTGAAGTGAATAAAGAAAGAAATGTGTAAGTGACAAACAGTGCACTGTTTACCATATGTCATGCTGCTTATGTGTTGAGGATTGTTGGGGACATGAAAGAAGCAGCCTCATTATAGAGCTCCCAGCATATTGCTACCTGGGAGACATGTGAAGCTAACAAGCTACTATACGTCCCCTATTTGCTGTCAATCATCTGTATATTTCTGTTACCCACTAACTATAAGAGAACTGATCTCACCATCTCTCTCTCATGCATGCAAAAGCCTGCACACCTAAACACACTGTAACCCAGGTCACAAAAAATTAACAAAACGGAAGTGCCTTAGCCATACCTTAGTACCTTAGAATGCAGGTCGACAGCATCATAGGCAAATTTTGCTTTCTAGGATGGCAACGGAATGACCCACCTTACTCTGCCTCTGATTGGCTAGTACTTGTTGCCTTTGTTGGTTAGGTTAGTTACAGTTTAGGCATGAGGAGTGAGATGGTCAGAGCCAATCAGAGGCAGAGTAGGGGCAGGTCTTATGTCGCTTGACTTCACCATCCTCCTAGGAAAAAAATAAAATCATGCACCGTAGGCAGGCTAGACAGCATATGCTAGTCAGATGCTGGGTGACACTGTAGGGAGAGGTGATGAATGGTAAAAATGTGACTCAGATAAAAGTCATATAAAATATATAACGATATAATGATAAAACACAATATAAGGTTGTCAAATCAGAACGGTAACAGCCTTTATTTTGTTGTAAGCTAAACTCCTGAATTGGTGAGTCGTGGTAAAAATAAATAAATGCTGCGCCACAAGGTGCTAGGCTAAGCTAGTGAGTTCAAGTGAATAGGCCTAGAGCTAACAAAATTAGCATTAAGTGATGAACAGTGCAATTAGCATTACTGTTGTAGAGCTTAACTAAAGTAAAGCTGTTTGACAACTCAACTGGAAAGAATATAAGAATGGGACATATAGTTTGTTTAATTACTTATTATTTAATGTTTTCTCTGGCTGGTAAAGCTACTGAACTGTTTACTGAATAACATAAGTTAGGTATTTGATTTCATTAGCATAGTGATTCTGATTTAAAACAGAAGACATAAGAATACTGCATCAAGTTTACTCTGTATAGTTTGTAATTCATGTAACATTGTTTTACTTTAATCAAAAAAGTATATAAAATGTTAAGTTAAAATAGAATGTAGTTTCATTTTACTCAGAAAATAATTTATTGTAAAGGTTATTTAAAATTAGAAGAATTAACAATTCCTGACAAATCATAGAGGCAAGTGGAAGGCAATTGATTGATGAACAGTTCTGGCCATGTCATTGACTGCAGGTCAGGTGTTTTTGAGTTGATTTGAAGTTGATGGCGATCCAACCCAGACGATACCTCTAGATCACTGGATTGAAGAGCCAAGAGCTGAGAACTGTCAACCTTACCCCCTCCTGCCACAGTGGTAGGGTAAACATCATAAACTGTACAAGACCAGCGCCACTTGAACAACCCCATAAACAACATCTGAATTTACCCCTTTTTGGACTTGACTTAAAAAAGACACACCTTCTTCATTCTTCTTCAACACATTCCCTGTGCCTGTGGAAGGACTGAGTGAATAGATGAGTATTCAGGTTAATGATATGATGTATTATTGTGCCTTAGTTACAGTGATTTTGTTATTGCTGATTGAATCGGGTATTTTTTAATATTGCTACCTACCTAATATTGGATCCAAATATTGGGAATTGAGGTTGTGAATTACCATTATTAGGTTACACAGACAGACAGGTTATACAGACAGAAATGTAGTTGAAAAGAACTCAGTAGTACAAAACCAAAGAATGTATATTACTGTATAATGAACCCATGGTTATTCATTTTATTTTGTTTATTTACAAAAAAATACAAAGTACCAGTTCATAGCTCTTTGTCTTGTGTGGTCACTGAATATTGCAAATAGCCTTTTCCGCCTCCTGCTCTAGTCTGGTATCCTCTGATTCTAGTCTAGCCTAATTGTAATCTTTACTAACTAATTATTAATTTACTACATTACCTCCACTACCTGTAGTGTTAGGGGCCATGTGCTTCAACACCCCTTTTGATCAAAACTGAATCTTTCCTCTCCACTCTAATGAGATACAAACGAAAGAATAATTAGGATGAAAGTCAATGGCTGGAGGCGCGATAATAACTTGCAAAAAAAAAAAGAAGAAAGTCTTTTCATTATTTTAAAATCGGAGGACAGACTTGGATCTCACCGGAGGGCAGCAGGTAGGGAGGTAATTGGGGATTCATGATGTGATTGTGATTGATGAGAGAGGAGAGGGGGTGGTTGGCCATTGTTAATCCTGACCCGCCTCCAACAGAGCTGCTGCTGACATATATACTTTAATCATGAAGTCACATTGAGATCGAGATCTCATTTGCAAGTGAGACCTGAGTAGAGAGTAAAAAAATAAAATAAAATAAATTAATAATAAATAAGCCTTTTTGTATTCAGCAGAACGAAGCAGATCAGTCGGCCAAAATTTAAGCTTTTAAGGGTTTCAGGCTTCACAAAGGTAAGAAAAATCACTCCAGCTAGTTTAATTCTGTTTAAAGGAGTGAGACCAATCACACACTTGTTTCATCATCATTAAGCCTGCAGCGTTACAATAATCGAGCATTCAAAGTACCACCACCCCCCCCCCCCCGATCAGATTTGAACGAAACTCGGTTTGTGTATTCAGGAGGTAGTGCAAGATGTATCCAGTGAGTTTAATCAGGGTTGCTCAAAGGCATCTTGAGTTATGAGCAAATATGTGATAGGCCACACCCACTTGCACCAATCAATCTGGTGTTCCAGATTTTGGTTAATACTCATCCCTAATTTTGGTGAAATTCTGACCACCAATTTTCAGATATGATTTTGTGGCAATTGTGGTGTTTCCTATGGGTTGGGCTCAAAATGCCTTGGTAGACTTGTTCCAAATCACGGACTGAAGTTATGTACCAAAATTTATGATCATTGAACAAATGGTTAATGATCTATGGCCAACATTTGCTAAGCCCCGCCCTTTGGTTGATGTTCATGTTCCTCCTCCACCAACTGACCACCAGTTTCCCCCTGCTCCTACAACACAGCTCTGTGGTCTTGCTAATGTTCAGCTCCAGGCAGCTTTCTTCAAAAGCCTGGACTAGGTTGTTCACTGACTGATGGTATTCTGACAGCGAGTTAGTGTCAGTCAGGTGTGCCACCAGAGCCATGTCATCTGCGTATTTAAAAAGAGTCATTCCCTCACTGCTGCATGAGATGCAGTTTGTGTAGATGGAGAAGAGAATCTGAAATAAAATGCAGCTCTGGGGAAGTCCTGTATCACAAAATTTAGGGGACAACACATCTGTACAAGTTAAAAATGCTTAAGCAAAATTATGGCTAGTTCCAGTTTGGTATCTTCATGACTCGCTGTGTATCCCAGTGAGAGGAGATGCGCTGCGGAAGGTGTGTCATTGCAAATCAAGTGGTGCACTTACACTATCTGCCAAGAGTAGAGTAGATCAACTGCACCCTTCTGCCCTTGGAACATAACCTTTCTCACCAGTATTTTATGTTATCCACTCCATATGTTTCAACAGGGACGGTCATTTAAAAACAAACAACAATCTAATACCGTTGCTTATCCAATATTTCAGGTTTTTTGCTACCTTTGACAAACAGCATTTCCCATAAGCTCTCAACGGTAACTCAGGTTAAGCGTCACAGCTTGGCAGACACACAGAAACAAGTAAACAAGTAAAAAGTTGAGCGGCATTGAGCAGTAGTTTGGTCACTCCATCATTACAACGGGCAACTTCTCTAAAATTCAGTGTCCTTCGAAATCACTTTTCAACTTTTTCCCTTTTCAGTCAGGCTTAAGCAAAATCCCCTTTACCACCCTTCTTTCCAAAAATAGAAAAGAAAACCCTGACAGAGAAGTAAAATGACCAAACAAAATAAAACAAAGTAAGACACGCCAAGGACAAGACAGGCCCTGCGGTGCCAGCCAGCCTAACAAACTGTCTCGCTACAGCCTCAATCTCCTCCATTGATTTGCTGACAGGGGATCTTTAGCCCCAAGTAAAAACGATCCATTCTGGACACCACTTTCTGTCAGTGCCATGCATTTTGTAATACCTTATTAAACATTTATGACTGGGCAAGAGTTATAACAACCACAATTCTATTAGTCTAATTCATCACTTATACATCATTGGTGTATCCATTTGTTTTTGCTGTCACATTATCTTTACAGACAGACTTTCATTGTGGCCAGTAAAAAAATAACGATCAATTCATAGGATCAGTAGGATCATGAGCAGAATATCAAAAAAAGAATGGGATGTCGTATTTGACATCAGATAACTCAACAGACAGCTGAGGTATCACATAAGGCATTAAGAAATTAAAATGTGGGCAAATTATGGAATAAAAGGCACTTTAGAACCAGCAGTCATCTTCACAGTAAAGAGAATGTGATACAACTATGACTTGTGAAAGCAAAAATTCCCTCAGTGCATCTGAGCATTGAGCCTAAGTGAAGTCCCACTACAAAGTGAAGTGTTAAAGCCTTTCAACATTATGATGAAAGAAAGACAGAGGCATGAGATGTGCTACCAGAGATGTCATCATCCTGTCTAACACCACTATGTAATTGAGTTGTAAACTGGTAGGCTTAACAGTCTTAGTCCATTGCAACTAATATCCTCCTATAAATAGAAAAATAAAATAGAAATCTGTCTAAAAATAAGAATATTTGTCTGTAGTGGTCAAAGGGGTCCTATACTGAAAGCATTTTAAAGCTTTACTGACAACATTTTATATGCCTTTATATATTGTATTATATAATTATTATATTATATTGCTTTATATGGCAGTAAACTGATGAATTTCAGTTCCCTGACTTGAACTTTAGCACCGAAAACTCTGTGTTGATGTCCACAAACTGCACAGTAGCTGGTGTGTGCTGCTTTATACCAAAGGAGGTGAAGGAGAGAAATATCTCATGTCAGTGAGTCCAGCTGTCTCTCTAGTTCTGCAGTGAGCAGAACTGTTTACGACAGTTTGCTTTTGACTTTTGATGCTGGGATTTGTCTCTCCTTCGGGGGTCTGCATACCAGACACCAGAATTTAATTTGGGCAAACAGAACATGTTTCAATCTGGAGAATAAACAAGACTAAGAGTCTACAGTCACGCTAATGACTCTGTGAGGCTGTACTCAGGCACAGCGGTGCTTTGATTTAAATGCTAACATCGGCATGCTAAGATGTTCATGACACGCTTATGCATAGCAGGTCATGTTTACCATGGTCACCATCTTAGTTTAGCATGTTAGCTTGCTAACATTTGTTAATTAGCACTAAACATAAAGTTTGAAGGGAGTGTTATTACTTTTCCAGGTATTTGGTCATAACCCAACTTTATTACAATTCATCCTGAGGGGGGCATGAAAGTCTGTACAAAATTTTATGACTATCAATCCAATAGTTGTTAAATTCAGGGGATCAACAAAGTCATTAGGAATCATCCTCTGGGAACCATGAATGTCAAATGGGTGTATCTTTACTGAGAATCTTGTATCTTTGAAGCTTTATATAATATATGGCCATAGGTGCCTGAGCAATGGAACAAGTGGAGCAACTGAATCCCCATTATTCAATTAGGGAGGGCAAAGTTATGGTTTTGCTACCCCACTTTTTGTGTTTTTTAAAAAATAAACTTATTACAATACACATTCAGGTGATTGAATTTAAGCAGCCTATATCAATGACTATTTTACTATTCTCAGCAACTGACAAAAACAAGTAATAAAAAAATCAGACATTTTTGGACCACCCTTTGAGTTGGTTCAGTCGAACCTGTCGCTGATCGATCAGAGCAGACTGACAGCACAGCGAGAGATAGACAGACAGACAGATCAGAGCTTTTCCTCACCACGTAAAAGTGTCTGAATTAACAAACAGTCAAATGTTCAGCAGTGGAAAGTGACTTATTTAGACTTCTATAGACTACTTTGTTTTAGTTTCATTTTTATTCAGACTTTGGACGGAATTGTTTTAAAATACTCCGTGCAGTGATCTCTCCTTTCATCCAGCCTCTCTGCACCCTGCTTTTATTATTATGATTCTTCTCTCATTTCCTTATACAGGGTCAATGAGAGGCACATGTTTACTCTGGTGGTTTTGCAGCAAGGTCTAGTCCTTGGCTAAAAAGTCCCTTTTAAATCTTGAGGAGCTAAAGTCACCCTCTGAGTTGTGCATTAAAATAGTCCTTGATTTGTAATGACTGTTTTCATTTCACAACAGGAAGCCTCCTCACCTCACCCCCCTTTGTGCATTCGCTTTATGCCTTTGCAGTAATTTATGGTATCTTTGCCCTTAATGTTTCCATTAAAGCAGCAATCAAATATCATATAATTGCAAAGAAACATACATTGTTGACTGCACTGATCACATACTAAGTTCTTCCATTTGACATGTGTTCATTAAAACAGAGACATAGTACGTATTAAGTGAAACATTTTCAGCGACAAACAGTATTAATGGGTTTGCCAGGCCAAGGACATTGTGCTGTTTATATAAGAACCAGTGGAAGAGAGGCCAAATATTGCAATGCTTTGTAAGAGAAAACTTCCTTTCTGCTTTACAGATACACCAGGGGAAGTGTATTTTCTGTTAATCAAAATACATATTTTACATAGATATATATTTTTCTAATGTTATTAAGTTGAATACACCATGCTGCCATTTAAAGGTAAGATGAAGAAAAATGAAGAAAAAAATATTTTTCTGCTTCTAATGAATCATCATGGCCTTGTGACGTTCATGTTCTCAGTGTTATACTCTTAAGGACAGTCAATATAAAATAAACCTGTGGTAACAACATTTTTTCTATGAAGTACCTTTTTTAATTTTTCATTTCACACAAACAACAAACATGGATATTTAATTTTAACTATCAGCCAAGCTCCCAGTTATTATTACTCCTAGAATATTAATGTTAAGATCCTGTGATAGTTTTCTTAATCAAACAAAATCAAAATGACTACAGTATATATTACACATGTACTAAAGAATCAGTCCAGGTCAGGCTTCTGAAATTGATTCTAAAGAGGTATTCAAAATATCTGTGATCTCAGAATCACAATCAAATACAATTCTTTGTGTTAGTTTCTATAATTTAAGAGAATTTTTTAATGACAATCAAAACTCTATTCCTTTATAATCTGTAATTTCTCCAAAGCTTATTACTAGGGAAGGAAAAGAACAGAAGAGAAAATTCAAATGTGTAGAGTACAAACCCCCCTGAAACAATAGTGTAGCGCTCCTTTGTGAAGGAGATGTTGAAGAAGGCAACACTATAGCAGGAAAGCTGTACTATAAGAGTCCATGCAAAGAAGTTTATTAACAAAAAAGTTAATGAAAAAAGAGGTAACAACTTGACAATGAATATCTGTTTCCACTATGACTGAATGAGCTGATGATCTGCACCAACATCACTACATCAAAAACATCATATATCACCACAGAAAGTTATACTGTTTACTAGGCTTGTGACTCTTTTCACAGTGACGGGGCAGGATTTAGGAGGTAATTAGTGTAACTAATGTAACCCGTTTAACAGATGGTAACCATGTGGAGAACAAACAAAACTACACAACTTAACAAGCTGAAACATTGGACTAAAATTAATGATTTGACAAAAAAAAGCATACTAATGTTGGGAAACCAGCCTTGGTAAAAAAAAAAAAAAAAACCCAAAAAAACCACCAAACAAACAAAAAACACCTTTGTAATAAGCACCGCTAAAATGTTACTTTTAGCATGAAAAGGCCTTTAGACCATACCACCTTCAATGCCTTAATGTTACAATAACAGGTCTGTATTAAATGTTCACTATAATTTTTTGCATGCTAACAGCATGGCACTAGGGAGAGCAATGTTGGTCTGCCTAGTGGTTGGTCGGCTGATCCACCACTTTGGTTTAAACCGAAAAATCTGAAATAACTTTTAGATGGATTTCCATGTAATTTTGTAGACATTCATCTTAACTTTTCACCTAGCATTATCTACTGGTAAAAATGTCCATTCCTCCAATACTTTACGACTAGTACTTGCAAAACTAATGACATTCCCATCAGCCTCAGGTGTAGTTCATGTTTAGTGCTAATTAGCAAATATTGGCATGCTAAAATGCTAAACTAGGATGATGATTATAGTAAACCTTAAACCTTGGATGTGGTTAGCATACTGATGTCAGCATTTGGCTCAAAGCACCGCTGTACCTATACCTACAGCCTCACAGAGCCACTGTGGCTGTAGACTCTTAGTTTTCTTGCACAGTGATGAGGCTGGAAGTAACATCAGTCACACAGTCATTAATTGGTGCTTGAAAGCTGAGGCGTAAGAGAGAGAATGAAATTAAATAATCTTTAAAACAATAGAGGATGTATCCTGGCTGTCACTGTCTTCATCCTCTGCTTCATTTGTCCAGTTGTCTCCCTCCTGAAACTCCCAGCCAATTAGAGTCAGTTGTGAGACTCTGTCCGTCTGTCAGCCGCCAAAAGCTTCCCAAAAATCCCCCGAGGACTAACTCTGTGAATGCAATGTGTGTATTTGTGTGTGTGTGTGTGTTTGTGTGTGTGTGTGTGTGTGCGCACATGTCCCAATGTCATCAGCTGCTCCCTGGCTTAACTACCTCTCAATGTACACACATTCAAAGCGAGAACTCAAGATACCCCTACATAATACTACTCCCACGTGTGCACAAATCACAAAGATACACACAGAGGAAAAGGCACACGCACACACTGACACACACACAAAGCCAGCACTGGGCTGAGCCGTCTCTCATTTTCCACCCACCTCTCGCTCTTGGAGACAAGTGAAGTTAAGCACAGGCGCCTGGTCATGTTTTAAAATGGGGGAGCAAATTTGGAAAGATACATAATTGGGGGGCTGTAATTTCTACACCACCTAACCTCTTGGATTAAATCAAGAAACAGCCACCTGCACTATATTAGTTAGATTGTGGGTGTTATGAAAACCAAGAATGCAGTATATAATTGGGTGGATCAGGACAGGAAATGAATGTCTAACAATTGCAACAAAGTACAAACAATTTGGATGAATGAAATGGCCTCACAACAACTATCTAATTCCAATCCCACCTGTAATGTTATACAGGAATGAATAATCATAACATCAAAGCTGATCATTTTAATCAACATCTCAAATCAAGGACTATTTTCATGTACAACTAAGGTGACTTTTGCTCCTCAAGACTTAAAAGGGCCATTTTAGTCGAGGACTAGACCTTACTGCCAAACCATCCTTAGAGTAAACTCGCTTCTTTCATTTAACCTGTATGAGAGAATAATCAAAGTAATGAAAGCAGAGTGGGTGAATGAAAGGAGCGTCCTCATATTTAAAAATAATGCCATCCAAAATCTTACTAAAACTGAAACTAAAAAGAAGTAGTCTATAGAAGTTTAAATAAGTCACTTTCCACTGCTGGAACATTTGACTGTTTGTTCATTCAGACACTTTCATGGAGTGAGGAAAAGCTCCGCTCTGTCTGTCTGTCTCTCACTGTGCTGTCAGTCTGCTCTGATCAATCAGCGACAGGTTCAACTGAACCAACTCAAAGGGTGGTCCAAAAATGGTCCAAAAATTTTTTTATTCCTTGTTTTTGTCAGTTGCTGAAAATAGGAAAATAATCATTGATACGTGCTGCTTAAATATAATCACCTGATTGCCGGGACTGTATGATGATGTTTATTTAGAGAGACACAAAGTTGGGTAGCAAAACCATAACTTTGCTGCCCTTAATAAATAATGGGGTTGCATTTGCTCCACTGCTCAGGCACCTACAACATTAAGTCCAAATATAATACAGCTGACAACACCCATCATAGCAACCTGCTAGATGACCAGCTTGGCAAACACTGTCAAATCACCCCAAGGCCTAATAAAGTGTGTGTACAGCACATACATGCATGTGTCTGTGATTATGGTTGTGAAATGCATAAGATGTGCCAAATACATGTGTGAACTACATATATAAACAAACAGAGCATGATCTTCAATAGAGATCTGGGGTTAATATATTCTATTCAGTTTTTATCGAAGATGATATGTATCTGATTAAAAAGGAGATGCCTTGAGGCAGAGAGAAGTGTGAGGCATCATGTTTGTGTAAGGCAGCCATGTGAATTCCTCAAGACACCTCCCAACCAATAGCTATCAAGATGGGAGTCATTCTGTGAAGCATAACAAGCACGGAATGAAAATAAAATTATTCCCCATGTTTCCATCAAGAAACGCTGTTGGCATCAGTGTGTCACTAGCCTATTTATGAAAGCTTGACAAGCTGCCTATCACTTCCGCTTTCCCAAAGGGACAACATGATGTGACATAGACACTGTGTACTCACAACAAGTAATTACTATTGTATAATATTCACCTGAGTTTTTTTATTAGAGATTAAAATTAAATTGTATTAATGCAGTATGATACCCACCCCCAGGTTTCTAAATGAAAAAATCCATTTGAAAGTTAGAGCAGGCAGACATGTTAACAAAAACTCATTGACAACCTTTTTCTGACAAAAATTAAATTAAAACCAAATAAACTGTAACCTATGAAAAACATACCTATATATGAAAAAAAAAAAAAAAATTTCAAAAAATACATTTAACAAGCAGCATGTTGCATTTAAGTAATGTTTCTGCTGTAATGTTTGCTAATGTTACCTGTACATGAGATAAAATAAACATAGCAGATGTTAAGCTAACGTAATGTAACATTACCAAAGCCAGCAAATGTAATGTTAGCATTACTTTTAGTTATGTTATCTATTTTTGTGTTTATAGGCTATCTGTGAGTTTGCTGCTCATCTCAAACTAAAGCCAGGCAGTGAATAGTATTTTATTTAACAAGAGAGTGAATACAGATTTTCTTCTGCAGTGGAGAGTACAGGTAGCACGTGAGCAAAAACGACAGCAAGTTAATTAACATTAGTGTTAGCTTGTTGTCATTTGCTATTATTAGGAGCTAAAGTATTGTTTTTGTCAAAACAAATTTGCAGCACTGAAATGTGTCCTACAAAACAGGATGGACATAAGGAGATTTTTTTACAAAATGTCAATAGCTAAATAGTGTCAGTAAAAACAGTAGCTAAATGTTTGTGAGCTTTCTTTACTTTAAATTTACTTTACATTAAATAATCAACAGTTCTGACTAGCTAACGTTACCCCTGAGTTTAAAGCCTTTTTCTTGTTCAATATTACTATTAAATGTAAAATATAGTGTTCATAATTGTGAGTTAGTTGTAGATAATTATTGATAGGGAGGCGGTTTGATCATAAACATAGAAGCCAAACCAGAGAATTACTGGTAACAACTTGGTTTTGGTGTGAATATTAACATATGCATTGTGAAACTGTGCACCCTCAAAAGAATTGACTGCATAACGGCCCTGCTGGCAACTGTAGCTTGAGAATGTTTAGAGGATATAAAAATTGAAATTGCATGATGTAAACAAGACTAATATTTTATGAAAAACTATACAAAAAAAATCTTAAGGTTTTGTTGACTAAAACAAAAACAAATGACTAAATGACATTTGCCTAAAACAGAATAAAAATGTGTTTTCAAGTCTTAAAAAATTTGCACTTCTGTATGCCAAATAAAATTAAATCAGATTTCAGACAGCTTTAATTGTACGCATACATATTGCATGATAAAAAGAAAAAAAACATTGCAGAAGTTATTAGTTAGTTAGTTAGACAGTGAGAGAAAATGCATCACTATAGTCAAAAGGACTTCCACTCAGAGTGTGAAATGCAGATATAGTTGGAGGGAGACAGAGCTGTGGAGTCTAGAGTTGAATCTTTCCTCTACTCCTCTTCACTGCACACATGTCGAACAGCGATTCTGGCTAACTACCAAACCTGACAGAGAGAAAATTTCCCTGCTGAGGCATTTTGAGCAGCGCTACAAAAACATTTCTCTCGGTGAAGTGTAGACGCTGTGACGGCTTGACAAAACATCTTGGAAAGCAGTGACGGTTTGTGAACATGTACACAAGGATACACTCAGAGAAAGAGAAAGTACATCACTTAGCATTACTTCCTTCGCTCTTAATCTGACAGGTGTCAGCCATGAGAAAGGAATGGGAGGAGGCTCTGGAGCGCTCTCGGAGCGCCTTGTGTTCTCTTTCTCTATTCAGTGGTGCGATCCGGACTTCTACGGGAAGCAATAAAGATGTAGGGAGTGGTGTGTGTGTATGTGTGTGTGTGTGCTTTCCTGTCTGCCTTTCTGTGGCATGTCTGCAGCAATTTCCTGTGAAGTGTTTCGAGTAGAGAGATAAAAGTGAAGGATAGCGCTCCTCTTCTCCCACCCTGCCTTCTCTCCTTCATCTCACCCTCCACCCTTCTCTGACAATTTTGTCTGGAATAAGTCTTTTCAAAACAGAAGAAGAGAAGAATAAAAAAAAACACAACCAGAAGAAAGAATGAGAAAGAGAATTGGGGGAGGCAGAAAAATGAGCAGGAAAACTGATATGCTCAAGAGCATGAGTAAAAAGATGTTTCCGGTATTCGTGAAGGGAAAGAAGAAAGGAGGGAAGACAAGAATCATGCAGGGCATGCGGGCAAAGAAAAAAAGGTGGAAGGGTGGAAAGAGGAATGGAAAAAGGTAATTTAATTGCTTGACCTGTTGCACTAATAAGCAGCATGTTGCATTTCAGTAAAGTTATGTCTTGGCCAGTGAGCTAAAATTAGTGGTTCTTGGAAGGAAAACAATTCAGATTTATGGTCTAAATTCATGGGAGAGGAAAGAAGGATAACAGAAAGGAAATAGACAGATTGAAGAAAAGATAGGAGAAAAGTAAAACAAGTAGGAAGTAACAAGAAAGAAGGAAGGAGGCGGGGGGGGAAGGGTGTTAGAGAATTAAAAGGAGGAAAGTAAATATAAATGGGGAAACAACTGGTGCAACAAAAGTAAGGCATGTAAGAGAATTAGAAAGTTAAGAAGCAGGGAAAGAAAGAAGGAAGGCGTTGATAAAGAACATTAGTGTAGCCATACAAAAAACTTTGCACAAAAATACTTTCATATCATCTGTGGAGAAGAAGGTTGTGTAAGTGCAGTGGCCTCAAACCAACAGAAACCCATAGGTGCATCTCTCCACATGACTGATCTCTCCAGGCACAGAGAAGGTCACAGCGACACATCTCTAACAGTCAAACTTTTTGTCATACTGAGACTTTGTAATGGAAAGAAGCGCCACTTTGTACAGAGGACATATCAGCTGCTGCTTTCCCCAGAGAGGCCTGATAGGCACTAGCCCAGGGCAATATAAGGCCATGCCTGTGGCTCAGGGCAGTGTTTGGAGGGAAATCTGTGACTGTGTGTCGACCTGTCTTTATACTCCTACTTCCTTTGTCTCTCTTTTTCTAAAAAGGAAAAGGTGAGCTGCTCACCGTTTACTCCAGTGCTAAAAACTGAGCCAGTTTTTAAGCTTCCACACAAAGGAATCACATGTCAAATGGCTTTTCACAACGGGGACTGCCCATTGGTCCGAAGACCCATTATTCCGAGACCACAATAGTTCGAAAAATATCCCATTGGACTGAAAGTTAGGTTAGGCGTTGCAATTAGGCTACCTCTGTCGACTTTTGGGTTAGGGTTGGTATGCACCACATGCGCTAAAAAGCAAACATTTTATAAATGGTATCTTCGCGTTTGCACATCGAAATACACTAAGATATTTAGGGCACTCTAAGGGAGAGTGTGTATTTTCAGAGAAAGAATCCTTCGGAGCAGTGGACTTTTGTTTTCAAGATAATGGGCCGTAGGACCATTGGCATGGCACCTTCTCAACAGCTGTAGCCATGACAGACATTAACCCTGAAGCGCCTGCTGAGCAATACATGCGGAAAGAAGAGAAACCCAATTGACAAATCCTTTTAGAGGTGAGCTAGAGTGCATGGTGGAGCGAGCCAGCTCCAGTAGACCTTGATATTTTGGATGTGGAAATCACTGCGGAGGCAGAGAATTGCATTAACTTCATTAAAATGTTATTGACTGGGCCTGTGATCACACTTCTCCCCTTTAAAGTTGATACAAACGGCTTGTTGGCCAGCAGCTCTTGACATTTTGGTGTCTGATCTCAGTGTAATCACACCTGGCTGAGAGCACGTGGCATTTCACAGGGTAATAATTAGGTAGCTACAGATTTTTTTTTGTCCTCTGTCAGTGCGCTGTGGCATTAAAAAGGTTGAGGATTTACACCTTGGCCAGCAGCTCTTCACATTTTACAACCTCCACTCGTGTCATTGTTATACAATCTAGGCTGCATATGACATTTCCAAGCAATCAATAATTAGATGAGCTGTGTAATTTTGTTTCTTGAGTAAGAGCGGTGACATTAAAAAGATACTTTTAGTTTCCTGGACAAAAGGACACAAATTTGTGTTGTTCTTAACCTACTGAGACTTCAGTTCAAAATGATCTCAGTCAATTTTCCTTCACTAAATAAAAGCTAACAGTATTTACGGTGTGCGCTGTATATATTACAATATAAGGTATCACACAAGTTGGCTTCTGCTGGATAAAAACAAAATATCATCAGGTTTTCATGTTATCTATAAGCAGATCAGTTGAGAGAAATTTATAGTAGCATCTGAAGAAGGTTACTATTCCTGAACAGTCTGTTACACACCTAAGGCTAATTCATGCTTTCCTCATTACGTCTCCATGGACAGCTGTGGACATGCAAGTGGTTCCATACATTTTTTCAAGGGTCTGCGGATACAGATAGATTTCACATGTGCACAATAGTAAACAGAGTTGCAGCGTGTTAACTTTCCATAAATGTAAATTCCAGTCTGTTAATACTGCAAACCGCTGTGCCTGATTTTTCTGATGAGCCTTTGAACGCAATAATCTGTTTGAACTGGACTTGCTGGATCGCATTTCATTGTCTCACTGGCATAAAGTACACACCAACACAGCCCCTTATTGTTTTACACAGGACCGTTTTCAGTCTGAATGCAGCTGAGGAGTTCCTGTATGTTGCTGAACAACAAGAAAAAGTTGAAAAAAGAGAAGCGCGAGAATAAGAATGCAGTACATACACACATACCAGTGTTTCCCCTATATTCATTCAGCAGCGGCACACAGCCACTGCAAAACTGTGAGCACTGCTGCTTTCACACGATCATTAATATCAATGGACTACTAATGATTTTCACTCGCACACTGTGCGAGCACAGTAACAGCCTATGTGATTGTGGAATTGTTTTGAGTCATCCTACATCTCTTTGTTCTTCAAAGGACATCTACGTGAAAGGTACTGTTATAATAGTAGCGTAGCTCCGTTAAGGCAGTGCGTAACATGTGTTTGTGTGTGTAGTGAGTGTGTAGTTGAGCGAGTGCATCGTGAGCGGCAGAAAAGTGACATGAATGCGAGTGGAGCAGAGGAAAAGGTTAGCAGTAAGTTGTCAATGTGAGAGTTAATGTACAGTACAGACTACAGTGTGTCAGTTAATAAATGCTGCAGCTCTTCAAGATCGAGAAAATACTCGTCTAACGAAGGGCCCTAGCCCCAAAGTTAGCAACAACGTGTTAGCCTAACCTGACCAGACTCACTTAAGACTGATCTTTAAGGTTGACCAGCAATTCTCATTTTAATGTCAATCTCAGCCGCTCTTTAACAGAGAATGGAGAAATGTCTTGCTGATGAGCGTCTTGAGTTTCTGATATGTTTTTTTGAGTTCAAATGTTACCTAAATAAAAAATTAATAATTAATAATGATCATGATTAATACATTTAAGTCAGTATGCTAAGAACAGCATGAAGATAGAGCCAGCAGGCAATTAGCCTAGCTTAGCATAAAGACTGTAAGGGGGAAACAGCTAGCTTGGTTCTGCTTAAAGCAGTGTTGGGCAAATTACTGGAAACCTGTAATCAATTACACATTAAGTACAACTCATTAAAAAACAAATTAGATTATTAATTACTCAACAGTAAAATTAATTTGTTACATCACTGTTGTTACAAAGCCCAGCTAAATTAAAAGTGCCTCTAAATAACTCAAAATCCACTACACATCACATCTCTGTTTTCCTTGTATAGAATTTAAAAAAAGAGTTTAACAAACTTCCAAACTAGCTCACCGTTAGCCCTTGAGAGGTCACCCGCCCTCCAAGTCTGAACAAAACCAGCAGATTCCTGAGTGTGAGTTTACTAGTGGGTAATGCTAACAAGCCAGCTAAGACGACACTACATGTACTGTAAATAATACAACTTTGGACTTAACAGGAGACAGATTTCTCTTTTGGTATAAACACAAACCACCTGCCCACATAAAAAAAATAATCCACCTACCAGCACCTCTAAAGCTCACTGATTAACATGTTACATCTAGTTTGTTTGATCTATACAAGAACCAAAGTGGAAAAACAACATGTTTTACAGCGTTACGTGCTGGAAATATTTCTCAGCAATTGCCTGGCAACCTAAGAGTAAAGACAAAACCGGCTAAGAAATCATTTCAGAACATAAAATCACAACTAGTTGTTGGCATGGGAGTGGTATTGATCTCATCAAACTCTTTACAAGAAAGTGAATAAACATGTCCATCTATTCCTCTAAACTTAATGACTGTGCTCCTCATCTTGCAGCTCTAGTTGTTGATAAAGCATGTGCACCTTATTCTGACAGCTTCAGTGAACTGACAGAGGCACTTCAGGATCTTGGCACGTTTCAACCTGTTGCTGAACGCTGCTAAGTCAGTGGGTGCCAGGGTTTAGAGAGAGATCCATTTTCAGAAAGCAGTCCGAGCTGTGACTCTCAGCTGGTGTGCAGCAATGCGCTGTACGTGCTGCAGTATGAGCTTATGTGTGCCTGGAGGTTTTCAAAACGAGCTTTATCACACATATTTTCAACAAGCTCACGCATGTCGGGCCCTGTCCAGTGGGCCTTTGTGCTCACATGCTTAGCGGGGAGTGTTTGATGGACGGCATGATGGCCAAGGTTAACATAAACACTAACAAGCAGGACGTTATAGACTTAGGTCATGATTTAGCAAAGTAATGCATGCAGCAGCAATTCAACTTTCACCTTGGTGCTTGTTGGGTTTACACCAGTAAGATGGAGCACACTGTTGTGTCAACATCTATATAGCATATAAATATTTGCTTCTAAAAGAAACCTGTGTGTAATTTCTGATTGGTTATCAAATGCTGTGAATGACTTTCTGAACATTATGTCTTTCAGCACTGACAGTTTGAAGAAGCACCTCTCTGACAGAGATGTTCTGGCTTGTACTCACATCATCACAGCGAGAGCTCTAAGGTCTCGTCTTCCCTGCCTGCCTGTCTGCATCTCTGTCTGCCAGTCTGCCTGTCTTGTGCCGGGCTTAGGCCTGTGTTAGTTAGGGGAGCGGAGGTCGGCGCTGGGCTGGAGAGGTTGGTCTTAAGGCTTTGTCCACACATCACCACAGCTGATTGCTCCTCTGGATGGTTGGGATTCTCAGCTAAGACAGGGATTACTGACCCATGTCGGCTTCCCACCTTTACAGCAGCCACTTCGATGTTCACCCAGTCTGAACTTAGACGCTCCAGAGAATTGAAAAGATGGGAGTGTATGTGTGTGATTTAGTTTGCTTGTGTCTAAACCTTGTAAAGATAACTTTAATATCTCTGGAAAAAAAAGAAAAATTTTGTATCTACAAGGTATCTACAAAGTGTGTGCATGTGTACGAACATGAATATTAATATTAACTGAAGGAAACAATAATACTGGAAATTACAGTAATACACTTAAACTGCAGCATTTAACATTTCAAGTTGTCATTAGATTTAACAATGAGAACTATTGACTTATATTAAATATTTCAATAAAGGTCCTCTACTCTACTACAGGACCTACTCCTTTACTTTACTGCTCTAATCAATATTTTATATATCAAAATAGGGTCTGATGACTATATAACATGGAAGGCGTCACTCGTAGTGTCAAACCCACAGAGAAATATCACCTGACTTGCAGTTCCTCTCAGCTCTATGAAGCGTTTTAGTGTCTTTTGGCTCATTGTACTGGTTGTAAGACTTTATTGTTTGGTTTGGTCTCACAGCTTTTATCAGTGTTGTTCCAGCGTATCAGTGTTGCTTGATATGTAAATAACAGTTAATAACAGTTTCCTAACAAATTTGCCTTATCAAATTTTAAAGGGGACTGTATATTGTTGTGTTAACGGCTTGTTTCCCCAAAGTGGTCAAACATTCACTGGTTCCAGTTTTTTAAATGAGGTGATTTTGCCTTTTTTTTTCTTCTTCAAATTTAGTATTTTTCAATATTTTTAGTACTGTTGGTCTGACAAACCTAAAAATTTTGAGATGTCCCATTGGGCTCTGGAAACTTTTTCATCAGGGTTTGTTTGACTATTTGCAGATGTTTTATAGACTAAACGACTAATCAGTTGATCAAAAGGATAATCAACATTTAGTAATAAAAAATTGGGGGGTATTTTGGGGTATTATGGGTCGATACTGCCTCGGTACATTGAAAAAAATATGCCAGCCTACTATGGCCATCCACCATTTCTTCTTCAAGGATGAGACACTAAACGTATTGTGGGATCTATATTTTGCCATGTGAATGGGACAGAGCGCAAGACACAAAACCTTTTTGATTCATGGGTAAAAAAGTTTTAAGACTCCAACAACTCAATAGCTGACATTCCACTGAACAGTGTACAATCGAGCTGTTTCATTCTACAGCTCAATAGCTAACATTCCAGTCTACAGTACACAATCAAGCTATCTCATTCCGCTATGAAGCAGGCTGAAGTTTCCATTGTGTCAGGGTAGTTATTAGCCCCAGAGACAGACAGAGCCAGCCAAGAGAGGAGTTAGGGCTGTCCGTCAGCCTCTAATGTCTCCACACAACAGTCCAAACCCAAACTGACAGGCACACACCAGACTGACAGCCCACTAACAACACACTATTGTTCCCCCACAAATGGCCAGGACACACCTTTCAGTGCCCACAGTGAGAGACAGAGTGTGGCAGAAAGAGGACGCACAGAGACAGCCATATACTGGAGGCCTCAGTCGAACCAGCACACATCAACAACACACACGTTGTGTAAATTACAATATACTCTATGTACAGCTATGGTTAGGGTTAGTGGTAGTATAGTAGAGTAGAGTGGAGTAGAGTAGAGTAGAGCGGGGCATCCATTAATTGGTGATCCCTGGATCTTCTTGTCCACGTTATGTGTCCTTGAGCAAGATAATGAACTTAAATTCTCCTGATGGTCAGGACCGCAGTGAGTGTTTGTGTGTGTTGTTGAATGAAACGCACATTATAGAAAATGCTTCGGTACAAAACCGCTATATGCAGTCCATCACCTTTAACACTTTTAGTTACTACTGTCAGTTAATTCTGATCCCAATGTAGTTTTTTGCCTTTTTCCAGAGAAAACTGAGTAATTCTGTCCTTAAGACCAAAAACATATAAGGGACCTTCACTGATATTCTCTCTGATTTAGGCAATCCTCCTTATTAAGACACAACAAAAATCAGCTCTATGTGATGGCACAGACAATGGAAATTCAAGTTTTAAGGTGACGCCTGTGGTTACTGGTGATAATGTTACAACATCTTAATACAAGTCCCATAGTTCTGTTCAAAACAACACTTTTGACTTGCAGATGGTCGTTTTCTTTTCCCCTGTTGCTCAGCCAGGATGAAAATTTGCACTAATAACGTGCACCGGCTCTGGTCTTTTGTGTTCTGTTCAGTAAGTGTGTGTTGCATTTCCTGCAAATCCTCTGTGTATGTGCACACCATTTAAATGCAGCGCGGGAATGGCAGACTCCGCAACTAACAATTCAAACTATTATAGAGAGAGGAAACTAATCAGTGTAAATAACTAGAGCAGAATAAACTGATAAATAATATCAAAAATGGGATTTGATATGATGAAAATATTAAGGATTATAACTTTAAGGGAATTGCTACATACCACAGTATCAATGGTATCAAAAAATCTCAGATGGTAGACAGATTTCATGGTATATATCATCATATTGCCCAACCCTAAAGTGGATTTCACATGTAAGTATTTAACTCACCTACACACACACACACGCACACACACACACACACACACACACACAGAGTATGCGCAACACAGCTCTCAGCTATGCTCTGCTATGCACTCTTTTCTGTCCGTACCATGTTTCACACACACAAACACTCCTGAGGAGCTGAGGCAACAGCCCACTTTCTCAGGGTGCTATCCATGCCTTCTAAAAATATCTGATGCCCTAAAGGCACAGTTCGCAAGAAGTTTGCTGAAGTTTTCCACAGGAATTTCATTTCAAGCTGGGTCCAGCACCACAAATGTCAATATACATTTGCTTTCATTAGAAGGATAATGAATGGGTATGAGTCTGAAGACGCCCTGTGTCTCTATGTAAATGCTTTGCCCGATGTGGAAATGCGAATTTCACTGCATTGCACAATCAGCTGGATTTTGACAGAGGGAAATTAGTGTGCCTGTGTGTGTGTGTCATTTCAGACTCTTATTGCCTCAGCCTGTCATTAACCTCACAGTATGTTGTATAGCCCTCAACAAATAGTAGGGCACAATCATGATTATACTGTATCTACACTCTGTATGCACTGATAAAGGCTGCAGTTAGAGAGTGAGTTCTTTTTCTTTTTTTTTCTTGCATTCAGTTCTTTTTTCACTCTTTATGGTCTCAGTCTTTACTGCCACTGAGAAAAAGACAAGAAAATAGTTCTGTTATATAAAAAATGGAGAGACAGAAGACCTGGCTCCATTTGATGTCAGCCATACCTTCTGTCGAATCTCTCCTTCCATCTTGATGGGGGAGCCGAGCTCAGCGACCTGACGGACTCCCTCGCTGGCATAGCCTCCGTACTCCCACAACACGTAGCCTCTGGAGTGGGACGCACCAATCAGAGCAGACCAGTGGTTGGCTCGTCCTGGAAGACAGGAGCAGGAGAGGAAAAGACATTTAGGTTTGAGCGGTTTTAAAGTCTGAAGAGTGAGTCGGGAAGGGAGTAAATACTAGCTGATTAAATGAAGAGCTAGCTGCCTGCCTTACTTCATCCATGTTTTCTGATACAGATGATAAACTGTGCTTTTCAGTTGGTCAGTGATTCTTTTTCTGTTCTAGTTTTCCTTGATTCTCCTACTTACCAGATCATATACAATATGTAGATGTACTCCACTGAAGCATATAATACTGATTACATTACTTCTACATACCATAATAGATTGTATAACAACAATTTAAAATTTTTCTGATCAATTGATCAAGTTATCAATGTCCTGACATGTTTTAGGATATATAGAAATAACAATGTTTTGAATAATAATTTGTGTCTGATATGGGTTTTCCACAAAAAAGTTGAATTACCTAGTCAAAATTTTTTTTTTTTTTTTTTTTTTTTTTTTAATTTATCGACTCCTTCTCCTTCAAACCCAGTATCAAATATTTTTAGTTTCAAAAGTTTAACATGTCTCCCACTTCACTGAAAAATCTATTCACTGTATGTGCACTGCAGGCTTCAAGTTTCCACATCACACTTGTGTGTAAGTAGAATACTGGACCAGGATTGGCTTCTCAACTATTTGTGATGCGACAGTATCACGCTTTTATGCCCACATCTTAAAGATTTAAAGGGAGACTGTCCTCAGGATCAGTTGTTTATGCAGGTGCCCCAAAACAACATAAATTTACGTTCAAGTGATAGAACCCCTCTAGCGGCCATAGAAATTATGAAGGGAGCAAAGGGAGCAGAAGTCATTATTTTAGAGTGACAAAGTTCATGTAGGGAGGAGGTCATACACTTCAACAGTGATTTCTAACAGTTTTGGAAGGCACAGGTAAATGTTATTGTCCTGCCAGTTACTGCCGATATGGGGCTTCCCATCAGAAAATGTTTGTATGTGTCATTCTGTCATTATATATATATACACACACACACAGTATACATGCATGCATGAGTGGGTGTCTGTGATTTGAACTCACTGGGGTAATCTTTGGGATGCACTTTCTCCGACCAGTTGCCGTAGAAAGTGAGTCTATACTTGGCTGTTCCACAGGCGCAGCACTCAATGGCAGGAGCTTCTGTAGCCTCACCAAACACACGCTCTGCAGGGCAACAGGACATGACCATGACAATACACACAAGAGCTCACATGTAAAGATATAAGGGTAAAATGGATAAACAACCTAATAAAATATAGAAAACACAATTCAGGAACCACGAGACAAACAGATCAGCCAGTGTGCGAGCTTTGACACAGATGCACACCTGCATAAATACCAGATGAACGAGTACAATTTGGAACCAGTCAGAATGTCACAAAATTATATCCCTGGAATAAACTGGTATTTAAATAATACATTAGCCTTGACGCAGACTTATAAATATTCAGATATTGCCCTTGACCAATGCTTTGCAAAGATAGGTGAAGGGGAGTACTTGGATATTTATGAGTCACCAAATTATTCAGAAGAAATAATCACTTAACATCTAAGTTATAGCAGGATGAGTCAAACATCGAAGGCACCTAACTTTTGTCAGCAAATTGAAACGGGGTGGCTTGATTGGCTTGCATAATAGCCTGGAAAATTAGATTTCAGTGGGGAGAGGAAGATTTTATGAAAAGTAAAATTCCCCTGAGATTAAGTTTGAAAAACCATTAGTCCAGACTCTTGTTTTTTATTGTACAAATAAACGTGTGCATCAAAGCTAAGAGTCCTGTCGCCTCTCTGTCTCACAAGAGTTTAGTGTTTATTTGGGGAGCCGGCAGCTTTCCAAATCTGGTGTGGCATTTTTCTCTGCGGTGAAATCACAGGTAACATAAAAGCTATGGAGTGACTCTGTGGTGAAATACAAAGGAATATTTAAATTCCACACAGACTCCCATGAGATCTGCGATTCACTGTCCTCGCAGCTTTCCCTGCTTTCCCTGTTGGCTTCATATTTTTTAAAATATGGTATGAAAGACTGGGAGCTGTTCTGCTCCGAAAAATGAAAAAAAAAAAAAAAAGACAGATAGAGGAAGGGATAATGACACCATGATGAGTGGTCAAGGATGAAAAAATGAGCAGCCAGCGAGGGAGAGGAGAAGATGACGGGCAGCTGTCATTACCTTTCTCACACAGCCGAATGGTGAGAGATCCTTCATCCTGGAAATAGATGATTCTCTTCTGGACAATGCTCGCCCTGGAGAGACAGAGAGAGTTGTACAGAGAGAGGGAAATATAAAATTATGAAAGAAAAGAAAGGGAGAGAAATTTGAACAGTGAGAGGGGTGCAAAGAGGGCATTAGATGGATAATACTGTAGTTTTTTTTCCCAATATCTGATCCATGTAATCCTCAGCGAGAGGGGAAGGTAATGGGTTCCCTGAGGTTTCATAATGGACACAGAGTACACATCTTTTCACAGAAACAGCGCCGTATTCTCTGAACCTCATGACACAATCCCACTGCTGCAATATGAAATGTAACAGAGCAATCATGCCCACAGACATAAAGAAGAGAGAGGCCGGATAGCTGGAATTACAGTCGGAAGCAGGAACATAGATCTTTACACACACTGTGGACAGAGCCAAATTCTAACTTATGAGCTAATATTGTTGGAGAATGAAACTGTCCCAATGAAAGTAGGTTGTTATTCCAATACCATTTACATTCTTCTTGAGTAAAAATGAAATGCATTTCTCATATTGCACAGAGATCTGTAAAACTGTGTGTGATGCCGATTGTATGGAAATCTTGAGTTAACAAAGCAGGTAAAAAATTGTCAGCAGAAGTCTGGCCTTGCAATACTTTTACAATACTTTTGCAATAGTTTTATATTCCATTGCTGTAGTGTTGCAAACCCTCCCAGTATTTTACACTTCCTCTGAATAGTTCAGTAAGTTGGCACCTACGATACTGCCTTACACTACTGTGCTGTTCTTAACAGTTGGATGTTTAAAAATGTGTTGCAAACTAAAACTTACATCTCTAAAGCAGTGATTTTTAACCCTTCATATGAATTATTATCAATGCAAAAAAAGAGAATCTGCTTTGCCTGATAGAAAACTGGGTGTTGTTTCTGTTGTTTGTTTTTTTTAATTTATTTTCAAAATTTAAAATTAGTGTGCCCCAGGAACCCAAACTCATTAATGCATAATTTTTACATTATCCATCCATCCATCCATCCATCCATCCATCCATCCATCCATTCTCAGCTGCTTATCCAGGACCGGGTTGTGGTAGCATCAGACTGAGTAAGGAAACCCAAACATCCTTCACCCCACCAATGCCCTCAAGCTCCTACTGGGGGATCCCAGGGCATTTCCAGGCCAGAAGAGATATGTAATTCTTCCAGCATGTTCAAGGTCTGCCC
This sequence comes from Thunnus thynnus, assembly GCF_963924715.1. NCBI lineage: Eukaryota > Metazoa > Chordata > Actinopteri > Scombriformes > Scombridae > Thunnus > Thunnus thynnus. Next base: position 6,324,906 of record NC_089521.1, on the reverse strand, counting down.
CGAGGTCTCCTACCAGTTGGATGTGCCCGGAACACCTCCAAAGGGAGGCGTCCAGGAGGCCCAAACCATCTCAGCTGGTTCCTTTCAACTCGAAGGAGCAGTGATTCTACTCCGAGCTCCCCCTTGATCTCCGAGGATCTCTCTACCCTTGTGTCTAGACAGCAAGTGTGTGTGAGATGCATTTTTCATATGCAAGTCACTCTCATTGTAATCCGTGCAGCTGTCTGCACCGGTTCCATGCAGGCTCACGTCTCAGCTGCATCTCATGGGCGTAACTGCGATCTGAAGTGTTTATTTATGCTTCAAGTCTGTTTTCTTCAATTTTACGCCCGTAACTACAGTCATTGTGAATTGGGCTCTTGAGCGCTTCCTACACGTGGGTGACCTATGCTCAACACTGCACCTGAACACCTGCAGTATAGAAACACAGACGGAGCACTCACTGCTGATGCTGCTGCTCTGTTGATGTGCTGCTTACACTACACTTGCTGTCTTGACATGGCATAAGGCTGAGTCCAGACACCCTTTGGAGGAAACTCAGTTCGACAGCTTGTATCCACGATCTCATTCTTTCAGTCACTACCGAAAGCTTGTGACCATAGGTAAGGATTGGAACGTAGATGGACTGGTAAATTGAGAGCTTTGCCTTCTGGCTCAGCTCCTTCTTCACCACAACAATCCGGTACAACGCCCGCATTACTGCTGATGCTGCACCAACTGCCTGTCGACCTCATGCTCCATCTTACCCTCATTCGTGAACCCTGAGATACCTGAACTCCTTCACTTGGGGCAGTAACTCACTCTCAACCTGGATGGAGCAGTCCACCTTTTTCTAGCAGGGGACCATGGCCTCAGACTTGGAGATGCTGACTCTCATCCTGACCTCTTCACATTCAGCTGCAAATTGTCCAGTGCCTGCTGGAGGTCATGGTGTGTTGAAACCAGCATGACCACATCATCTGCAAAAGGTAGAGAAGCAATCCTGAAGTCCCCACACCAGACACTCACCTCCCCTGGCTGCACCTTGAGATTCTGTCCATGAAAATCACAAACAGAATCGGTGACAAGGGTCAACCCTGGTGAAGCCCAACACCCACTGAGAACAAGTCTGGCTTACTGCTGAGAATGCACAACACAACTCTCACTGTAGTTATATAAGAACCCAATGGCTCACAAGAATGGCCTTGGTACCCCATACTCCTGCAGCACCCCCACAAGGTGCACTGAGGAATGTGCAAACTCCCATGACCCCTCAAGTATCCCTGCCAGAGTGAAGAGCTGGTCCACTGTTCCAAGGCCAGGACGGAATCAGCATTGTACCCCCTGTATATGCGGTGTGACAGTCGGCTAGAGCATCCTTTCCAGCACCCTGGCATAAGCTTTCCCCAGGAGGAAGACCCTCTCCTTCCGCAGGGAGAGCTTCAACACCCGCCTGGTGCCTCACATCCTGGGCAACTCCGGAAAAGAAGAGAGTACAGCCCCTCTCCAAGAGTATCTCTCCGGAGCCTACACTGTGCGCAGAGGCAAGCCCAACTATATCTAGTCGGTACCGCTCTACCACCCATACTATCTCCAGCTCCTTCCCCACTAGGGAGGTGATGTTCCACGTCTCTATAGCTAGCTTATGATACCTGGGATCAGCATGCCCAGTTCCCTGCTCCTGTCCGCTGCCTATCTGGTAATGCACCTGACGCCAGTTTTTAGCCCTGCAGGTGGTGTTACTTTTTCGGGCTGTGCCCAACTGGGCCCCATGGGCCGGCCACCAGATGCTCAACGTCAAGTTCCCCACCCAGCCCTAGGAGGGTGCTCCGGTCCCCCTCCGGATGAGGTTCCTATGTGCCTGGAATGCTACTTCATTGAGGTCAAGTGCTCTTAGTCTGGACCCTCACCTCGGGAAAATTTTTATTTTTATGATCTTTAGTAGATATTTCTTTGGGAACCAAAGTGGTGGACTGACCAATAGACCGACATTGCCTCAAGTGTGTCTAAAAAATTATAACGCACCTCACCTACATTTCAACTCCCTAAATTCTGCTTTGGAATTAAAAAAAGATTTTGCAAACACTCAGACAGGACATTGACAGGCCTGTTATGCACACAAAGTTGAAAAAACGTGTATAACATGTCCTGGTAACAAACAGTCGCCAATAGGAGCAGATGCTGATGTGAAGCAGAGCCACTATATGAAGTGATTTTGCAACCCACCCCTTGTTTAGGAAAAACTGCTCCACAGTGAGAAGCAAATTAAAAACAAATGTATAAATGAAGACATATCACCAACAGCAAATCATGTCTGGATAAAGCCATACATCTCATTTCACATTGACTGCTGTAACTATTTTCTTGCCTCTGCCAGAAAACCACATGCATCTGCAGTATGGTCAAAATGCTGAAGACAGACTTAGAACTAGAACTAAAAGAAGAGATTCACTGGATACAAGATTCACTGCAGCTACATATCTTACTGTGACTCAGGTAATCTTAAACTTGATTTGAAAATTCTATTCATCATTTTCAAAGCAATTAATCACCAGACCCCAAATTACATTTCAGAACTGTTATCTTTTGTAGGAGCAAAGTCTTAGGACAGCAGACAGTCCAACCTTTATTACTGAAAAGCCCAGATTAATGACTAAACATGATCAAGCTTTGCAGTCAGAATGCATAAAATTGGAAAAATTGTACTTTAGACATTGTGACTATAAATGTATTAATGCTATTTCTCAATAATGTAACTAACATTATTTTAAAAGCAGTCTTAGCATAACAGCGACAGGGTGTTCAATCTGCCTCATACAGTAGAGACACATAAAACTGGGTAATGAAAGTGAGCTGAGATGGCCTGGATTAACACAGTGTGGTGCCCTAGGGTGACCACACTGTGGCTATAAAGACCATAGATCTATATGAACTTATTGCTAAAGTACAGGCTCAACACACATACTACAGAAAAATGTAAGACACAACCAAAAAATCTGACACCACAGATAGAGATTGGCCTACAAATGCCATAGTAGCCCTTACACTGATGTTCAAATCTGAATGCAACTCACATCCCAATGCGACACTTCATGCTTAATATCATTATTTCCATCATAAATGGCCTGTATGAGGACTACATGCAAAGCCATTACAGAGTATGTCTAAAAAAATCATTACACACACATACCAAATAATACAAGCCCAATAACCACTGTTGCAAGCAACCATTTCAACAGCTGAATGATCATAGCGCACCAGGTGAGGTGATGTGAAGGCATAGGGAATGGCACATTGAGAAAATGTATTGCAATGCGCAGGCTATTAGAAATTATGGTTGTTTTGTTGTTATATTGTTTTCAGAAAAAGAAATTAAAGGAATGAAAACAAAATAGTGATTTGATTTTCATTTCAAAACCCAGAAATGAAAAGGCATTTTTTGTTTTTTTCCTGGTCAGAAACGGCAGATACAACATTTATAAAAGGACTTGATTCTCCTTCTCGCCTTTGTAAAAAAGAAAATAAAGCTAATGTATGAACTGCAGCACTCAGGAATATGAAGGTGTACTTGTTCCTCATAGCAGGGTGGATTAGCAAAATGGTCTTTGAACATATGTTCTATCAGCAATAACTATAGTTACTACTGTTGTTACTGAAATAAACAGCGTCTCTCCCTCCTTCTCTCAACGCCTCCGTGGTGCTGAAAGACACACAACAGTGGCTACTTTTTCAATTGTTTTCTCATTCTTATTATTCATCTTCTTATTAATAAGAATAATGCTGAATAAAAGCTTAATCAGGTGCTTTATAAACGTATCTGCCATTTCCGACCACGAAAACTATTTACGTTTTTCTTTTTTTTCACATTGGTGCCCCCCAGCACAGCAAACTGGCTGGTATCCCCGGGCACTCGCCCGATGCGATACATGGATAATTTGGCCCAGGAGCTGAGCAACACTGACTGCGGAGACAGAGGAGGGACTGGTGACAATAAGTAGGAGTTATTGGTTATATTGCTCCTATAAATCTTACACAGACTGAATAGTGCAATATACCCTGCAACATGGGTTGACTGCTTAGGCATGAAATTGAAAAACAAAAGTGAAATATAGAGACTATTATTGAGCTGCCCTTGATAGTTTTTAAGTAAATTTTATAGAAGCTCTAACATTCACTCTCCTTCAGAGCTAACTCTGTTTGGGTCTCCACCAACTCCTGAGAAAGACATCTATACAAAATTTTCTATGTCTATACAAAATTTCATAGCAATACATTTCATAGTTGACTGACATCACCATCCCCACTAGCATGGCTAAAAGTACTGATATAAGGAGCCAGTATTGAACCACTAACGCTGAGACTACTGGACGAGTAATTTGTCCCCTACTTGTGCCTGGATTGTGACTTGTGTAAATACTCATTTTGTTTCCCTTATTTCACCATTTTGGGTGTCCATATTGTATCCTGTAGTTGACTATATGATCACATAATAAACTGACAATTCAAGAATGCCCATCAGGAAAGACAGACCTTAACCTAATTCACAGAGGGCTGCATCTAGTCGACAGCTTTTCCCCTAGACATCCTCTCCAACAGTGAGATTTAATCACAGCTCTTTCCTTTAACACTTCCCGTCTGACTGTTGGATTCAGCACCAAGTTTCTCCCTTTAGATCTGGATTCTCACATCGGGTAAGCACACTCAGTCCTGCTTTTCTCTGGAGACAGCCTGTCTCTCTCACTGTTCTGTCAAATAGCACACCCATGGAGCTGCTGTGGCTGCAGTATATCCCTGACACATTCTACACTGTAAATGCTTTGCAGCAAGAGTTAAAGAAAATGCCTATAAGATGTTGTGCAAAATATATTATACTTTTTGCTATTGTATGACAAAAGTTTCGTTCAGGGAGGACACATAACAGAACACAAACAAATCTTGCAACAGTTAGTATATTAATGCATCCAAATCTACATTTTTTCATCTGCTTCCAACCTGCCATTCTGCTGTTGACTGATTTTTTCTTTTTTCTTTTTTTCTTATTCTCTGTTCTCCTACGCCTCTTTCTGTTCAAGTACCTTATTAATCATACTTCCAATGGCATCATGCATTGTATATATTCCACATCTCAATGAGATGTCTGCTGACTTCTCTTTTGTGTACCCTGGAGGGCTGGACAGCACTCCACGCTGAATCCTTAGCGTGCTGTTTGGATTCATGTGTGGCGGTCCAACATATACAACTGTTCATGCAATCATGTCAAGTGCTCCTGACTCCAATAATAAACATCAGGAGTAAGTGGAGGAAATTCACTTCACGTTAGTAGGAAACACAAATCAGTTAATCCGGCTTATTTATACGCTTTTTATTTTCACATATACAAAAAATAATTTGTAGGCGAAAATATGATACAAATAAACCAAACATAAGTCAGCAGGAATGGACAGTAACTGAAGTGAAAATGTGCAGAGTGATTTTGATGTTCACTGTGAGATTGTTAACTGATGAAGAATCAGTCCCTCTATGAAAACATGAATTTCATAAAGTGGTTTCTCTGTATCTGAATGAGTTTGTTGGAAACCTATTTCTTAAATTTTAAGCTGTAGTTGTTTGTGTGTGTTGGTGTAAGACATCTGTTAATGTGCTTCATGTTGATAATGTACTACCTGCTTTAATCAATGGTTTTGTGCACAGATGCATCTTTTCACACAAAAATGACAAAAAAACTTGTCATAGCATTTTTGGCATTAGATTTATACTCCCAAACAAGACATAACATGACTAAGAGTCTACAGTCATGCTTGCAGCTCTGTGTGGCTGTACTCACTGCTTGGGCACAACGGTCATCAATGTCAAGACAATGCTAACATGAAGGTATTTAGCAGGTACACTTTATCATGTTTACAATCTTAGTTTAGTGTGCTATCATATGCTATCACAAAAACTACAAACAACATTCGTTTTTCTGGTAATTAATCATAAACCAAAATATTACACAAATTTTGACCTGATGATGTTGCTAGCTGAAAAGTTAAGATGTCACCACAGCTGCATCACATCCTGACAGGGACATGAATTTCTGTACAAAATTTTATGGCAATCCATCCAATGCTTGCCGAGACATTTCACTATAAACCACAAATCTGAACATGTTGGTACTAGAGGAAATGTCAGGGGACCGACAAAGTAGGATACATCATCTGAGAACAATGAATGTTTTGTACCAAATTTTGTGCCAATCCATCCAGTAGATATTGAGATATTTCACTGGATTAGTGAAAACTTTGACCTGCTGGTGGCACTACATGAAATGTCAGAAGATCACCAAAACCATTAGGATTCATCCTCTGGGAACAATGGATATCTGTACAGTAGTTCATGAAAATGTATCCAAGAGTTGTCCAGACTCCACTAAAAACCAAAAAAATGTCTTCAAGCTATATGGTGGGACTAGAGGTAACGTCAATGGATCACCAAACTTACTAGGATTCATCCTGTTGGGACCTTGAATGTCTGTATAATTTCATGTCAAAACATTGTTGTTGAGTTATTTCAGTGTGGACTAAAGTAGTGGAACAATCGAAACAGTCAACAGACCAATGTTGCTATCGCAATAGACACGCAACTAGCATCGATAAAAATGTAGTTAACTCAGTATACTGTTCTGTAATGTGAGTACCTTTAGTCTGACTTTTACTTTTGGTTGTGGCCATAAGTTGCATATCTAGACGTGTTGTTGTTTGGGGTGGAGGGTGGATAAAAGGCCTTAGACTGATGGTCACTGTTAATCACTGTTTGATGTGGTGCCACACAAAAGATCAGGAGGTCACAAGAAAAGTCATTAGCAATTATTCTCTAAAAGCATAAATCTCCATCCAAATTTTAGGCCAGTAGTTGTCAAGGTATTAAACTATCAGACTGACAATCAGTCTTTAGGCCCCACTGGCGGCAATACAGAAAGAATCCATTTATATCAGCTTGAATTCATTTCTTAAAAGCTAACATGACTTGCCAGCAAATACCATGACAGCAGTTGTCTCTGACAGCTGAGTGTACTTGAAATAATCTAGTCCTGTGATCAATACAAAAAGCCTGTCTCTGTCTGTGGCTGTGTCAAGAGCGAAGAGTTAAGATCCAGTTGTCAAACTCCTTTCACAGTTAGACTTGTGTTGTCACTGAGCAAGCAGACGACTGGTGACCTCTTCCTCCTCCTGGAGTCCTCCCAGTTAACAGCACCAGAATACTGATGGGAAGATTGAGCTGAAGGTCGATGTGAGGTGAAAATGTGATGAACAGACGGCCGCAGGGCAGTGATGGAGCGAGAGGAGAAATGTTAAGTATAAACTTGAGAAGTGATCAACAGGACAGCAAAACTTAGATTGGAAAACATTGTGCCTCATTCTTCTCTCATCTCTCTCCCTCTCTCTGTCTCTTTTAGCTCCAGGTGGTTTCCAGACACTGAAAGACTTTTCAGGAGTTTCTGGAGATTAAAGAACAGATTTGGGCTGAGCTCATCAGATCTACCAGAAGGACCTTGGTGACCTGGGGAGGAAACAGACAAACACACTCTCTTCAACACTCACACATACACACTCACATGGACATACACACTCGGATGCACCCTGAGGAACTCATGTATAGAGACATGTCATGTTCGCACAAGATAAAAGTCAAAACAAGGTAGAACTATGAAAACCTTTCAGCTGAAAATCTTCCTCATAACATGAAGCTGTTGAAAACTGGATGATGCTTTGAAGATGGAGAAAGGAGGGGAATTATGTGGGTGATTCACCATTATTAAAGTAATCCAAGAATATTTGACAGCTTCGCCATGAAACAGCAATGTTATCAAGATGTTTTTACTCTATAGTCTGAATACATAAACAAAATGCGCTAGCTACCATCTACAGAGGTTGTCAAACCTGAAGTTGGTAGATATTAGATTTAAGTGATTGAGAGTTGTCTGCTTTTGAAACTAAATATTTCTGTGGGTACAATTACATTTCAGCATTTGCATCTAACAAACTTTGCTTTAAAAAGATTTTAAACCAAAATGATGAAGTCACATTATTGGAAGACGTTATGATTATTAAAGCCACACAATAGGTCGTAATATCAGTCGCCCAAAATACGACATAGTTACATTTGAGTGACAGATGCCATCTGAACTAGTAGCGTAGTAATTATGACCCCAAGCAGGGGCGCAGTTGAGATGGCATCTACATAAATTGACAAATATCCTCATTTGGAGGCAGCGGGTTGGGTGGATGCTGTAGCCCAACAGTGGACTTGAGCGGACTTTGCCACAGGAGACTAGGGCTGTGCAATATGACCAAAATCCCATATCCTGATATAGGTCCTTTCATATCCAGATAACGATACATATCACGATATAGCACATTTTCTGTAAATTCAACCAATAAATTGTTTATATAAAATTACCAAATGGAAAGAACTATTTCTTATTACATTTTGAATTATATACTCAACAAATAAAAGGTACTTACTCATATTTGATTATTTTTCTTTTTATTTAAAACCTTTGTGTACATTTTCATTCAAGCATACATTCAATTAAGAAAAAGGGGGCCGTGGGCAAAATGTCTGAGTCTGGGGTTTGTTTTGAGCACTTGACTGTACTTTTGTGGCTCTCATCTGTAGACTCTCTCCGTACTGTTTGACATGATTTTTGGATAGGTGGTAAAAGACATTAGTGGTGTTTGAGCCTGTTGTGGGGACCAGTCAGTCAGACTTTTCATACCAAAGCCACATCCATGTGACAGAAGTAGCGACTCTTCTAGGTACGAGTACCTTGTTTTGTCTTTGCTGGTCGGAGTCCTTCTCCTGTTTGGAATTACCTTGATCCATGTCACTCTCCTCCATGTTTGTTAGTGTTATCTTCATGCAAATTTCCTGCCTGCATCTGTGCTGGAGGAATGCAAGGCGTCGTCCAAATGAAGAGTGTGATTTGCGACAAAAGAAATACACGATAGAGCATAATATGAAACAATAGATGCTTTTCTATCACCACACAATATATATCGCCACATCACACAGCCCTACAGAAGGCCCTTGTTTGTTTCCTGTTTCCAACCACAAATGTCACATTGAAGGAAGTAGTAACTTAAACCCACATCACATGTTTCTCTAACCTTAACAAAGTTATCATTTTAACCCAAACCATGATCTTTCCCTAAATCTAACCAAGTGGTTTTTGTGCCTAAACCTAACCAGACCTTAAGCACAGCACTGTCACATCATAAAACAATTTTTTAACAATTTGCAACTGATTTAGAAAGCACGGACAAATGATGTCCTGCCAATTACAGCCGATAAGAGCGCCAGATTAGAAAAAGCTCCTATGTGTCTTTCTGGAGTGCATGGTCAAACACCTTTTTTGGTTGTTTAATTTGGAGGACTTGTTGCAATTTTTTATTAACAATGATATGATGAACACACAGAAGTATCACCCGATTCTAGAGTTCCCCTCAGCTAGGCTGCGAAACATTTTAGCATCTTTCAGCTTACTGTTTTGGTTTTACAGCCCACAACTTTACTGCCATGATTCACTCTTACAGCTCCCATCAACCTTGTTTTCAGCAGCAGCAGGTATCTGTTTTCAGCAAAAGTGTTCTACTAAACATACCAGATGCACAGCAGGCAGACAGGTAAGTAACTCAGTGGTGAATATAGTGGAACATTTAGAAGCTCAAGATATTTCAGTTAGTAGAGACCACAACAGAGCTAAAAGGAGAGTGAATATTGGACCTACATTCATTCAGTAGCCAGAAACACAACTCAGCACAGAAGCTAATGTTACTTTGCGTGTGCCGATATGATGTGTAAATAGGCAACTGTTTACTAACATGTTCAGCATTACATCATGGCTACATAAATACTATGCATGTGCATTGAAACTGTATAACAGGACACCTCAAATATATGTTGTTGTAAATAAGTGCACAAGGTAGAGTATATTACACTGCATGTTACCATGGTATCACAACGTCTTTGTGCCACATGACCAGTTAACTCTCACTGGTAAGGTGGGGTTCCAATAGCTACTTCCATTTTGGATCAGGTTCCCAGTTCATAAAATTTCAGATCCACCAAGCTGAGCCTTTTTATCCCTCCTCACTTTTTCATTTAGTAATGAGCAATAAACAAAACATTTCGCAGGCAATTAGGCCACTGCTAAAAACAGTAGTGTTACTGCCTTCTCAGCTAACAAATTATGATTACAGATCTAAATTGAATCTTCGAGTTTTAGTTATTTATAAATGTAGTTACTTGGAGTTGAGAGCTTAACATAATTAATTTTAATTTGAAAGAATTTAGATTTAAAAAGGGGATATGACACTGGATTCAGATTGAATAAAATGCTATCAACCCTACTCACTGGTAGAATTTACCCATCCATGAGTTGAACCGACTGTAAACACACTTTAAGGATAAAAATCTGAACACGGCCTCTTTTTGCCTGAGGTAAGTGGCCATGGTAAAATCTCAATAATACACTCAGTATAATCAATGATAATGGACTTGGTGGAGAAAACGCCACCTACACCTCAAATATTATTACTTGCGTAACAATAAGTAAATAGTATTTGCATGATCAGTTATTTGCTGCCCTGTGTGTTCATGCCTAAATTCCTGTTTGACTGTATATCTAAGCTGAAACTTAACTCACAAAAACAGCAAGAACTGGGGAAAGGATGAAAGTGACATCAAAAAATGAAGACAGTGAAGCTAAATATGTGGCAGAAAAGTTAAAAACATGGTCAACACCTACATGCTGCTTCAAGGCAGACAGCTTTGCAAGATGAATGACAGGAGTTGGGGTGAAAACTTGACCAACTGAGGAGGAGGAGGGCAGGTCTGACACACTTCCTGCCTCAAGATGAGAAGTTGCACATTTTATCTTGAAGTTGTTAGTTCCAGTGCCAGTAAGAGATGAGTAGAGATAGCACTTAATACAGAGAGCTATTTAAAAGCTGCTGACATGTTCTGTTCTGTTGCTATAAACTGATGAGCATGTTTCACAGCTGACTTTTTTCAGGTGTTCAGCTCATACATCACTTCACTGTGCGAATGTATGGGAAAAAAGTGGAATCCCAACTGGAGCTTCACAGTACATGATCATGAAGTAGTCTTAAATAGGGCTGCAAATCACTTTATGGATTGATCATTTGTTGATAATAGTAAGAAATGCCCACCAAAAATGCCCAAGTTCACAGAATCAAATAGCTTGTTTATCCAACCAACAGGCTAACACCTAAAGATATTCAATGTACTATCAGAGCTACATTACAGCCGCAGACTTTCAGCTGCTGAATTCTCTGTGATTCCTAACAAACACTAACACTGACACAAACAAACAACTACCTTTACAATATAATGTTGGAGCTAAGATGTGGTGCCACTACTACAACTTATGAAGCCAAATATAGTGCTTCAGAATCTGACACAACAGAGTATGGAGGAGGACGTTACCACTGGAGCTACGGTACAGCAGCAGCCGACAGAGAGGCACAGCCAGACAGACGGCTGCAGCATTGACTGATGCCCGGGGCAGAGAGAATGGAGACAGAACAGAAAACTTTGTTATGCTGCAACAAACTTTACGGTGCTTTGATATTGATTTTGTTTTCTGACAGATTATTATATCGGACTTTGCCAACTGTGAATACAGAACAGCAAACAGCAACTGTGTTAACTGTAACTTATGTGGCTGCATCCAGCTTGAGCACTTGATTTGACAAGTGCTTGTAGTTTTTCCCACCCCTTCATCCACGATTGTTTCCCAAAACAAGCTGACTTTTTGACTGTCCACCAGCACCGTGCAGCACTCAGTAAATTTGCAATGCTCGACATAACGTTAACTGACTCCAGTACGCCATTGGTGTTATGATCCTTGCACTCCAGTACAATATATCCAGATGTGATGACGAAAAAACGTTTTGTAAATGAAAATAAGCCTCAGTAAAGAGATATAATACTGCTACTGACTAACTTTGTCTTTGGTGCTCTGCTGGCCATGAACACACTGTCAGTAGAGTCAGTCAGTCTGATTCAATTCAATAACCAATGCATTCTGGTAGTTGTAGGATTCCCCCCTAAGAGCGGTATGGGGAATCTACAGCCTTTTTCTCAGTTTTCTCTGGTCATAGGGCACCAATTTCAAAAATAATTGCACATTTCTACTATATAGGTGACCTAGTTTTAAGAAATCTTCATAATCACACAGCAGTGAATTTTGATCAATCACTAAAATTGTTACCCTATAATGTGCTTGACTGGCTATTCGATTTATGGACTAATTGTTCCACCCCATCAGTCTTGGTTATGATATCACTGTACAGTCAGTAAACAAGCCAGTTTAAACTAAACCACTTTATTAAGGGGTTAAACCAAAAATGAGCCCATACAAAATGCCAGAGATACTGTATCATTTCACAGGAAACATGACTACATGTGCACACAACTGAAGTACAGTAGGTCAAAGTTGAACTACGAAGGCCTCATGTAAACGATTATGGAGGTTTATAATCGACAGTTTGATTAATAATTTTGCACTTGCCTTCATTTTCTCTTTCAAATAAGTTCAGGGGTTTATGTAAATCCTGCCTGATTGTCTGACTGCTCATATTTCTTTTATGGTCTGGATTCTTTTTTTGTGATGTCACCACCTTCCCAGATCTAAGCAATTAACTTGGTGAGTATAAAGTAAATATTACTGATAGAACTAAGCTGTAGTCAAACAAAAAAACATTTGTGTTTGGTGTGCTTGTTGGACCTCATATAATTCTTCATGTAATTGTTCTATCAGTACTTATACCTCATTAATAACACAGAATGCAATTAGCAAAACAGTTCATCAAACCCTATATCTCAGCTAGTGAGGGCAACAGTTAACTTACAATAAATCACTGCGTTGTGTTAGACAAAATCACGGATCAAGAAAGGCTCCAGACAAAGCTCATTTTCAAATGCACAGTTATAAATAAAGACAATATCTGGCTCTTAGTTAAAACACAACACAGTACAGTGAATAACTTACTTCACTAAACTCAAAACCAATGTTTTTTCCTCTCTGTTCCTCAGTAATCATCACTGAGTAGGCACTACATATTCTTCAGCTCCTCTAACTTACTTTTGGTCAGACAAAATTTGAAAGTTTACACACAGGTTGAATCTGAGTAGATTTGGCTTTCTGCCATCACATCACTTAACAAAGGATTTTGACAAATATTTAAATAAAAGTCTAAATCTGTGGCTAATCTTTTAATAAAAAATAGTCCCTCTTTTTAAGCTCTACAGCTGTCACCAACAGCTTAATCAACCCTCCTCCTGAAAAAATAATTGCAGTGATTTTGAAATAGCAGGTTTTGGAGTTGGCACCAAATTTAAAAGATAATCCTGGAGGCCTGTTACACTAGTGAAAGGACCAATGAGATTTCTATGGGGAAAAGTATTGGAGCTCTCCCAACTGTAAGGAGTTTTGTATTTGATGCTTCTTGGATTGAGCTAAGAGACGTGTTGAAATCCTGGAATGGCAACATATACTCTATAACAGAGTGCTGAGGAGTAAGGAGAGACTGCCCAGGCTGGGCAAGATAAAGTGAAAGAAATATGAAGAGGCATTCCCATGGTGTAGTTGTGATTATTTTCAATTTTCAAATGGAGGATGGGGGAAGTGAGTGAAAATGTGCAGCTTTGGTATGAAGGTTCATAGCTGAAGTTACATTTTCTCTCTTTTAACTAGCAACCTGTATAAAGCAACATGATTCATAGAAGACACCGATGTTGTCCAAAGGGATGTTTTACAGTGCAGACGTACTGCGGAGTATCTCCTCCCCGACCGTCATGAATTTCCTTCTGAAGATTGTGTCAATAGAACCATGGGGAAGAAAAACGGTCTCAACAAAGATGAAGTGACAAGCAAGTTACAACAGCAGAGCGCAGACAGTTAAGAAGAAGAAAGAGTGAGACAGAAAGGCGCATAAGTCGGATGAGGTAACGCTAAATCTCTATCTCACTGCTGACAGACAAAAGTGACAGTAATATGAGGTGAATTTGCATAGCAGATGTTCCCCTACGCAGGGCTAGATTTATTGGACTAGCAAACACTGGGATGGCTACGTGCCATCTGTCATACAGCAGCAGCAGATAAATTAAAAGTAACAGCTGTGAGTATACTGTGGAGGTAAGGGCAAGTTATAGCATCTCGCTCAGAGGAGGAAGAGATGCGTGTCAGGGAGGTTATTCCCTTCGGGAAGTCGGATGAGGAAATGGAAACGAGAGAGAGGAGAAAAAAGCAGAACTGTGGAGAAAGAGAGAGGGTGGCAAACAGAGGGAGAGACATTTTCAGAGGTGTGTTCACTCTGAGTTATCGTCTGATTATCATTTGTATTCTCAATTCATCAAAAAGTGGCGAGCAGCTACATATTGCGGTAAAGAAATGTCATTCCTATACGTGTGTGAGCCCACATAAGATTTGTTTGTGCTTGCACAGGTGGCCTGGATTACATTTTGTACTTCCTCAAGTATTACTGAAACAAGGAAATTGTAATAGCCATTTCTAATCAGACAATATTACATTTGTTGAATCATTAATCCATTAAACCATTAATCATATTAATCAAATCTTTCTTTCACTATGTTTTTAGTCAAAGTGAAAATCTTCTGCCTTCTTTCTCTCTCTGGCTTTCTACCTAATGATTTTCCTCTTAATTCCACAACAGCCTGTGGCTCTGGTTAGAGCTACATTAGGAATTAATGTGTTCATCATGACACAAGCGTCAAAGTATTGTAGTCCAGGGGCTAAACACAGGGTTCAATGCATTCTGCTGTCTTCAAATCAAACGCAAACTAATACTTCTTTCTCCACAGAGCAGCCGGGACGATCATGGATACACTGACTATAACTATGAAATTCTGGCTGTGATTATAGCTTCTGTAAATATAATGAGCAGTAAATATGCTGGGGATGGGGCAGCACAAATAACTTTTAATTATCGATTATTGTGAAAATGCCACTGTGATTCAGAGCACAATTTTTTTTTTTAGGGTTTTCCTTATTTAAAGTCTGTTCTGCCTCAAAAACCCTGCGCCTGCTTATCTTCTTGGACAACAATGGCTTTCCCCGCAGTTAACGGAGCAGCAGAGAGGCTGCTCTCCACTGCTGGAGACATGACGTTAATAACACAGCGGAGCACTGCGCCTCCCCTCATTTTGTTATACTCATACAGGCAGGAGACTGTAAAATGCTTTCAAATTAATTAATTAATTAATGCAGTTTTTAATGCAACTTATTAAAATAAAAACGCTGCCGACTATTTATCTTATCTGCCAGTTATGTTTCATATTGTATTGTGGACTAAGGACACCAGTCAATGGTTTGGCACCATTTTCTATTCATTCAATCGAGAATCAATTCTGAATCGAACCAGCACCCAAGTATTGCCATTGTATTGAATCAGGAGATAATAATATCGTCTCAGACCTACCTGAGATGCTAACCACGACCAATAATAAACTTCTACGGCGGATCTGCTAATAATTCCAATGCATAACATATACTGTAGTCAACCAGAGCTATTCTGGAGTTCAAGAAGTCTGATGTCTGAAAAGTCTGATTTTTTCAGTGAAAAATCTGATAAACACTGTGCGCTGCATGCTGAGCACCAAATGGCAGATAGACATGGCAGTTGGAAACTTACTGAAGTACACAAAGAAGCAGATATTTCCCTCAAGAGCTGGTGGAGACCAAAACAGAGCTAAAAGGAACATGACTCCAAATTAATGTTAATGTTGCTCTGTGTCTGTTGTGTAATTGCACAACCGTTTGCTAACAACTTACAGCTTGTGACCTCCAAGTGGCAAAAAAAATTAATTAATACTGCTTTCAAAAAATTATATTATGAAGTATTCATATTAACTGATATTTTTTCACATAAATACATTATGTAAACATTCAACATTAAAGAATTTTTGACTCTGATGTACTGAAGAGGATATTTTACAGTTAAAAGACTTGCTAGTGCTCTCTGGTAGACATACTATAAAACAACAAACAACACTGTTTCTAAATTACTTAAAACATAGCTTTGAATTTCTTCAGTGCAATTTCACATTCTTTTTATTCTTCCTTTCTTCTTTCCATCTTCTTTTATATCCATATACTCAATACCATCATCTGCAATAAGCTAACATTCACTGATATACTGTATATTCCTTGACCATTTGTATTGGTCAGGGTCTACTTTTTAACACCTTCTGTAAGTCATGTCCTTCCTATCAATGATATTTATCGAATACACACTTCATCAGTTACCACTACACCACTAGTCCTATGAGGAAACACTCATAGTGAAAAAGGGGCAGTTTCATAGCCATCTTATGGAACCTTTAAAAAGACAATTTAATACCATATGACCATATGAAACAATACAGACACTTCGATCTGATACACTGTCCAGGAATTCAGAGTTTCAGAGTATTCTTGGAGTTGTTGTTGCCATTTCACACAGTCGCATCCAACAAAGCAATCTCTCTCACACACTCACACACTCACACACCACTGTTGAAATAACAGTGCAGGTTTAGAGTCAAACCTGCTTCAAACCACAAATTGCCCCCCATAATCATCATCTGTCTCTTTGTTGTAGAGCCGGTCCCTTTACACAAGCCACAGTGTGTCATAGCTTCTGGAGAAACACCTGGCATTAGCTTACTTAATGTGTTTCCCATAACCAATAACGACTATCTGTAAAAACAACAATGACCATGCTAGGGCACAATAATTATTGCCAGTGAAGCAGTCCAGATTTCTGCTTTCTGCTTTGTGCAAGTAAAAATGGAAAAACTGTGGATAAAGTGATCCTGTTGTTGTGGAATTATATAACTTGACTGGTGATTTTTAATCTTACCTAAAAACTGCTTTCCATTTGTACTTTACCCAAAGCACACCATATGGCTTTTTGAATTGATTTCCATTCATTTCATCACAGCATGATAATCAACTTGCAGAGACTTGAAACTTGATTGAGCAACATCATCTGTCGCAGATATAACTTTAATGTTTTTATCAAGACTACATCATCGGTGCATAGGGACTATTGAACTTTGTTGTTGCTTCTGACATCTGACACCCATGAGTCGACTACTCTTTTAATGCAATTAATGTAATTAAACTCATTAATGCAAAAAGTGTCCAAAATCAATTGGCTCTAGTAATGGCAATGTCGTTCTTGAAAATGTCTCAAAAACTATTGGATTGATTGACATTAAATTTGGTAAAGACATTCATGCCCTCAGGAATAATTCTAAACCTTGGTGATGCTTTGACCTTTCATCTAGCTAATGGCATTTCCATCTACCTCAGTTACTTTGTGTTAAGTCTAGTCTTTTGGATTTGATTTTCCACCAGCATAGTTCATTAATTCATACTTTTTGGTAGCTGACTTTTAAATCTTGGTTGTTAGTACTTTGGAGAGTTTTAAAAACAGTCCCTCCTCACAGCTCAATTATCATGTGATGGTAACTTAATTCACACATTAAAAAACATGAAATAAATGAATTTGGTCATTGTGATGTATGAACTATATCTCAATGTTTAAGTTTCTGCAGGTGGATTTTGTTATTGCCACCCGACACAAATATAACTAAAATTTTATGGGAATGGGAGCATCATTATTCAAAATGAAACCTACTTCAGTATAACACAGCCGGACCCAGTAGGCGGTGCTGTCCAGAACACTTGTATCCTGGTGCGTCTACGAGGTGTACTCTCCGTCACTGCAGGGGGACAGTTGGTCATGAACTGTGTGTCATCCTCATCAATGATCTAGAAACAAAAGAATTGAGGATACAGTATTAACATTGAAAAGCAAATTAACTTGATTTTGAAAATGTCACCATGATCTTTCTGTCCAAACCAGTTTTTCCCAGAAAATGAGGATCCAAAGCAGTGGAGACTTACTGCTGCAGGAGGCAACAGGCCTTGCATTGCCACAAGAGCTTTTCTCTTACTGTGTTCTGGCAAGGCTCAATATTGAGATAGAAGTTATTTCTGGTAGCATGTAGACTGGTAATCTGTTCTTCTCTCAATCACCATGAAACTTCTGACACTTTACTGGACAAACACACCACTCTCTAGGTATTTGCTTCCAATTTTAAACAGGAAAACATGGTGGAAATATTGTCAGATATCTCCTGAACCATCCACTGAACTCAGTTTCTGAGTTTATTTAAAATAAAACCTTGTTCAAATAGTTGTTCATTAGAGGGTGGCAAGTTAAATCAACATCCTAATACTCCCTGTAGTTATCTGATTGCTACAGCACAGATCTGGTCAGGCTCAGTTTATTCTCAGTAGAACTTTTTAGCCATGCTAGCAGCGTGGGTCTATGGATGGTGATGTCAGTCTGTTGGTCAGTCCAACACTTTGATGTAGACTGAAATACCTCAACAACAACTATTGGATGGTGCGGTGGCTGCACCACATGTCAACACCAAGTGTTAGTAGTATTCTTTTTAACACTGTTAATATACAAACATTTCAAGTAATGACAGCACACACAGCCTTTTGTTTTCATACAGCACACACTTTATTACTGGCAGTTTGTTTGCTAAATTGAGTGCACACATTTTGGTTAACATTCTGTCATTAACATTTCCTGCTTGAGTTAAATTGTTCTACCTTTGTTTTTCATGGATCAGGCAAGTCCTCCCCTGGCCAAAAGAAGTGGCACCAGTAAAGATGGCCTCTTATACTGTGACAAGTAGGAAGTGGAAGAGGCCAACTGGGTTTGCCAGAGGGGAGTCTGCCTCTCAGGATCCAGGCAACTTAAATTATTTGGGGATTTTAAGTTTTGTTGTTTTTCTTGGGTTGGACAGTTAGTTTGGTTCTAAATATTTTTTGATTTAAATCTTTGTTGATATTAAAGATTAATTTGTGATATAGAGTTAATTATTTATTCCTGCCCCCCTTCTATGTCTGCATAGGCTAGCCTGTGTGTATATACCCTCCCTTTGTGTCATTTAGTGGGTCAGTTATGTTCAGTTTAGGTTAGTTTGCTGTTTATTTAATTGAGTTTGAGTTAAAGGACCCTAGTTTTGAAATTGTATCACACACCTGGTGCTCTTGAGCCATACTGTTTGGTCCTTGACAGATGGATTGTCATGAATATGTGTGTGTTCATGGTCCACAGAGGATGACTAACTTTGATGATCCTCTGACTTTGACTCTAGGGCCACTGTGAGGTTGACATTTCTGTTTTATTGGGGGGAAATAGGAAACAACTATTAGATGGATTGGCATTAACATTAGCACAGATACAGTATCTATGGTGCCCAGAGGATACTGTAAATTCCTAGTGACTTTGGTGACTTTACCTCCAGCACCATGAGCAGGTTGACATTTGTGTCATTGATTACTATGCAGTTTGTTGCAGACATTCATGGTCTTTGTGAATTTTGGTGATCCTGACTTTTTATCTACCGCCATCAACAGGTCAAAATTTCAATTAGACCAACTGTTTTTCTTTACAATGAGCATTACAACTTGCAAGAGCTGTTAGCATGGCAGTAAACTCTTAGTCTTGTTCAGACTTAACTTCTTTAGAAAAACATTTTAACTTGCAAGATTTAATCTGGTTTTTGCAAGGCTAGGAAACAACAGGGATTATGTCATATTTGGTCCAAATTTTGTAAAATGATGCAATTCCTCAATTAATCAGTTAGTTGATTGAAAGAAAATTAATTATCAACTATTTTGATTATTGAATAATCGTTATAGTAATTTTTAAGCAAAAATGACAATGCCATTTGCTGGTTGCAGCTTCTCAAAGTTGAGGATTTGAAGCTTTCCTTTGTCATAAATGATAGTAAACTGAATGTCTTTGGATTTAGGACTGTTGACCAGACAAAACTAGACATTTGACATCACCATGAAATTGTAACAGGCATTTTTCACTAGTTTTCTAATATTTTATAAACAAAACGATTAGTAGAGAAAATAATCAGATAAATCATTAATGAAAATAATTGTGCATGAATATTAACTTTACAATTAAATGTTCATGAGGAAAACAGTTGCTTATAGGTAATCCATTTTGATTTACAGTTACTAACCATTCAACTAAACATCAAACATCAAAGCTGTCAAAGAGGTTTACCAATAGCAATAAAGGAAATTTGGGGAAAAGTCTTGTTTTCTGCCAAAGGCCCTTTTGAGGAACAGCTATCCACATAAAGAAAACCATAATGGAAACAACCTTTTTGACTAAAACGACTAAAAGTGCTAGCTTCTGTTTATTTATTTGTTTGTTTTGTTCCTTTGCTTGCTCACCTACAATAACACATTAGCAGAGGCTAGGTTTATGTGATTTTATCAGAGGAGAATTTATGCACTTTGCATCCTCGTAAATATGTTGTGGGTGCAGAGAGTGAGCAGTCTTTCTCGTTCATCAGTGATGAGAGGTACTGTGCTATGGGGGCAGCTGCAGAGTGCAGAGATGTGTGCACTGTGCATGTCCAGTTTTAATAATGTATAAGTTTGGGGAGTGAGCCATTAAATAAACTCACAAGTCAACATTAATCTGATCGATGGCTAACTGATGTCTATGCTTAAAACAGCACCAGTGACAGTAATATGGCCTATCTTAAATTCTGATTCGATCACTTATTGTTTTTTCCTCATTAAATCACAGCAGTGACATCAGCTTGAGCCAAATGTAAAGTTGTGTGAAAAAGGACATTTCTCAAATTCCCAAAGTGAAGCTTTGTATAAAAACAGCCTTGTGTATTCAAGATGCGTCTATCCCAGCCCTGAAGTATTTGGACCTTGTCAGACATTTTAAAGACTAAACACACAGACACACACATGCACACATGACCTATGACCTTGTTGCTAGTGTTCTCCAGCTGCCTCGGCTCAACAATAACAATGACCTAAGACCCAGTCCCAATGTCCTCATAGGACATTAAAAGGGAGAAGAAAGTCAAAGACAGCTCTTTCTTTCCTTCTTTTTCATTTTCTTTCTTTCACAAACACCCCTATTTATTCCACACGCACACATCCGCACACAAGAACACATACGCACAAAGTAGGAACATACTGAAATGAACACAGATCTGGACATACACATGCATACACACACACATACAGACACTTCTCTGTACTTCTATGTTGACTTCCCCATGCCTCCTTATTCACAATTTGGTTTACTTTGTGTCACGAAGTCTCATGTTCTGTCAGTCAAAAGCAGGCACAAACAACTGGCTAAAAAGCACATGAAGAAAAAGAGAGAAAGAGATGGAGAGCAGGGAGAGACATAAAAAAGATAGGGACAGAAAAGGAGCAAGAGAAACATAAAAGAAGAGGAAGGCATAGACTTAAAGAATAGACAGACAGACTGAGAGTTCTGTGAGAGAGGGGAATATAGAGATAGAACAGGCCTAACATGATAAATTGAAACTGAAATGGTACAAGGATAATACTTAAAACCTGTGTCTAGACATAAGAAAAATATAGCTTATTTTGTGTAGTGAAGCTGAGGTCTCACATGTATATGTACACACTTACCATCTAGAGCAATGGCACAACAATGACAGAGTGTATGAATAGGACGGGTGTCCATCACTGCATTTGTCCTCTGGAAAACTGCATTCTGTACGATAGCGATGATAATAATACAATTAAGACAGTATATCTAGACCAGAGTCAATGCAGTCTAATCCCAAGTAATGTTCTACATTACTTGGGATTGGTCATTCCACATTCTACATTACGATGGTCATTCTACATTCTACATTATGATGGTCATTCTACATTCTACATTATGATGGTCAATGCCAAGTCAAGGCAGACAAGACCTAAGTCAAGACAGGCATGTTTGAACTCATGACAGTTCGGTACTAATTCAGTACAGTCATAGATGGCAAGTCAAGACAAGTGAGTCCCTACTGTTATGTAAGTCCCAAATCCTAAACACTGGGTTCCAAGTCAAAATGGTCAATTCCAAACTCAAGTCTGTTATGTCCCAAATCATTGCTGAAGTCAAATCTCAAGTCATGTTCCAGGTCAAGATAGTGAATGCCAAGTCAAGACAGATGCATCCCAATTCAAGACAGTCAAGTCCAAAGTCAGGGTAGGCCTATTTGAACTCAAGACAGTAAAGTCTAGAGTCAACACAAGTGAGTCAATTAAATCCCAAGTCAAGACAGTTAAGTGCCACGTGAAGACAAGAAAGACAATGTTAAATCCTGAAAGTCCTAACGGTGCATTCCAAGGCAAATCAAAGTCAAATTCAAGATGAGCAAGTCCCAAGTTAAGCCCCAAGTCAGGACAGTAAAATTCCAATTTAAGGTCAAGATAGTGACCTTTTTTTTCATCAACTTTAAACTTTCAAATGGAAACCCTTCTTTAAGACTAGCAAGTCAACATTCAAGACAGAAAGTCCCAAATCGATACAGTCAAGTCAATCAAATTAAGACAGTCAAGTCGCATGTCAAGACAGCTAAGTCCAAGGTTAGGTCCCAAGTCCTAAACACTGGGTTCAAAGTCAAGACAATCAAATCCTCCTGTAGGCCCAGACAGTCAAGTCCTACAACAAAACAGGTACATTTCAAGTCCTACACTTTGGATTTCAAGTTGTAAACTCGATATTCTTTTCTTTTTTTCTTGTTTTTCATTCTAATTTGGCAACCCCCTGTTTGAGAGCAGTAT
Source organism: Thunnus thynnus (assembly GCF_963924715.1). Taxonomy (NCBI): domain Eukaryota; kingdom Metazoa; phylum Chordata; class Actinopteri; order Scombriformes; family Scombridae; genus Thunnus; species Thunnus thynnus. Next base: position 6,302,198 of record NC_089521.1, on the reverse strand, counting down.
CTGTAGTCCGAATGTGAATGGCATTTGGCTGCATGCATACCCACCATCCCGTCTGAATGTGTCAGTTCGTTAGTTTGCCTGTGCTCTCTTTGCTGCTGGTCCAGAAACGACACCTTCAATTTGTGCTTACAGTGGGGAGACAAAGTCTTTCAAGTTACCAGGCACAAGCCCAGGTGAAGTCAAGTCATTGCTGTTCGAGTCTAAACCAGGTTGCCAGTCTTTTTTCTGATTTTGTCAAAGAAGAATTCAAGGTCATCGGTCAAGTTTGACTCAAGTCCAGCTCATGTGGTTAAAGTTTCAAGCAATAGTTTTCCATCACTTGTTTACAGGATATCTGTGAGAGATGGAATGACAGACAGACAGGAGGAGAGACAGAAAGAGAGAGGTTTAGAGGGAGTGTGGGAAGACTGGCAAAGGAGCGTTTGTTTTCACTGCAGAGGCTGGCATGTCTGTGTGTGTCCACGGTTTGTCTATCTCAATCTCTTTCCCTCAATCTCTCGCTCTCTGTTGAGACGGTAAACACAGATGCTTCAGAGTGCCTGCACAAGCAAACGCCAAGCCCTGTTCAAACACACACACACACACACACACACACACACACACACACACACACACGCACACGCACGCACACACACACACACACAAACACACATACACATACACCATCATGCACACAAAGAGACAGAGAGCTGGAGACAGACAAAGGCAAACTCAGGCTCGAACAGACACCCAGGATCCCTGGAGAAAACTGACAATAAGAGTGATATTAGTGTGTAGGTGTGCGTTTTTGTGGCTGTGTGTGTGTGTGTGTGTGCGTGCCCGTGTGGTTGGTGTGAGCACACATTGCAGGTTACTAATTAAATGCAAAGCAGTTACAAAAGAGTGAATACAGTTACAACCTTTGGGACTTAAGTGCGGAGATGAATCTTTTCAGAGGAAAAACAGGTAGACAGATAGATTGAAATGTCACATCAACACTCGAAGATGAGCTTATTTCAGAAAGTAACAAAGTTCTCTTGCCTCGATGAAGACCTTGGAGGCGCCGCCATTTTGCCTTGAGCTTTCTATCAATCAAAGCCATACTATTACTGCAGAATACCGCTGAGATCTTGGGGCTATCACCAATATTGCATCATATTACATTTTGTGTCTGAGCCACCCAACCAAGGCAGCAGTGTCACATATCCAAACAGCTACTCTGTAAAAGACTTACTCTTTGTGTGTGTGTGTGTGTGTGTGCAGGTTTATTTCCTAGCAAATGGAGCCAATTCTGTGGCTTGTGGCATTCAATTACACAAAACAACACTGGAGAAAAGGCAGTGTATTGTTCAATGGGTCTGTTTAATGTAAAAATAACCCCAAAGCTCTTTCTAAAATGCACAGTTATGTGCACATTTTTAGAGTAACAATGCTTTGTAGAGGTGAATTTAAGAGAATTTCTTAAAGTTTCTATGAGCTGTAATGCTGTCGGTGCTGTCAAACCAAGGAGTGTGTGTGTGTTTGTGTCTTGTCTGTGTTCATGCAGACACAAAAATTTGACTTGTAAAGAAAGGTTGGATGATTTCTTTTCTGCATTTCTTTAAGTCTGTCATGTCCTTTTCTCATCTCTGTTTTTCTTGTGCGAAAGCTCTGACGTTATCGGGGTTTTGGTGTGAAAAGCTTTGACAATAACAGGCAAGTCTGTCACCTTAACTAAAGAGCGTACTCAGGGAAAAGACTAAATCACACCGAGATATATATAAGCAATGTGGTAAAGGCGAAGACTTTCCATGACGAAGGCTAGCCATTACAAGCACTGGGCATTCCATCTTTTGACCTAAAGTGTGATTTTTACCTGACCTGTTACTGAATCGCTACTGAACTGCTACTGACTGCTGTCTGCAAATAAAGTAAACCTGCATTAAAACAAGCAGTTTTTCCAACTGGTATCATCATTTCTTTCCCCTAAAAGAAATGTCAAGTCATGTGTTTAATTGACAGCTGTTTTGAGTTGCTAAAGTATCTCCAATTTCAAAATACAACCTCACATTTTCTCCTATATTCTCAAGTTCTATACAAGTTATTTTTTTAAATCAGTAAATTAGTCACACCTGTCAATCACTGGCTTATTGATGCTGTCATATATATATATATATATATATATATACATATAATATTTCATCCTCTTTTGTAGACTGGATGGAGCTGTTTTCTTCTGAGGACAGAAGAATGATGGTTATTGGTTTATTCATGGCAACAGGGAGCTTCACTTACAGGGTATCACGGTTTCATGTCAACAATTTAACCTGCATAATAACCTAACCATAGTGCAGGGCCAATATTTTTCTGAACAAGTAAACATGGCCTTTGTGTATGTGTGCACATGTAGGGTGTGTGTGTTTGCGTGTGTGTCTGTTTTCCAGCCTGTTTTTGCCCACTTAGTTTGTTTAGGCTATTCTCAATAAGAAACAGCATGAATAAACTAGACAGGCTCCTACTCACACCAAGGTTGAATCACAGAGCTTCTGAGACTACAACAGTCCTCCTCAATCAATTTCTGCTTGTGGCGACGTTTTTTTTTTTTTTAAATGATACCAAACAGTGGTATTTAGTTTCCTATTTCAAGCAATTTCAGTCTACCAGTTAGTAGAGTAGAGCATATTTACCATAATTTCACAAAATACAGTATATGTAAGTACATGTACATGAGAGATGAAAAACCTCTGGATCCTCATCTAGTCTTCATCTTTGGTGCTAAATGATCTTCGCTGTAGTGTTTATGTATGCAACTTCAAGATCAATTGTCAGTCAAACAGTGTGAGCACTAATGCACGAGTGCAAAATGTCAAGACCCAAGGTTCAGTTTCCAGTAATGATGCCTCCAATTTGCTCTCGCTTGCATTCTATCAAACACAATGTTTGTTGGTGGGAAGCCAGTGAGGGATCAGTTGTTGTTGCTGCATTAGTGACATCTACTCGTTGGTTGGGGCATTTATGAATACCAACAACTCATGTTGCTCTGCCTCCTGTGAATGAACCTCAATCCAATTCTAGGTATAGCTTGTTATGTTATCTGTGATACAGATTATCATAATGGCCATTCATTTATCTGAAAATGCTTTGCACTTGACTTGTAAAAATCTATTATGCTCACATTTCTTACATCAAATCACAAAACCCTCAAAATGATTTGTCACCTCCCTGAGCTCATTTTCTCCGACACTTGAGGAACCACAACTGAGTCCCTAGAGAACCATGGAGTGCAGTAAGTAGGAAATAATGGCCTCACACTCATAGTCTTGATGCATTATGTATTTAATAAGTCATGATCAGTGCAATCAGTGCAGAGCACAGCATTATTTATGCAGACTTCACGCATCTGAACCAACCAGCTTGTCAAGCATAATAAATAAACATTGTGTAAACTGTTCTGTGGTTCCACTGAAAGTTACTTGAAGATGTCCTTGTGAATTCCTGTTAATCAGAAAACAAGGAGGGGGTGCAAGTCCTGGGCTCCTGTAGTACTTATTTGTCTTATGGTGCTTAGAGAGGCAATAATTACGCTAGGATCACATTTGAGCATGATTATACTACATATCAGGTCACCATCATTTCAACCCCGTGCACATCTTACACATCCTTTTCTTTAAAGCCCTCTAAGCTCTGCTTGACTTATGTAATTGCTTCAGTCTGAAACCTATGACTTGCTGTGCCACTTTAAACTGATTTGGTTTGTTTATCCCCAGCTAAACTCAGAACCCTAGATAATCTGTGCAAGAAAAAAAGAAGATAATATCTCATGTCTGCTCATCTCTCCCCTTATCCAAACAAACTCTGCTTGTCTCCCTGAGCAATAACACGTTGCTGGCCTAGATAAATATGACCCACGTCCCACACTAATGCAAAGAGGGCTGGGAAAAACACACATGCAGACCCACACGTATACACACATGCCCATTCGGTGCATATATAAGTACAAAGACACTCATTCCCAACCAAACAATGACTTGCAGACTCAGAGGGATACTGAGTCTCACACACACACACAGATGCACACTCGCAGACATACTCTCTAAGGTCTGACACATTAAGACAGAAGTCCTTTAATGGTAGTATTGGGGACAAAGAGCAGATTATTGCTTAAGGAAAAAACAATGAGCAGCGACTCTCGTGGTTGTGGTGTTTTAGTGAAACAGCAGGCGGGCACATTCCAGGACAGATGCCAGAAACAACCGAAGTACCAGAGAGCGAGCAGAGAGAACAGCCGTACAGGGAACCACAACTGTGTTCATTTGGCTCCTCTTCCACTGCACAATAACAATCATGACATTGCAAAACTCACTACATAATTAACTTGTGGAAAATAAACTGTCAGGAATATGAATTGTTCTATAAACTTCACTTTACATAAGTATTATTATGTAAACCTCTCTGATAAAAAGAAGCTGAGTTTGATGGATTGAGGTCATTTAGATAAAGAGCCAGACTGACTGTCATGCTGCATCTCCTCTTATCCACCTGCTAATATAACTGTGACTAAAAGGACGGCGTATTTAATAAATCAAATCATTCTCAAACTAATTTTTGTTATTATAAGAATCCAATGAGATAACGTTGTGTGTTTATAATGAAGCGTCATGCAAGACACACTTTTCAGAACTTTTCTGATCCAAATATATTCTTTAAACACTTGACAATGTTCTGGCAGCAGCTTATCTCTGGAGGCCTTAATCGTTTTCCACATGTGGATAAAAGTGTCAATTACAACTGTCAATTACAGAACGTGAAGTGTCTGATGGATTTGCCAATATGAATTAAAGAGATTGCAAAGCCAGATTGTCAACTTCAATTTTGCTCCAGCTCAATCTACAATGTTCCAGCCTCTGCTCTACTCCTGGTCTCCGCCTCACTCAGGACTCTGTTGGGCCTGTGAGGTTGAGACTATGAGGTGTTTATTGTGCAAAGAGCAGAAATCAAATAGAGCAGAGTGAGCTGAGATGTTTGAGCTTGAACTGTTTAAACTAAAACGATCCGAGCATGTTAACAGCACTTTGTGACTGCCCAGCTGCTTTCCACAGTGGGTGTCTCACACTTTCCTTCATCGTGATTCAGACAAAACCACAATCCTACTGAAGGCACATTTTTATAAATAAACAAATTGTTTCAATTATTGGTGTTCATTCTCAAATGTCACTGATTTAATTGATGCCACACTTTTTATATTTTATCTTGTGGCTGTTATTGTTTTATCATTTGTAAAGCACTGCTTATACTCGCAAAGGATGTTCATAATTTAAGAGGTAGGAAAACTCGGAGAGCCGATCCAGAGCCAGTGCTGCTGTGAGAGGTCAAACCTCAGCCAGGCATCAAGAGTTTATACCACATAAGAAGCAAAGATCCAGTAGCAAGAGGAACAAATGAGCAACTTAATCAATGTAGATTTTTTGAAACTGCATTTTCATTTGGATTTGGATTAAAAAATACACATGGTGATAGAGAAACATGAGATACATGTGCCAATTTTTCATTTAAATCAGTGCAGTATTTCTGAAAACCGCAAAAATGTTCATAATTGTCCATCTTGCAATTGTTGCAAATTTCAAGATCCACTAATCATTTGTTCCTTGGCCCATGGCTGGACTGTCAACCACGTTTTATTTGAATTTGGTAACATCCCAACTAACAGACTAACAAATGGAACTGAAAACACCCTCAGCGAGGGTAACAAACGGATCAGTTACTTCCAGATCTATTCTACAAGGAAAATCCTAATGCTACAGCATACTTATGACAAAAATGGGTTTCCAACTTTGTGGCAACTGTTGGAAGAAACCTCTTTCCTGTTTCAACATGATATTCCCCCCGTGCACAAAGCCAGGTCCATAAAGACATGCTTTTCCTGGTTTGGTGTAGAAGAACCGGGCTGACCTTTGGGATGGAACTACAACTATAAGCCAGGCCTTATCTCCCCACATCAGTGGTTGACCTCAATGATGAATGGGAGCAAATCCCCACAGCCAGGATCCAAAATTCTGCAGAAAGCCTTCACTGGAGAGTGCTGTTACAGCAGCAGATAAATGCTCATGGTTTGGGAATGTGTCTAATGTTGAGGTTACTTACTCTTAGCCATACAGTGTACATTACACTCAGTTGCCAGTTTATTAGGTCCACCTTGGTTAAAACTTAAGCAGGCTAACACAACTGCCCTACAATATATCCTTCAAGATTCAAGATGTTTATTTTCTCTCCCGTTGTACAAGACCACTCATGTGAAATTCTTTAACTAGGAGGCTCCATTACAGAAAACAGCAAATAAATGTATATAAGGCATATATTAAATATATAAATATATATATATATAAAAGCAATAAAAGGTGCATGTACAATCATTAATCAGACATTGAACAGATGTTTAGATTGCACTGCTCAGTTTTCAATCCCTTGACTTACAGGCTTTTGGCAGAGTCACCACATGTCTTACATTGTAAAAAGCTGAGTTACTCAGAAATACCAAGACCTCAACTAAACAGATTTAAAAAAAATTGTTATGAAGAAAATAGTTTTGTGCAATTTGACTGTCTTTGCCTGTATGTTCACAGGTCTGTATATGAATAGATACAGGAGAGGGGATATAAGAACCATGTTGATAGGACATTCTGAGCCTTAAGTAATATCAAAAAATGATGGTCATAATAATGATAATGTAATTCAAAGTTTTGGAACTACAGTTCCCATTATACTGTAGTTTTATATGACAGGAAGTAATGTTCCCATAGAGTCAGTGTGAGTTAGCTGTGGGCTACACCTGAGCTCTGTTCATTTAGCCTTTCTGGCAACATTCTGGCAAACGAGTGAATGAACTATTAGCAGTTCCTCTTTGCACTGTGAACATGGATGTACAGACGTTCCCTGAAATCACTGGATTACTGTGACACTGAAGAAAACTCAAAACTTGATGATTAAAGGGGCAGTTGCAAGGAGCTTTTTTTTTTCTTTTTTACTTCAAAGCGCATTTATGGACATTTATCTGTGATCGGGACATCTGAGATATTTATGGCCCTGAAAAGTTATAGTCATCCTCAATCACACCAGATGTGTATCATGCCTGTGTGCTCAGATTTGACTGAATTAAGACTCTGAGAAGAAGGAGTGGGGTCATTGACGCAAGTTGCATCCACTGGGTGCAAAGGGTTCAGAGGAACAGCGTCAAACAGTGTTTCCTCAAACTGAAATGTAAACATTGTTATTGTCACACAAGCATGCGCCAGCCTTGATTGACTGTTCATTCACATAACAGGAACTACTTTGGTCACTAAAAGTTTATTTCACTGCGTCATCAATGAAAAACCCAAATATAGTGGACATTTCATACCACCCACACTGTTTCACTTGCCAACAGATGTTTCCAACATCATTTTTTTTTAAAAGGAGGATCTTAGGTTTAAAACAAAGAGTTGGTTAAAAACCTTACATTCACTGTTCAGTCTGCATGTGGAGAAAAACAACATGATGATTACATCATGATGTAAAATCAACATTATTATTTGTTTAAAGGTCAGAAGTCTGGTGGAACCAGGAAGCAAAATCTCCGTCCTCTCTTCAAGCAGCTGGCTACATAAAAGCAGCCTCCTGCTCTGTTTGGTAAGAGCCTGGTTAGGATCAGCGTGTGGAAACACAGCCGCATATGTGTGTTCCTGTTTACACTGAGCGGGAGGTAATTGAGGAAGTCTGGGGAGCTCTCTGCTGCTCAGCGGGAGCTGTGTTACTACTGAACGCAACATCTCACATCTCTCTCCTGCTTTCTCCCCAGCTCCCTCTGTTTATCTCTTTTCTCTCTGTCCTCACATGCCTCTTCCCTCTGTGTTCTCCTTGCCCTCTCCTTCCTCTCCTTCTTCCGCTGGAGGAAATATCTGCTTCTTAGAAGGAAGGATGCCATATCTGCCTCACCCTAGAAGAGCTGCACCAAAGAGGAGACAGGATTTTCTTTTCTCCTCCACCACAACAGGAGAGCTCAGTGTTCTAGCTTCATCTGTGGGAGCTGTGTTGCATCTGTCAGCGACACCTCCTTTTAACCTCCATATCAGGAGACAGCAGGGAGCAGCTAAGTCGACTCCCATGTGCATTAAAGCATGCAAATGAGTTCATCTTTGCGAACTTTCCCAGAAAGCTCAGAGCGCACTCAGTATGCAGAGATTCCCCTGTTTCTCTCCACACCTGCTTATCCTTACCTGAAACTGGCCGGTGTAGTCATCTTCTGTGGTGCCCTCTCTGCCCTCCTTCAACGCGATGAGGGTGAAACCTCTGAAATAAGCAGGGCTGGCTGCCAGGAGGACCACTGTAGGGAGGACAGAGAGTGTGTTTTCACTCCACAGAGACACTGAGCAGTACAGAGGCTTTACATTGACGCATCAGGGTCGCACTGCATGACGCAGGGTCACCCAGGATGAAGCCGAGGGGGAAAGCAGCATTCCTGTGAGCATCAGTGCGATATGGAAGAGTGAGGACTGTAAATAGGAGCTTAGCATCTCACCTTAGAATAATGTAGAGCCTATAAATCCCATGTAGGGAGTCTGGTGCGGGGAGCAGGCCAGGAATGAAAGCTATATACAGTAATGAGATGAGGGTGAAATTTTATTCAGTACGTCTCACCCTTGTACCCTAATTATTTTGATGCCTCCTTTAGTAAAATCATTTTACAAAGAAAACCATCTTTTAAACCTGACCTTGCACGTTCACACCAGCTCATTTATCTTCAAACTCGCTCCCAGCACCAAGAGGGAAGATGTCAATATTTTCAATCTTATCTGTTTTTTAAAAAAGTGAACTTATTTGCTACTTAAAGGCAGTAGAGGCTTATGGAATAACTTCTTTTTTTTTATCCCTGGATGGTGTCCTTCACAGGTCCCTAATAGCTGATTAGAATTTACTCCCGGATTAGTAAATGTGGCGTCACAGCCAAAAATTGCATGATCTAAAGTAAGATCTCGGTGGGAGACTCTAAGACAAGGTGATCCTCCTTTTTCCTCCTTGTTTTTGTGTCAAAACTGTAGCATGAGATGAGAAAGAAGAGAAACTGTTTTAAACAGTTGTATTTTAAGTTGAAAACTGCTTATTGTTCAGTTTTAAACTCACCAAGAATCTCTAAGTAAGCCAGCGTTTTTTTTTTCTCTATGTGGCCAAATCCAACAGGCAGGATTGCGACTTTAAATGTGTAGGGGTCAGCTTAATTGGAGCCAGATCTATATGTGCTGTTTGTTTGTGTGTGTGTGTGTGTGTGTCCACTTGCATGCAGGGAGAGGGGAGGAAGTGAATATAGGTCAGACATTATAACACTAAGTAGCCCTATCAAACCACAAGCCGCTCTGCAGGAGCCAGGGTAGGCAGACCGAATAGTTTGGAAATTTTGTTCCGCAGGCTGTAGTTTCTAATGCATTTTTTGAATACTTGGGTTAAATGTTAGAGGGAACATGGTGGTTATACATAAAGACTCAAGTTTTCCAGTAATAAATAAAGATAGAGAGTACACGTGCACCGTTTTCCAGCTTGATAAACAGTCCACTTGATACATTTCGTGCAGGTTTACGCACAGATTGGGCAGATGGAGTCTGAAAACAAACTCTACCTCTGTAAGTGCTGCCAGGCTGGTAGGTTTCCGGGTCCCCATCCATTCTGAGCCTGAACTCATGGTGCCCATCCCTCCGGGTCCCCTGGGTCTGCGCCCGTAGGATCCGCCCGCAGTACCCGTCCGACCTGCCTCCGGAAGGCTCCTCCACGAAAGCGACGGCGTTGCACACAAAACTAAAGACTAAATAATACTGCAAAAGCAGCAGATGCAAATACATTCCCATTTCGGAGCCGTATAGCCCGGAGATGAGTCTACAGTGGCAGTTCAATCAAAAACAAAAACCCAGTAGTGAAAAAGCGAAACAGCGGACAGAGGATCAGTTCCAGCTCCTTCCCCAGGAACTCCCTCCAAACTACAGCAGCGTCACAGTCAGTGGTAAAGGTGACGAGAGCGAGACGGAGACGATCCCATCCTGAACTGGAGAGCGCGTCTGAGGCGCACCACGGAGAAGCGGTGCTGAGCGGGGAGAGAGGACAGAGGCGCCGCTGCTGTTCCCGGATCACTGTGTTGATAGAGAGCCTGGAAGCAGCGGGGGGCCGCCAAATAACCGAGCGCGGGTGCACGCGGCTGTCTCCTTGACTTGAAGCGAGGGAAGGTCCAAACTGGAGTTCCGCACTATAATAAGAGCCAGCCCCCCCTAATACACACACAGAGAGACACACACACGCGCAGTAAACACGCTGTCTCTGTGTGTGTGTGGGGGGGGGGGGGGGAATCTCACACATGGAGCTGCCTCTTTGGGGGAAAATACAAATGTTCTGCCTGATGTGCTAATACGACAACTACTTTTGAATTCTGTATAGACTGTGAGCTACATGGAGGTTGAAAGACATGAAGTTAAGTTAGTCATTACAAACTCAAAAGTGAGTCTAGTCATATTAAAAGTAAATGAGAAATACAGTTCTGTTTATTAATCGTCATCTCTGTGCGCATTTACGCATCTTTTTCTCCAAAATTGACATGTTTCATGAAACAAATGAACAACGAACATGACTTCATTTTCTGCCCTGTGTAGTGAATACTGTGGGCAACATGGGAATTGAAAGATTTCATGAAATTAGATAAGGTCATTGTAAACTAAACAGTCGCATTTACGCACATGACGAGTTTGTCGTGTTTCATGAAAAAATGATAAACGAACATCACTTAATATGACTTCCTGACAAGCATTAGATGCTGTGTAGCTGCCAATATGCTGCGCTCTCTGGCTATAACAGACTCAAGGACACCTGAGCAGAAGCTTGGAGAACAACGAACTTCAAATGTTGAGTAATTGAATTTACTCCATTCTCATGATAAATCATTTACATTCCAATAAAGCTTTTCAAAAGAACTAACCTGATGTATGTTTATTTGATCATTTCTTGTGGATTCATGCACATGCACATTTTTCTACATGAACATTGGTGTATGTGAAGCACCTTCTCAGCTTTCCTCACAGCATCTCCTCACACACCGACTGTAATCCCTTTGTAAACACTTTTAGATACACATGCACTCACAATAAGAGTGAGCAGTGTGTGCCGGCCAGCAGGTGTCGCAAGAGTATCTTCGCACCTTTAGGTCGTCTGGAGCTACTTAGTAAATTTGTCACTCTCCTCATCACTGCACCCCTTTTACTCTTCCATCTTCTCAAGTTTTATTATGGTGTAGAGAAAAGTATGAGGGATTATGGAAATGCAGGGTTTAAGGTCTCATATTAAATGCGTAGTTTGGAGCAGACTGAAGCAAGAAGTTGAAGTTAGATGATATTTTGATCCATTTCCCCCTTTTTACTTTATTTTGTTCCTTATGACATTTTCAACCCTCCTTTTCTTCTGACATGATTACAAAGAAACATGCACAACTTTGATTAACTGCAGCTTTCCTCATTTATTTAAAATACTATAATCAAGATCAACTTCTATTTTTTCAGTAACAAATGTTTGTGGGTTTGTGTGTAAATAATGAAACCTCACGGAAATAAACTGAATGAAATAAACTTCCACCCAACCGATTTGTTCTCGTATGCATGGCTTTGTTTCTGCATCGCCAAACATGTGGTGTGTGTGGGTGTGTGTGTGTGTTTGCGTGTTTGTGTGTGTGTGTGTGTGTGTGTGTGTGTGTGTGTGCGTCCAAACCTGGGAAGTATTACCTAACTGAAAAACTCTCCTCGGAGCTGGAGATGGTTAAACTAACAGCATCAGCCTGCATGTCTGTGTGTGATGGATCCCATCTGGAGTGACTCTGCACTATAAACTCACTGACGGATGGCTGACGTCTGGAGTGTACCCTTGACCAAGATTTGGAGTCAAAACAACCCACTGACCTTTCAGAATGAAAACAACCTGTTTGCACACCCGCCAGTAACATTCCTGCATTCAAACATCCAACTTTTTTTTTTAATTTTTTTTTTTTTATGTGGTGTGAAATCTTCTAGTCTGCCCGCTTGAACATCATGTGAAATGACCATGGGGAGTTTCATGCTGTTCAAAATTCACACTCAGGGTTGTTTACTGGCTCAGGGTAGTTTTCTCTGATACAATATTTACTCGTATAGCCTACATATTTTAAGTTAGACAGATTCACCAGAGTGCGAAATAGTCTGCCTACTGTCCCACAGCCACTCTTAATAACATGTGCATTTGTCTTTAGTCAATTTAAATAAGACTTTCATGAGGGTAATAAGGTTCTGATACAGGAAGAACGGGCCAAAAGGGTGTATTAAATATGAAAATTGCACTGATCTTGTGTGGAAGTCATTTCCTCTAATGCCTCAATATTGTGCTCAAGTGTGTAATAGAATTTCTGATTATTTTACAAAGCTTTTTTTTTAAAAAAATTCAGCTCAAAGAAGACATTCACTTCATTTAAGGGCCCTGTTGCTATCTGGAGTAATGAAGATGGATTGAATGGATTGAATTGTGTAGGCTATGTGCTCATTGTTACAAGAACACATTCCTCACTTTGTCTTGTGTTTCCATAAATGGTGATGGAGACATATTTCACTCAAGTAGAAGTGCCGCCACTTCATATCAATTTCACTTTTTTCAGAGTGCCTGTCAAGAAAATACAAATAAACATCAGTTTCCTATATAGTGAAGTGCTTTAAGGCCATAGGTCACTTGTGTGCCAAGATGACTGGTAGAAAAAAAAAAGTCCAACAATGTCTCATGTTCAGTGTCCACACATTCTGGAGTCACCCAGTTTTGTTTACAGCAAAGACAGAACTTCTTGAGTACTGTTTGTAGTCACTGAGCTAAGCTAGCTGTTGATTGTTAGTAGGCTGGCTGTTTGCTAAACCACAATGTCTCGCTTTCTATTTCTACATGAGGTTTATATATTGAAAATGTGACATGTCAGTATGTACGTTTTTGGTGTTGTTGGAAGGAACCTTTAATGGACTCAGAGACTGTATATAAAGATGGACCCAGGGAGGTGTAATATCACCAATTGGTTTGTATTGGAGCCAGTTTGAAGTAGAGGTCTTCACAGGTCCAATCGGTTCTGAGGAACGAGGTAAAGGAAAAGGAGAACAGGGAAGTAAAACCAGCTGGAACATGAGCTGTTTGCTCCTGTTTTATACAGTCGACAAAGATGAGAAAAAGGTTCTGACGAGGGAACAGAAGTCAAAGTTATTTTAGGAAAATCAGTCGTCTACAAGATTTATGCTGTTAAATTAACTTTGGAATTTGATTCACTGATATTATATTTATTAATAATTCATATTAAATAAAATAAAGAGTAAATACCCAGTTGGCTACAAAAGGTTTTATTGTTGTTACAGGAGGTGGAATAGGATCAGTTATTATATGTTAATAAATTATATGCTATACATTTGTGTTTGAAACACAAATTAACACACAATAACACACAATTATTTTTGTTTCTATGATTTTTCATTCATTCTTAGGACATTATTATTATAACATTGCTGCTCTTTCCCACAGCATCACGCTGCTGCTGGTGTTTGTGTTCTCTCTCTGTTCTGGTCGACCACATTTTGGATCTGGTCTGTTATGTTCTGGACTATCAGCTCTTTTTTGAAAATTAATTCATGCACGTCAGGTTCAGGTAGATTTTCCATGGGTCCGTGGGTCCGTCTGGAGACACACCCACTACCTCAGACCAAAGCTAACACTAGCTTACTGAGAACACTGAGCGCTGCACATTTAGGCTAATGTTAGCTACTTAAGTTAAATTGTGCTAACAATAGCCCGACTGCGAGTCCAATAGAGACCATAATGGCTCATTTAACACAGCTGGGTCAAAACCTAGTATATGGCTGGACCATGTATAGTCAATGTGTGTAATTGTGGCCAATTTGTTACAGGGATAGTCAGTGGTAGTGTCTATAATGTGGCATTAAATGTTCATCTGCAATTTTCTGTTGTGGACCCAGTAATATTTGTTGTTAAAGTGTACTGAAGTAGCATATCACATGACATGGTTAAGCTACATTTGAATAAAAAAGAAAGGGGGTATAAATGCAATTGGAAGAACAATATTTTCTACTCATATCTTGGGATGTTTGATTTGAAAGAGAACTTTTAATTCTAATTACCTTTCTGTTAACTCCTCCTGCTCTTTCATCTGTTTCACTCTTTGGATGTCTCTCGTTTTTCACTCTGCATTGAGTGTTTTGTCAGAGTGATGGTTATTTGGGGTGTTTAACTGTGCGCTCTCCCTCATGCCTATATATGCCTCTTTTCTGACTCTTTACTGGTTGATGATCACAAAGGCTGTGGTGGAAATTGTTTTGACAGCATTTTGGGTGTAGCACCCTTATGTCCACCCAGTTACCACAGTTACAGTCAAATCAAGCGTCAAATCAAGTCTCATGTTTTACCTGCAAGACTCATTTTTTAATGCTGTTGTTCATCGTTTGTGATGTGAAAATATCAAAGAAATAAAAAGCTTGAGCCCTGGTATTAGTTCAGTTATAAAATCCAAACGCGCCGCAGAGCATCTCTCCTGCCAGTTGCTGACAGTGCTGTCAGCCGGAGAGTCGATAACACTGGATGGTTGAGGAGGAGATGCAGAGATGCAGGTATGTGTCTGTTTAAACAGGACTTTAACCAACTTCATTTAACACTGCAGCTGAGAGCGACGGAGCAGAAATAAAGTCACTCTGTGTCGCTGCTGTCCTCCGCTTCCATCATCTCACGCCAATTCATTTTGACAGAGCAATGGCCAATGGTGAAACTCCAACACTTGGCCGGCCAACCAATGGTGAAACTTCATCACTCTCTCAGGCACTCACTCACCCACTCATGGACAATCGCAGTTATAGGGCTGGTCCATGGCTGGTCCAGCCAAAAAAATGATTTGATTGACTCAATATTTCTAGGGAAGTTGACGCTTTTTGAATGGGAGTCAATTGGAGCCAGGGATTTTTTGGAAACCAGCATCCAGCGGCTGTCAGTGGCTTCAGCCTTAAGCTGTGATAGTTGCTGCTTGGATGGGGCTAAGTAGTGTAAGAGACAAAAATGTAAAAAGTCATGCAGCTTATTAATTTTGCAACTCAGCAATTGGTAAAGTATGATGTAATTACTTATTATGAGTAATAAGTAATGAGTAATTGATAAATTATTTCAATTAACTTGCCCACTACTGACTGAGACCTAGCTTACCTCCCAGTGTGCCTTGCTGCTGGAACAAACCTGCTGAAAGTCATGTTTCAAAACTTATAGGCATATTTCACAACTTCAAGAAATGGGAAATGTGGAGAACTGTCACACCTCCTTGCTTGTCAAAAAAACAGGCAGGTAAAGATTACCACTCTTTCACGCCATCACCTACTAATGAATATCTTGCAACAAAATGCTAAGTGGGCCTAAGTGTACGTGGTTAGTACTATTCCAGGATTACTGCTAACTGCCAAAAGTTAGGACCTTAATGTGAGAACATGAGAATTTTGGCAACTCTGATGCTCATCTCAAACATCTAAACCTGCCAGGCTTGTTCATTGGTTTGGTTAAAAAAACATAAAATCTGAGAAGATAAAGACACAATGGACAATTCTCTTTGCATATTAACAAACAGATCAGATGTTGACTTGTCAAATGCATGTGGAACTAATAACATCGGTAATGGCTGCACTCCTTTTCAGTGTGGGAATACAAAGGAACATCAGAGAGATTGCTGAACACTTGATTATTGCTTGATTGAATATACTGAACACATTGTATTTTAGTTTTATAGTGTGCACGAGACAGCATGGAGATGATTTCAATGCCTTTTCTCTAATTAGATATCTAATATCATGTGTAACCAGATATCATGAGTCAAACTCTTGACAAGTCACATCAATAGTCACTGTCAGTTGAAAAGCTTGCATTTCGATATTTGGTGATTTTAAGATTTTCAGATGACATGAAGGATTTAGTGCCTTTTTATGAGCTGAGTCTTATGTCAGAAAAACACTGAAAACCCACTGAATTGCCTTAAATTGCATTATCACAAAGCCTATAACAAAGCTTTTTTCCCCCTTATTTCATAAAAAGTTGACATTTTGGAGATACACACACATGCAGTTCTCTGACAGAATCTTCCTAACATACTTGCTCGCTGCATGAAAAATTGTCCAGATATACTACGAGCGATGTTGCAGCAGAGTCTGAGTGTGTGAGATGTTTATAAATGCACTGGACAGAGCAGAGGGACAGATAGTTGCTGAGTGCCTGTAGGAGAGAGTCAGGAGCAGATCCGGAGCTTCGGGATGAATAACATCCACGAGTCACACCAGATTCTGCTCTGATCCGGAGCGGTTTACTGGCAGGAGGAGAGCTCAGACTTTATTTTTTAAACTTTGAGCAGCAGCAATGGTGAGTGCTCTGTCTGTGTGTGTCTGTGTGTCCATCTCTGTGGCTACTGGCTACTAGGGGGTTTATATCGGTTTATATGTAGCAACATCATCATGCAGAAACCTACGTCAGGCCATGTGGGAAAAAGATTTTAGAAGAGCTTGGGAAAATGGTATTTTGATGCTAAAACATATGGACTTAGACCAAAATTTGAATTTTCGGATTTGAATACATATGGAACACTACTGGGAAACTACAGAATAATATAAAAACCTTGGAAAATAAATCAATAAATAAATAATAATAATAACAATGGACCCACCCTTTAAACCTGTTATGTATGAAAAATAAGGTGTGATATTACTACGTTCAGGAGCATATAGTCATATCAAAGCAAGTAGCTTTAAAAGTAGTGTAGGAAGCTGGTTGCTATTTTATAATGACTTTCCCCACTGTGATATAGAATATAGGCTCTCTATGTTATCCATTTAACAGTGGAGGGCTCAGAGCCAGAGAGCCATCAGAGACAAATGAGATCTATATATCAAATTAAAGCACTTGATGAAATCCATTGTATCTAATACTGAGCAAATTGGCCAAAGTTGAATGAAGTGGGGAAAAAACTGGAAGCCAAGGAAGGTGTAAGTATATTGGCTCTCTTGTATAAAGTTAGTTGAAATGTCATTTGTACCCTTTTGGCCTCAAGGCCAAGCAGCAAACTCTGTTATCTCTGCTCTGTTGAGGAGACATCCATCAGTCATGTCATCATGTCTTTGTTCAAGACAGCACACTGCCGAGCTCAGGCATGGACACACACACACACACATACACACACACACACACACACACACACACTAGATGACCACACACAGCACCGACATGCTGGCAAATGATCGCTGATTGTATCAGTGCATAGATAAGAGAACACCAGACAGTTGTAATCAACTCTGCACATCAAACATAATTACAACAGATTGTGTGTGTGGAACATGAGGGTGTGTGTGTTCATCTGAATGTGTATCTGCACATGCACAATTACACACTGTAAATATACCATATTTTATAATGATATAGTAGTTGTGTTGTAAGATATAGTCTTAGTAGACAAGAGCTTAAAGTGAGAAAAAAAAACAAAATTTCATTTTACAAATGAAAAGTAATTTTGAAGCAATATAACAAAAAACTGCTCATTTCAATGCAGTGAAACGTTTTGTGGCTTGGTCTGGTATGACCAGAAGCTTATGGTAACTAAGGTTAGCAAACTTTAGATAGATTTTACAATGTAGACAATACTGATTCAAGAGTCTTTATGACTCTACTTGTGCTACTGTTACACTACGTTTTAGTATGTCACAGATAAACATTTCAATGGTTTTATTACAGTAAACACACCTTATCTCACATGGAGAAATGTTTGTTATTTCCTGCTTATGGTCCTATTGGCCGCTGTTCAGCAAAAGTTATATAATCTTTTTTTAAAGCTGCACTTATCAATATTTTTATGTTAACAATGTATCAGATATCTTATCAGATTAGGGGTCGATTATACACCTTTAGAAGGTAATATATCAATTTTATATGTACAGCTTTTCCTGCTGCACACAAGTGGCAAAAAAAAAATCTATTATTGCTGCTTTAAAGTTACTAAATGTGCAAGTTTATGCAATTATAGCATCTTTTAAATTATTCAGATGGCAATAATTCTGGTGGCGAGGGTTTGTTTTCTAGAAAAATAGATCATTTTTTACATCCTATATACAGTATAGTGGCTTTAAACTCTGTAGCATACTGTTGCAAACACAATGTTGAGTAATTTAACAGCTGCAAAAGAAGTCAGTCAATCAGCAGGTACAAGTTGCAGGTGCATTTGCAACTGCAAAATCATCTAATAACTCAAGCTGACCACTAAAAATCATGCCATGCCAAATTATACCAATAAAGAAAACCAGCATTCACAAGCTAAAACTAACTGTGATGGACTTACATGTACATGTTCCATGTAGGGTAGCAAATACTGCTAATTGGCATGCAACAATGTGTGCAAGGGTGATTAGTTGACAAACTGTGATCTAGTGTTCCGACCGATTTATTGTTTCATCAATAAGAAAAGGAAATGACATAGAAATGACAAGACTGAGTTACTGAGATTCAGGTGGAATCGTGCAAAAGATGATGACATGCCAATGACATACTGTTCTATTCCTCCAAAAAGATGAGACACGCAGTCCCACATTAGAGTCAGCTTCTTTTCTATTGGCTGTCTCTCCTCACTGGAGTGCAGCTCTGTGTCCGGTGGAAATCACCACCTCCAGACGGCTGACGGCCAACAAATTATAGGGACTGAACATCTATTACAAAGTGTCAGTCAGTCGCATTTATCCAAAATGATTTCAAAGTATGAAGCATAATTTGCATGCGCTCATACCTCCCAAAGATAAATGAATCATTCATGACAGATTGGTGAAGATATAACAGTGTGAAAGCACAGATATGGATATTACTTTCATGCAGTCCCCATGCATGGACATCTCTGTTCCACTTCCAAACCCACACTGCCCTGACACTCACCACAAATATCTGGTGCTGCCAATCAAATTTAACAAGCTATAGATGGGGGAGGCGATGTTGGTTGGGGAGGTTGTGGTAGTGGTAGTCCTCAGAGCAAGACAAGAAAAAGACTGAAAGTAAAGAGATTTAGATGTGGGGAGCAGGGGGGAGTGACAGAGAACTGGCTGCAGGTAGAGCAGTGTTTAATGGCACCGGGCTGTGCTCTCCGTGTGTTTATGGAACCAAAGGTTTCACTCCATGTTGTCCAAGCCATGTGATCACTAATTAAGGACTGCCGGGAGTAAAATACAATACAGTTGAGACACCACAAAATATTGGAATAACTGTTAAGAGGGGGTGGGGAAAATAATCACCCAGCTCACAATTCTAATGAGAAGAAAAAGAAATGCTTCAAAAGTAATTCGACCTCATCAAATCTTGAAACAGTACCAGCCGTGTATATCCACCACAGGATGGAATAATTGAGCTGACATTTGGAGAAGGAGCATGCGATCGGCTCTCCTGTGTTCTTCCAACCAATCTACACTTCTGTTAAATGTATTCTGACTGCATGGGACTCTCAGTTCTGACACTTTCTCATCCTCACACCAGCCTTACACCTTTGTAAAAATGCACTTATTTTTTAACCTCCCAAAAAGCAGAAGAACATGTAGAAGAAGTTTGGAAAAAGACTATTCCAGTTGTGAAATCATACGTAAGTATAGAACCATAGCTAATCTTGCTGCACATAATGGTAGCTGAGATGACATTTTGGAGAAGCTACACTCTGCGAGTAATTCTCACCTGTTAACTCTGTACACTGGTTACTCCTATTTTGCTCTGACAGGCCCTGCCTAAGGCTCTGTGAGCACAAATACTGTCTGTCTGGCTGACTGGCAGATGTGCCGTCTTTCTGCAAAAGTTGCATCACCTCATTGACAAACGTCATCATCATTAGCTTCTCCGCTATGTCAGCCTCTTCAGGACTGTGTATCAATGGCTTAACTACTGCTGAACTCTGAAAACAACTTTAAAAACACTGAAGTCTTGTCTGGAACATTGCTTTGACTTTTTCAGCGGTTCTGGTGAGACTTTACATTATAACGGAGAGTCAGTCCGATGAATTAGAGCCCATGGAAATGTTTTTTTTATCTTTTTTTCTTCCCTATTCTCCACTTTCTCTCTCTCATCTCTCTTTCCTTCTCATCTTTCAGAACCTCCCTTCTTCACTCTTCTTAAAGGATATAATGAAGTTAAAGTTAATTGAAGTTAATTTTTAACTCGTTCTTTGGTCTAACACACCAATTCAATGCTGTACTAGATTTTTGCAAAAAGATATACTGTACCCATCTAGTCAGCAACAAAGAAGAAGGCTGCTCAGGGAAAAGCATTACCATGAGGTGAATGCCACAATTTTGTCTTTGCAGAAATGAACAGTGTGAGTCTGTTAGGTGTTACAGACTAACATGTCCCAGTGATATGATTAATCTTTGTCAGTAATGAGTAGTGTAGTTCAAAATTCAGTCATTACATTACAGTTACTGATCCTAATAAGCCTCTGTTACTTTAACATTTTGGGTGTTACACGGCCCGACATAACCGATGGCT